>NC_141071.1:51877338-52274838 GCF_041138505.1 Cibotium barometz | reverse complement strand
TCTTGCATAAAACATATACCCTGTCTGCACTCTTTCGTAAAGGATCCAGTGATTTGAAATTGCAAAACGGTGATTGTGAGTCTATAGAAATCTATGGTCTCCATAATTCCCATCTTCTTTTACTCACAAAAAACTTAAAAGATACGTGGAGATTCATGTGTGAGGCTCTTTTAAGTCAAAAACCCTTCAAAAAGTGCCCAAATTCATCTGAATTTAGCCCAGCTTTGAACTAAAGAAGTTTTCACCATTTCATGTTTTTTTAAACGCAGAATTACAACAAATCAAAATTTTCAAAATTTGCGAAATTGGTCACCGTTCACTCTTTTGAAGCTCAAATTCTCTTCCGATACTCAATAATTTTTCCACCGATTTACCTTCTACTGCTTCACCGCCGCTACTCTCGGATAATTGGAGATTACATTGGATGGCTGCATCACTCTTCTATTTTTCCGTGGGATACATGAACTTCACAATTATTATTAAGAGCAGGAAGTATTTCTGAACGTTTGCTAATTTTCTTTATTTTCCATCAATTATGGCTAGTTTTCCTGCATCCCCTTCTATTCAAGAGCAACTCATTGCATTGCAAGCACAATTTGTCAATGAGCGCACTCATAGAATTGCATTAGAAGACAAATTGAAATCTCGTAAACGGCACAAGCATGATATTGAAAGCGATAGTTACGAGGATTCTATTCTTCGAAGTGTAAAAGCAACTTTAGATGCTCAAATTGATCGGAAAGAATCTCGCATTAGTCGCAAGGCTTTCTCTTTTCAAAATTTTGATGGAAAGAAGGACGCACACACTATTTTAGCTAGGCTTAGCTAATTTGATGACTACTTTTCGGGAGAGAAATTTTCCAAGAAAGACAAGGTCAAGTGTGCTACAAATCATTTGATTCAGAATGCTGCTTTACGGTGGAATGCTACCAAGAATGGGCGACATAGACCTCGTACTTGGGAGGATTTTCAGCACAAAATTAAGAGACACTTTCTACCTCCTTAGTACAAGGTGAAAGCCGGACAGCATTGGGACACTCTTAAACAGTTAAAAGGGAAAGATGTCCAAACTTACATTAAATTTTTTTGGAATGCTCTCATTCAAGTGTAGTCTATAGAAAAAGTACATGAAAAGAAGCGTAAAAGGAAGTTTATTTCAGGGTTGGATCCAAAGATTAGAGTGGAGGTTAACATGTTTCATCTTCATACTCTTGCCTCTGCAAATCTCAAGCTGTAAATTGTGAAAAGAAAAATGGTGTGCCTAGGTCGCAAAACGAATCGTACTTCTAAATTCTCCAAAGCTTCGATATCTTCTAGTGGTTTTGACAGGCATTCTTCATTCAAATGACCTTTTAACAAGGGTCAAGATCAAAGAAACCAGCAATTCAACAACAATAAAGCAAAGATTGGCAACAATAATAATGGAGCAAGTGGAGAAACAAAGAAGACATATGTTCCTGATTTAGCGACTCGAGATGAAAAAATGAAGAATATCTGATGTTACATTTTCCATCAAAGGGGGCACTATGCTAATAAGTGTCCAAGTGACTACAACACAACAACAAGAAGCCAATTGCTTAACTTAACATGGTGGATGGAGATAAAGACACTGGCACTGGAGACGATGATGATGCTTACGACGACGACTATGAGCCAGAGTCTGATGATAATAAGTTCAACGGTAAATCTGATCAAGAAGGTACTTCTAACCTTGATTCTCATTTGTTTTCACCACACACTTTACTTAAAATGAAAGGAAAAATTCAAGATAAAGAAATCACAATCTTACATGATGATGGTAGTAGTGCACATGATTTTATTTTTGAATGTCTTGCACATGCTCTTCATCTTGACATGATTCCTTCTCGTGTTAAAGTAAAGGCTGCTTTTCAAAATCAAAAGTATAAGTGAAGAATCTTTTTTTATCTATTGCACAATTTTTTGATGAATGTACTTTCTTAGTAGCACCATTGGATGGTATTGACATGATTTTGGGAATGCCTTTTCGACACATCAGTACACACCACATATTGATTATGCAAAGCACACAGTGTCTTTTATGCATTATCATAAGAATGTTTGTTTACAAGGAATTTTTGAAGGTAAGGATCAACCACTTTTGAGCCATACTCAGGCCAAGAGGGATTTGAGAAAGAGGGAGAAAACTTTCTTAATTTTGGGTAACCAACTTAGTGCTGAAGAACCACCTCCTAGGGATACATCCCATGACTCTTTCCTTTCTAATTTCTTTGATTGTTTCCTCAATGAGTTTCCTCCTGGACTCCCTACTGCACGTCCTAAGGATCATCACATAGACATTATTCCTGGAAGTGCACCGCTTTGTAGAGCACCTTATAGAGTTAACCCTCTTGAGCAAAGAGAAATTTAGACTCAAATCGAGGAATTGTTTTCTCAAGGACTTATTAGACCAAGTAGTTCACCATATAGAGCGCCAGTCCTTCTTGTAAAGAAGAAAAATGGTACTTATCGTATGTGTGTAGACTACAGGGCTCTCAACAAGAACACTATCAAGAATAGATTTCAAATTCCTAGAGTTGATGATCTACTTGATAAATTAAGGGAAGCCAGCGTCTTTAGCAAAATTGACCTAAAATCCGGATATCATCAAGTAAGAATGACCGAGCAAGATATGTATAAAACTGCTTTTAGAACTTAGACTTTGAGTTTTTAGTGATGCCATTCGGTCTTACTAATGCTCTTGCGACTTTTAGTCATATGATGAATTCCTTTCTTGGCTATCAAAACTTTGTGCTTGTCTTTTTTTTATGATATCTTAGTTTTTAGTAAATCTAAAGAAGAGCACGAAAAGCACTTGGAAATTGTATTTAATTTGCTCAGGGAAAATGAACTTTACCTTAATCTTGAAAAGCATAGTTTTTTCTAGAGTGAGATTGAGTATTTGGGACATATAGTTTCTGCTAAGGGTATCCATGTTGATCCTCCTAAGAAAATAGAAACTATTATGTCATGGCTGCGACCCAAGAATCTTCATGAGTTATGATCTTTTCTAGGGTTGTGTACAGCTATTATCGCAAGTTTGTCCATGATTTTGCATATAAGGCACATCGTCTCATTGAACTTCTCAAGAAAACCAAACCTTATGAATGGACCTCCAAGAGAAATCTTTTCTTGCATTAAAATATACACTTACTCATGCACACGTGTTACAATTACCTGATTTTTCACGTCCCTTCTTTATGGTTGTAACCGATGCTAGTGGTAAGGGCATTAGTGCTATATTAATGCAAGATGGTTATCCTATTTCTTTTGAGAGTAGGAAATTTCGTCCAACTTAAAGTAAGTATAGCACCTTTGATAAAGAGTTATCTGTTGTAGTCCATGCTTTAAAAATTTAGAAACATTATTTGATGGGCTCAGAGTTTCTTATAAAAATTGATTATAGCAGAGTATCAAACACTTGCTTTCTCAACCACTTATTTCGGATAGACATATTAAATGGGTAACTTTTATTTAAAGTTTTCAACCTATTATTCAATATCAACCTGATAAAGAAAATGTGGTTGCTTGATGCTTTGAGTAGAAGACCTTCCATTCAAAATATATCTGTGAGTGAGAATACATCTTTTGACTCTTATGACCAAGAGCTTGACTTTAGTAACCAAGAGCTTGACTTTAGTGACATTTGGTCTAAATTGCAAGAAAACCATTGAAACTCTTTTGCTGAGTATTCCTACGATGATGGATATCTTTTCTTCCAGAAAAGATTATGCATTACTCGACCCTTTAGACATTCTATTCTAGAGGAATTACATCAGCCACCTTATGCGGGGCATCGAGGTGTTTCATCTACATTACAGACTATCTCTAGTGATTTTTATTGGCCTAAAATGAAATATGATGTAGCTAGATTTGTCTCTGAATGTGATGTTTGTCAAAAATTGAAAAGTTACAAGGGTAAGAAACGTGGTTTTCTTATGCCTCTTCCTATTCCTAACACTCCTATGGATTTTATCACTGGTTTTCCCATGATGGCAAGCCATAATGATATGATTTGGACCATTGTTGATAGATTTAGCAAACATGCATATTTTCTTCCTTGTAAAAAGACTCTTACTACACATCAAGCTGCACACTTGTTTGTTAAACAGATTTTCACACATCATGGTTTACCACAAGTGATTGTTTCTGATAGAGATTCTAAGTTTTGTAGTGAATTTTGAAGTGACGAATAGCACAATATTGGATTTACTTCATGCATATGTTTCATCACAACCTAAACAATGGGATAAGTATATCCATATTTTGCAATTTGCATATAACAACACATCGCATTCATCCCCACTGGAAAAGCACCTTTTGCAATTGTGTATGGAAAAGTTTTACCTACTTCTATCACTCCTTTGCCACACACTATTGAAGTTGCAGATCAATTCACCATTGCTTTTACTTCTATTCATGATCACGTTCATCATAAGGCTATTTCTAACTCACAAGAAAAATACACTAAACATGCTAATAAGAAAAGAAAGCACATGATTTTTCAAGAAGGTCCATATGTTTTACTTCGTATTGAAAAGAGACATCTTAAAAGTGTTGAGACTAACCCTGTTGTTAAGTTAGCTCCTCGTTTTTATGGTCCTTTTCAAATTACTCATAAGATTAATGACCTAACATATAGGCTTTCACTTTCTTCTCATTGCAGAATTTATAATTCTTTTCATATCAGTCTTTTGAGACCTTATAGGGGACCAATCTCTAAACATCCTGTATATGAGAAAGCACCTAGTCTTGTTGACCAAGTAGAAGAACTTCAACCTAAGACTATTATTGACCATGAGACCATTATTACTCGCACAGGTGCTGTATATAATAGATATCTTTTGACCTACAAAAATCATCCTCATGAAAATGCTAAATGGATGCCAGAGTAGTTTTTTCGCACCTATCCCGAGCTCACCTAGTCTTACTTTCAAACACGGGCTAGTTCATATGATACAACTGAGGACAATTGCTATCCTGGGCAAGGAGGGATGTCACAGTTTTTTCGTCCATCCTTCTGTGGTTAATTGGGGATGCCTAATTACCACTATGTTCATAGCATGGCACTTGGGTGATTCCGAATATTCCATGTGAAGGACATACGAAATTAGGGATGGCTGGAACTAGGTGTTGGATTTAATACTTATGTGATGTCGTGTACTTTTAGCATGTGTTGCTAATTTGTAATGTGCTTGAATGGACAACCTTGTGTAGGTTGGTGATATTGATGGACTTTGTGCTCGTAAGCCGGAATGGTTGGGACGTGATGGCGGTCGATATGGCATAAGCTATTATCGGGATGGTTCTCACTTTGGTATTTTTGTCGTAGTATCTACTATGAGATTTTGTATTGTTGTTGGTGGTGGCTGACCCATTTTGATATACTTGGGCGTGGACCTATTGAGCCGCCCATTTTGTTACACTTGGGCATTGATTTATTTATTTTTCACATGAATTAGCCCTTGGGGTTCTCCTTTAGTGGTTAGATAGGAACACTTTACCTAAGCTTATGTTAAAAGCAACCCCCATTTTTGTAAATGAAATTCCATGCATAAGTGTGCATCTATTTTTGGCTTATGGGCTATTTTTTATTAATAAAGCATAAATACTCAAGAGGTGGAAGAAGGCGGACACTTCTTTAGGGGGCGGCAGATAGATTGCACCCAATACTCTCATGTATTTATTTTATTTATGCTTTTATACTATCTTGCTCATGGTAATAGTTGAAGCTTGTATTTTAATCTGTTTGAATAGTAAGTGATGTGTCTCCCCAAGATCCTATTTCCTATCACTTGTAAATGCATGCAGCTGTGATTTACCCCCCTTGAGATAAAATAATCCAAAGTGCTTAGTGCACTTTAGGTAACGGAACACGCATTTGACAGACTGCCAATGCTTTGTGCTTGGGCTATGCATGAGACCACATACTGAACTTAAGCTTGGTGGTGTTACACAAAAAGATAAGACATCCAAGAGCTTCTTGATACAAGCCGGCATCAAAAGAGTCCACATACTGAACTTAAGCATGGTGTTACACAAAAAGATAAGACATCCAACAGCTTCTTGATACAAGCCGGCATCAATAGAGTCACCTGCATCTTCAAGACTTAGTCATAAACATGGCTCCATAGGTGTAGCCACATTTTTATAGTTTTTAAGATTGAACCTCTTCAGCAATGCATCTATTTATTTCCTATGTAGCATAACAATGCCATCATTATGCTGCCAAAACTCAATGCCCAAATAATAGTGCAATAGTCCAAGATCTGATATCTCAACAAAAGATTCTCTAAATTAACTATAAAAGCTGAAGTATGATCATCATTAGGGCCAGTGAGCAGCATGTCATCAACGTATAACACGATGACCAATAAAACATCCTTATTCCCTTAAATATAAAGGGTATTGTTAGTTGGGTTGTTGCAGAAACCCTGTGCAACCTGGTATGCATGTATTTTTTCATACCATGATCTGGGAGCTTGCTTAAGACCATATAAAGTTTACTTCAATCTCCATACTTTTGATTCTTGACTTTTTTGAACAAAACCACGAGACTGAGATACATAGATCCCTCATAAAAATCTCCATTTAGGAAATCAGTTTTGATATCCAACTGACATACACTCTGTCATGAGAATATATTTTAGGTCCTCTTTAAAAATATTATTTTTCCCTCTTGAATAATTTGGGGACGCCTAGGTTACTCTTGCGTCATGCCGGCTAGGTTAATATCGTGGGTGACACCACTATAAATATTAATATGTGCGGTATATGACGTATGCTTGGGACCGTCTATGATTATTTCAGTTAGGTTTGTATGGTAGGGTGACGCCTGGTAGTCATGAGTTGGTGATGGTTTGTGCATGTTTAATATTTATGGGATTCATTTAATTATTAATTGGGCTTATATTTTTAAGTGATGAAGATTACGAGGATTGATGAATAATGTTGAGGAGAATGTTTCTTATGCGCATCATATTTATTTTTACAAGCGTAGCTTGTAACCTTAGTAGTTGATTTTTCCATTTTGATACATTGGAAAAAATACATTTATAATGTTGAATTTATTAAAGCCTAAAGGCTTTACCCTGGCCCCAATTTTTGGGACACTCTATTTTTGTTGTGGAAGTGTCGTGCTCTCTAAAAGCACACTTTGTATATTTTTAGGGGCTATGGCCTATTTTTGCTTGAAAGCTAATAAAAATACTCATGTGGGGAAGGCCACGCACAAGGGGAGGGGAAGATTGCACCCAGCCTTGTGTTGATGGTGATGTTTTTCTTTCTCTTGCCTTATGTTTTATTATGTGCTTTAATTTTCAATTTAATTCAAGTAATTGTTTTAATATTTGATATAATTTATGAGTTTTATATTATTCTCTTCAAGAAGATTAAAGGGTCCTGTGAGAGTGGCATCAGAGCTTTGTTGTAATTTAATTTTCTTGAAGGCGGTCAAAAGAGGTGAAAGAGACAAAAACAGAGAGCAAGGAAAGGAGCGTTGAGAGCCATAATCAGAATTGCTAAACCTTCCCTTTGCTCAGTTTCTATAATAGAAGGTTGAGAATTGTTCAAGAGTCGTTTTCAAAAATTACTTTTGGTTTTTATTTACTTTTTCCTCCTCAGTTGATGCACTGGGCACAAATGGGCAAGCTTAAAGTTATATATATATATATATATATAATCCTTCTCCTTCTCCCTCAAATCGTGGCCGGCTGTGCGAAATCCAGGAGGCGTTGAATTTTTTTCTCTTCTCCTTACGCGCTGAGTGTTGCTGGTAGTACTCAAGAGAAGGGGGTTTGATAGCTTAAACTTATAAAGGCCTTGATAAAGCTTTATAAAACCAGAATAATATATATATATATATTTTTGTTGCTATAATTTTAAAAAAAAATCTCCCTTCTTCATCACGGGCGTTGCACGTTCAGAGAAGAAGAAGGCAGCTGTGATTATTTCTTTTCCTTCCACAGCAGGGCTGTGGGCTGTGCAAAATTCTCCAACTGAAGAGGGCTTATTACAAAGCTTATTAAAGCTTTGTGAAAGAGAGCTTATCAAAGCGCTGCGTAGATGAATAAAGCTTTAACAAAGCTTTATAGAGATAAAGCTTTATAATAATAATAAAAAATTAATTAAAAAAAACTTCATATTATTATTATTATTATTCATTTCCCTTCTCTATTCATGCACTGAGCGCATCCTAGTAGAAGGAAAATTATTTTATTATATATATATACATATAAAGGCTCTTGCTCTATCTGCCGACCGTTGATTGTTTCTCCACACCATTTAGTGAAGTTGCTTTATTTTTGCACAAGTGATTGAAGCTTTAATTATTAAAGAGTACATGGATTATTTCTTGAAAAATTATGTATTTGTGTATTGAGCTAACTTGGCAGGACTCACATCTAACTCTGACCCTGACTATTCAGAAGCAGAAGGTAAGCCTCAAGCTCATTCGCTACTCAAAATAAAAGGAAAAATTAATGAGCATGAAATTGTTTTGCATGACGATGGTAGCACTCATGACTTTATGTCTGAAAAGGCAATTAGAGCTTTAAACATTCAACCTTCACCTACACATTTTAGAGTTAAAGCTGCATTTAGTAGAACCAACTATAATTGCATGCAAGAGGTGAAAGGTTTAACTTTAAGCATCAATTTCTTAACAGAAAAAAGGGATTTCTTAGTTGCACCTTTACAAGGCGTAGATGTAATATTGGGTATGCCTTGGAGACATATGTACAACCCTATTATATACTATGATACACATAGCATTTGTGTAAGGAAGGACAATGAAAATATTTTCCTCCAATGTCTAGTCAAAGGAGAGACGAGCCCTTTATTGAGTCATACTCAAGCAAAGCGAGCTCTTAGGAAAAGGGAGAAGACTTATATGGTTTGGGTTAACCAGCTTAGCGCTGAGTTTAACACATCCAAAAGTCCAAAACTTGATCCTTATATCTCTAAATTCAGGGATTGTTTTATGGAAGATTTACCTCCAGGATTACCTAAGTCAAGGCCTGAAGACCATAGTATTGACTTATTGCCAGGCAACTCTCCACCTTGTAAAGCTCCTTATAGAGTCAACAATTTAGAGCAAAAAGAAATCCAAAAACAAATCGAGAATTTGTTAGAAAGAGGCCTTATTAGACCTAGTAGTTCACCCTTTGGAGCTCCAGTCCTTCTTGTTAAGAAGAAGAATGGAACTTTCCGAATGTGTATTGACTACCGAGCATTGAACAAAATCACTGTCAAGAACAGATACCCTATCCCTAGGGTAGATGACTTACTTGATAAGCTTAGAGGTTCAAAGGTCTATAGCAAGATTGACTTAAAGTCTGGTTATCATCAAGTACGCATGACTGAGTCAGACATATTCAAGATTGCATTTAGAACCCAGACTGGCCATTATGAGTTTTTGGTTATGCCATTTGGTTTGACCAATGCTCCAGCTACATTCAGTCGTATGATGAATCGCATTTTCCTAAAGTTTCAAAGCTTTGTTGTGGTGTTTTTTGATGATATTCTTGTTTTTAGCGAGAATCGTCAAGAACATGAGCAACACTTGGAGCAAGTGTTTAACCTTTTGAGAGAAAATGAATTATATGTCAATCCTGAAAAGAGTTCTTTCTTTCAAAAAGAGATTGAATACTTAGGCCATATAGTGTCAGATGAAGGAATCCGTGTGGATCCTAAGAAGATTGAGTGTATAGCCTCTTGGCCTACACCTCGAGACATTCATGACCTTAGATCTTTTCTAGGTCTATGTAGTTACTATAGGAAGTTTGTCAAGAATTTCGCTTATATTGCACATCCTTTGACGGAACTTCTCAAGAAAACTACATTTTTCCATTGGATCCAAAGTTAAGATAAATCATTTCTAGCACTCAAGGATGCATTAACTCATGCACCAGTTCTTACACTACCTGACTTTCAAAGACCATTCTTTGTGGTAGTAACTGATGCTAGTGGCAAAGGTTTTGGTGCTGTGCTTATGCAAGACAACCATCCTATTGCCTATGAAAGTCGAAAGCTAAAACCTGCTGAAACAAATTATAGTATATATGACAAGGAATTAGCAGCAGTTGTGCATGCCTTGAAGATTTGGAAGCACTACCTAATGGGTTCAGAATTTCTTATCAAGACTGATCAACAAAGCATTAGGCATTTGCTTTCGCAACCCCTTATTTCAGATAGGCACATCAAATGGGCATCTTTCATACAAAGTTTCCAACCCATGATTCAATACCAACCTGGAAAGGAAAATGTTGTTGCCGATGCTTTAAGTAGAAGACCACATATCAACAAAATTTTCGCTATTGAAAGTGAACCATTTGTACTTATGAAAGAAACTTACGAAGTAGATCCAGATTTTTTTGAGATATGGATTAAATTGTGTGAAAACAATTGGACACCTCAAGGAAATTATTCTCATAATGATGGCTATCCTTTCTTTGAGAAAAGATTATGTGTTACTCAACCCTATAGACAACTTATCTTGAAAGATATGCACCAACCACCATTCATGGGACATAGAGGAGTTTCCGCAACACTTCAAGTAGTTTTTCGAGAATTCTTTTGGCCTCATTTAAAAAATGATGTAGCAAAATTTGTAAGCTGAGTGTAACATTTGTCAAGCAATTAAAAGCTACAAAGGCAAAGCTTTGGGATTGCTTATGCCTTTACCCATTCCAGACCGACCATGGGAACAAGTGTCTATGGACTTCATTACAGGCTTTCCTACTACTTCCAGTCATTATGACATGATTTGGACAATAGTGGACAGGTTTAGTAAGCAAGCCTATTTCATTCCATGTAAAAAGACACTGACTTCTCAGCAAGCTGCAACCATATTTGTCAAGCAAATCTTTGTTCATCATGGTCTACCCAAAGTGATAGTTTCTGATAGAGATCCCAAATTTTGTAGTCACTTTTGGATTGCTCTTTTCTCAAACTTAGGCACTAAGTTAGATTTTTCTATGGCTTTTCATCCTAAATCAAATGGACAGACCGAAGTCACGAATAGCACTATCTTGGATATGCTTAGAGCCTATGTTTCCCAGCAACCTAGTTTATGGGATAAGTACATACATCTACTCTAATTTGCGTATAATAATACTCCTCATTCTGCTCTACTGGTCGAGCACCATTTGAGATTATCTATGGTAGAGCTTTGCCTATTCCGGCTACTAGACTCTCCCATAAGATTGAAGCTGCTGACCAATATACTCAAGACTTTGATCGCATTTTATCTGAAGTGCGTGATTGTATTGCAAGAGCTCAAGAGAAGTATACAATTCAAGCAAATAAGAAGCGTAAAGATTTTTCATTCCAAGAAGGTGATTATGTACTTTTGAGAATTGAGAAGAGACGATTGAAGAGTGTGGAAAAATTCCTTGCAGTTAAACTTGCACCTAGATACTATGGACCATTTAAAATTATTGAAAAGATTAACGATGTGGCCTATAGACTAGAGTTGCCATCTAATTGGAATATCCATAACTCTTTCCATATTCATCTCTTGAAACCCTTTCGAGGAACACTTCCTTCTCACCCAATTTATGAGGAACCACCTCTTGTTGAAGGAGAGGAAGAAGTCTTAGTTCCTGATTCTATTATTGATCAAGAGATGACAACAACAAGAACCGGGAACCAATACATCAAATATCTTTTAACATTCAAAAACCATCCTCAAGAAGATGCAAAATGGATGCCCGAGAAATTTTTTCGAGCTTATCCTGAGATCCTTCGTTCTTTTCTAACCCAACAAATCCACAATTGAGGGTAATTGCAAACTCAAGCAAGAGGGATGTCATGAGAATATATTTTAAGTCCTCTTTAAAAATATTATTTTTCCCTCTTGAGTAATTTGGGGACGCCTAGGTTACTCTTGCGTCATACTGGCTAGGTTAATATCGTGGGTGACACCACTATAAATATTAATATGTGCGGTATATGACGTATACTTGGGGCCATCTATGATTATTTCAGTTAGGTTTGTATGGCAGGGTGACGCCTGGTAGTCATGAGTTGGTGATGGTTTGTGCCTGTTTAATATTTGTGGGATTAATTTAATTATTAATTAGGCTTATATTTTCAGGTGATGAAGATTACGAGGATTGATGAATAATGTTGAGGAGAATGTTTCTTATGCGCATCATATTTATTTTTACAAGCGTAGCTTGTAACCTTAGTAGTTGATTTTTCCATTTTGATACATTGGAAAAAATACATTTATAATGTTGAATTTATTAAAGCCTAAAGGCTTTACCCTAGCCCCAATTTTTGGGACACTCTATTTTTGTTGTGGAAGAGTGTCGTGCTCTCTAAAAGCACACTTTGTAGCTAATAAAAATACTCTTGTGTGGGAAAGGCCACGCACAAGGGAGGGGAAGATTGCACCCAGCCTTGTGTTGATGGTGATGTTTTTCTTTCTCTTGCCTTATGTTTTGTTATGTGCTTTAATTTTTAATTTAATTCAAGTAATTATTTTAATATTTGATATAATTTATGAGTTTTTGATTATTCTCTTCAAGAAGATTAAAGGGTCCCATGAGAGTGCCCCAAGCATACGTCATATACCGCACATATTAATATTTATAGTGGTGTCACCCACGATATTAACCTAGCCGGCATGACGCAAGAGTAACCTGGGCGTCCCCAAATTACTCAATCAAGAGGGGAAAATAATATTTTTAAAGAGGACTTAAAATATATTCTCATGACACACTCCAACCTTTATGTGTTGCAAATGTAATGATAGTCCACATGGTAGTCATACGAGATGTGGATGTAAAGGTTCCACCATACTTAGTGTCTTTCTCTTGTGCATAACCCTTTGCAAATAAGCCTAGCTTTGTAATCGATCAACACTGCCATCCACTCTACGTTTGAGCTTGTAAACCCATTTCGTACCAATGGTCTTCTTGCCAAGAGGCAAGTCTACCAAATCACATGTATCATTTTTTAGTATCAAATCATACTCAGATTGCATAGCACTGATCCAATTTTGAGATTCCTTTGCTTCATCAAAGGAGACAGGTTCCTCTTCATCGCATAAACTCACAATAAGAGCATAACCTGCATTAACATGAGATGCATGAGAACTGGCACGTGTTTTGCTAGGCAAAGGAGTTGCCTCTTCCACAACTACAACATCTCTACTCACAAGAATCCACTCGTTAGCAGAATGATAGAGACTATAACCCTTACTTTTCTAGCAGAATGATAGAGACTATAACCCTTACTTTTTGAGATAGAGACTATAACCCTTACTTTTCGAGCTATATCCCATAAAAATACATTTAACAATATCAAGCTTGCTACGAAGTTGCTCAAGCACAAGTGCATAAGCAAGATAACCAAAAATACGTAAGTGATCCATAGAGGACTTTCTTCCATTCCAAGCTTCAAAAGGCATTTATTAGAAGCAATAATTGTCTTGCCATCACTGCGATCATGAACAATACATATGTCATCCACAAACTGAACCACTAAACTAGCCTTAGTAATGGCAGAGACAGATAACAAGTTCTTCTTGATTCATGGTACATATAATATATCTGAAAGCGTGATTGTTCCACCATTTGCAGTAATGAGAATAATTTTACCAACTCCTTTTACAAGGTATAAGGAGTTGTTTGCACATGTTACAATGTTTCCCTATGGAGCAGATTCAAGTCATGAGAGCAAACTAAGATGAGAAAGTAATGTTTCCTGCAATAGTCGCATTTACCCTTTTTCTTTGGCTTATCGCCTTCCTTGTCTGCTGTTTGTTGCAGGCTTGCCCGATGACTTTAATTTCATCTTGTAAATACCTTGAGGAAAGGATTTACCTTGCCTCTTTATTGACTCCTGGTGGCAGCAAAAGCCTGATCTCCTATACACATGACAGATCTGTTTTGCCTAGATTGCGCTTCGCAAGAGCATAGAAACCAACTCCTCAAAATTCAAGTCATTTGGATTGCCTTTCATCATGAGTCTGATGGTAGAAGAAAACCTTGATATGAGTCCGGCAATGCATTCAAAACAGTAGGAACCAATAAACTAGCCAACTGCTCCTTAAAATCCTTGATTTTTGTAAAGAAACTATCCTTGGAGTCTCCCTCATGCATATGCTCTGACTCTAATTGCTTGTGTATATAGTCAACACGTGCTTCATTACGTACTTGGTACAATGATGCAAGTGCATCCCAATCATGTTTAACGGTCCTACATGATCGAATGTGAGGAATGATACTCCTTTTAACTCACAAAGTAAGAAACTCATGTGCTTGCGCATCTCTTCCATCCCACTTTGTTTGTTTCTATCTAGGAGGTATGCTATGCTGTGATAATGCACCATGTGAAGCTGAGTCCGTGTGTGTATATTTGTCTTCTGTATCATGTTCATCAAAGGAACCAGGATGTTTCTCAATAATACTCACAACATTTCATAGCCCTTTGGATACCAATACATGCCGCATCATATCGGACTTAGTGAGTGGATAACATACGAAATACATCATTATCTACCATTTTTTATAATACCCAAGCAAGTAATCACGCAACTTGCAAAGTGCTGAGTGCTCTTTGATGCAGGTCACTGACAATGGAGACCTATAAGGTGTATGAAAGAAATGTAGAGTATAGTGAGTAGAAATTTTACTCGTAAGATGCAAAGATCCATGTTGTTGAAGTGAAGCCCTTAGATGCTTTCTCGTGTATCTTCACACCCTTTTGTAGTAGATTTGACAAAACTATTCCAGAATTTGATGAAGAGCAATGAAAATTTGGTCCTCGAAGATGTTTGCAAAAAAATCGAAGACCGCACGAACGGCTCCCAAAACGCGCTCGAAATAAAAATATAATGACAAAATTGCAATACAAAGTCTGCGCACTTCATCGTCCTCTTTCTTCTCCCAAAAGGGCTCCTTGATCGGATTCAAGAAGACAAGCGACTTGGGGTGAAGGGTAGGCAGAAGTACATGAATGAGGAGCGTATGCTCTGATACCAAATGTTGGAAATAGGGTTACAGGAACACACACACACACAGTGGAGAAGCTCACACAATGAGGTGATACATATACGAAGATGATAAGTATACCCCAAGATGAGTGTATACTAGCACATGGAAAAAAACCTGCTAAAGAGGGAAAAAGTTCCCCAACTGGTCCTAGTGTGTTCACACACATCACTACCAAAAGAAGCTTACATATTCTTGGATGTCTTCTCAGGATATAAATACAATCAAGTGTCCAGAGCCCGTGAAGGCCAACATAAAATAGCATTCACTATGGAATGGGAAACATATCTTTACAAGGTTATGCCTTTTGGCTTAACCACTCTATTTCAAAGATTGACGTGTAAGACTACCTTCACAAATGACTTGAGATATTCATTTGTGCCCATTTGTGATGGAAGAAACATTTAGCTTGCCTAAGGAAGTTGTTTCTAGGATGTCAATTATATTGAATGTCATTCAATTCTTTGAAGTGCCAATATTGGGTTAAGCATGATGTATTTCTTGGTCACATTATGTCCAAGAATGGTATTTGCATTGATGAAAGCAAATTTATTTTGATTTTGGAATTACCCTAGAGTATACATTGCTTTATAAATTATAGGAGAGGTTGATGGGTATAATAGGAGGTTTATTATGTTCTATATGGGAATCGCCAAACCATTCTATAAACTTCTCATAGTTTTATATTGAATTCTTTGCCTAAGGAAGGAGTTTCTATGATGGTGACGATTATATTAAATATCATTGAATTCTTTAAAATGTCAATATTGGGTTATTGGGTTGAGCACGATGTATTTCTTGTGTAATTCTAGGTCACATAATGTCCAAGGATGGTATTTCCATTGATGAAAGCAAAATCAATTTGATTTTAAAATTACCACACCAATAATTACAAGGGTGCACATTGGTTTTTTAGGACGTGTTGGTGGACATTGTATAAACTTTTTATAGTTTTATATTGAATATCATTGAATTATTTGCCGAAGGAAGATGATGACTATTATATTGAATATCATTGAATTCTTTAAAGTGTCAATATTGGGTTGAGCATGATGTGTTTCTTATGTAATTCTCGTTTACATAATGTCAGATGGTATTTCCATTGATGAAAGCAAAATCAATTTAATTTTGGAATTACCACACCAATAATTACAAGGGTGTACATTGCTGTTTTAGGACATGTTGGTGGACATAATAGGAGGTTCATTGTGTTCTACATGGAAATTGCCAAACCGTTGTATAAACTTCTCATAGTTCTATAAGACATGTTGGGTACAATAGGAGATTCATTGTGTTCTATGAGGAAATTGCCAAAGCATTATATAAACTTCTCAGAGTTTTTTAGTGGATTGAGGAATGCATATGATGACTTAAAAATGGAACTCGCTACCATGCACCTATCTAAGACCACCCAATTGGGATCTAATTTTCCATGTTCTTATTGATGCATCAAACTTTGCTATTGAATGATTCTCTCACCACAGAACCTAGAGAAAACAAACTAGACTATCAAGTTTTGCAAGTCAATAATTGAATAGATTACACTGCTATAGAAAGAGAAGGGTTAGCTATGGTACATGCATCAAAGTACATACATTACCTTTTGTCATACCTTTGGCAACAAACAAGTTTGTGTTCTTCGTTAAACATCAAGCATTATTATACCTTGTAAATAAAACCTAGTTCAACTAGCCACATTACATAATCATTACTAGTGTTATGTATCTCTCAAGTGTTCCATAGTATGGAAAATTTGATGCATAAGGTGGAATTATTAAGCTTCTCTAGTCTTCCGACCATGTTTGTCATAACAGTTGGTGGAATATTAATTCTAAGAGTTATGGTATCATCGGTGTATCGAGAAGCTAAAATATGACTCCGACCATAGTTGTCATAACAATTGGTGGAATAGTAATTCTAACAAATTGTAGTGTCAACGGTGTATCGAGAAGCTAAACTATAGTATGCATCCTTGAAGATCTTTTTTTGGCACTATGGGGGACACAAAGCATCACAACAGATTAAAGGAATCTCTTGCCGCCGCCGCTAATTCGATGTATATTTTTTAAAATATGAGATTATGACACTTGTAAATGGCCATTGCTACTCAAGTTGCAAGAAGGAATCTCTTGCTTCCACTAATTCGATGTATATTTTTTTTAAATATGAGATTTTGACACTTATAAATGACCATTGCTACTCAAGACACATGGTGTAGTGGCTAATGATAAAACAAAGCAAGTGAAGATGAAGATGGGTGGAAATCACCATCCAATTTTTTAGAGATGGAGAAATTGAATGATTGGGTATTGGTCTTAGTGAAAGAGTTCTTTGTGCTTGAGATTTGTGTTTGTAATAGAATCAAATCATGGAGAATAATATGTTAATATTGTTTGGCTATTATTGCTTTTACATATATTTAAATGTTTTGAGTGATTACCTTAGCACGTGTTTAAAATATAATACTTCATTTGAAATAAATACGTACTTAATTTGAAAAATATTAAGACAGAATACTTCATTTGGAAGAAAAAAAGCACATGATTAATTTAAACTCATGTACTCTATTACATTTGGCACAAATGTTATATTCATTATAAGATGAATAATATAATTATGGCAAGATATTCATTATAAGATGAATATACAGCTATGGCAAGAGTACATCGAAATATTGGTTATAAGATGAATATATAGCTATGGAAAAAATCATGTTCATTATAAGATAAATATATAGTACATCAATATCATGGGGAACATTAAAGAGTAATAGATAATTTTTACAATTAAGAGGCCATAATTTTTCATGCTTGGGAAAGTAATTTTTTTTGTTGTTTACAACTCCATGAATGATTCCAAAACCTAATTCTCAATCATTGGGCAGAGCCGTGTGTTGTGCCCCGCTGCTGGGCGAGCTTCTTGTCCACAATCTTGTCAAGCAGCCTGCTGACTTGCAGCATAGTGGGCCTTCTCTTGGGCTGGTCATCGGTGCACCACACTGCAAGGCCCAGCATTTGGACCACCTCCTTTGTATGCCGCCCATGGCCATGACCTCCTAACCCCTCGTCTAGGATGTTGCCAATGAAAGGGTCCAGGAGCTCCCCTATCCTGTTGTGAAGCACCATCTGGCAAACCCAGCTCACAAGATTCCCATCATCTTCCATCTCTCTGAACATCCTGTCTGTGGGCCTCTTGCCTGTTAGCAGCTCCAGCAGCACCATCCCATAGCTGTACACATCCCCCTTTGTAGTCGCCAATAGAGTTTGCCCATACTCTGGAGCAATGTAGCCCACTGTCCCTGCAAAGCCTGTGCTCAAATGTGTGTCATAAGCAGAGATGAGCCTCGCCAGCCCGAAATCTGCCACAGATGCATTGAAATCCTCATCCAACAGGATGTTTGAGCTCTTGATGTCTCTGTGAACAATGTGGGGTATGCAAATGTGGTGCAAGAATGCCAGCCCTCTTGCTGCACCCTGTGCAACTCTCAATCTGGTCACCCAATCTAGCCTTCTCGTTCTTGAGCTGTGGAGCCACAGGTCAAGGTTGCCATTGGGCATGTACTTGTACAGCAGGACCCTCTCAGTGCTGCATGTGCAATAGCCTATGAGAGGCACCAGGTTCTGATGCCTCACCTTCCCCAGAGTCTCCATCTCTGCCCAAAACTCACGCTCCCCATTGCCACCCACCGACACCCTTTTTATGGCCACCACAGTCTCATCATCCAGCTGGGCTTTGTAAACAGTGCCAGATCCGCCGTCGCCGATCACATGCCTCTCATGGAAGTTCTCCGTCACTCGGAGGAGGTCTGCCAGTGTCACCTTGGGCAGCAGGTTCTGAAAAGTTGCTACGTTGATGCTAAGTGCCTCTTTGAACATGGGGCTTTCACCCAGTCTAGTCACATCATGAGCTGCAAGAACCTTATTCAGAATGTCCCTCCTCCTTGCTGATTTCCACCATAGCACAATCCCAAGGAGAGTCCACGTTGCAAGGGCTGTCATAATAATGATTCCAGCAAGACCCCCGGGAGTGTATTTGGGAGGGCACAAGGATGCCCCATGACATGATGGCCCAGTGATCGGTTTGGTTGAGTCACTGATCACGCATGCCCTTGATATCGGTAATCCACACAGGCCAGGATTAGGGAGATAAGATGTCTCCCCAAAAGTGATTAGCTGCCCGCCTTGAGGTATTTGACCCACTAACCTGTTCGAAGAGACATTCAAGTACTCCAAGAAGCTCAAATGCACAAGAGTCTCTGGAATGCCGCCTTCCAAATCATTCTGGGAGAGGTCAAGGTAACATAGTGCTCTTGCATTCCCCAAAGCTGGAGGAATGGTACCCCCTATATTGTTGCCCATCAGTTGCAGCACCCACAAGTTGCTCAATTCTCCCAGCTCCAAGGGAAGAGACCCAGTCAGATCATTGTGTGCCAACAGAATGAAGGTCTGCCCCCTCATTTGCTCTGCAAGCTCTGATCTCCCCAGCAGGGTTAAGGTCTCTTTCACATGGTTTTGCCGATGATCCGATGCCACTTGCATCGACCCATCTCTAAAAGCATGCAAGTTTGTAAGATTGCCAGCACCAGGTAGGTTGCCTGCGAATGAGTTATAAGATAGGTCCAGCCCAACCAAGCTGCCCAATTCCCCAATCCACCATGGAATTTTCCCTGCAAGATTGTTATTGCTGACCAAGAGAAATTCCAAGGATTGGTGCAAGTTTCCAATGCCCCAAGTAAGTTCCCCACTGAAACCATTGTTGGATAAGTCCAGAGCTGTAAGATGGGTTAGGTTCCCCAATTCAAAAGGGATGTTTCCTTGCAGATTATTAGCAAAGAGAGAGAGATGCTGGAGCTGTTGGAGATGGCCGAGTTCTGATGGTATGGGACCATTAAGGTTGTTGGAACCCATATACAAATGGCTCATTTGTGTGCAATTTCCGATGCTAGGTGGTATCTTGCCATGGAAGCTGTTACTAGAGAGAGACACGGTTTGAAGATGGTGAAGATTGGCAAGCCAGCTTGGTATTGAACCAGAGAGTTGGTTTCCATCCAACCGCAGCTCTTTGAGAGAAGCACAGTTGGCAAGGCTGGATGGGATGGGAGAAGTGAGCTTGTTATGTGACAGAGAAAGGAACTGCAATTGAGAACAATTACACAAGGTTGGGGGAATGCTGCCTGTAAATGCATTATTAGCTAGGTCTAAGTGCCTCAAGCTGGAGAGACTGCCAACGGAGCCAGGAATTTGGCCGGATATTATGTTGGAGGAAAGGGAAATGGATTGAAGGGATGAGAGCTCATTGAACTGAGGGAGAGTACCTGTGAGGTTGTTGTGGGCAAGGTTGAGAGACTGCAAAGACCTTATCTTCAAGAGCTCTGGCGGGATTTCTCCGCTTAGAATGTTATTACCAAGGTCGAGGTGCATGAGAGAAGAGCAGTTTCCCATAGAGGGGGGGATGTGACCAGAGAGGAGGTTATCTTGGAGTTGAAGAGAGGCTAGCGGTTTACCAATAAGGTGGTGTGTGAAGAAGCGTCCAGAGAACCGATTGTGGGCTAAGGATAGAGATTGCAGATGGGGGAGGCTGGCCACCAACAGCAGACGGAGTGGTTTGCTGCCTTGGAGGGAGTTGGAAGCCAAAGAGAGGTATTCCAAGCTTGAGAGGTGGCGCAAGTGGCGAGGGAGGGGGCCTGAGAAGGCGTTGCGGGAGAGGTCCAGGTGTGTGAGGTTCGTAAGGCCGCCGAGGCTAGGGGGTATTTTGCCGGATAGCCTGTTGCCGCTCAAGTCGAGCTTTTGCAGGTGCTTCAGAGACAAGAAGATGGATGCTGGCAAGCCTCCCCGGAGCTTGTTGTGTGAGAGGTCCAGCACCTCCAGGCCCCAAAGCAAGGAGATTGACCAAGGCAATGCCCCTTGCAAACCTTCCTTTGGAAGCTCTACTGCCACCACAACGCCTTCCTCCGAGCATCCCACCCAATGCAGGTTGCAGAAGGAAATCATCGCATTACCATGATTCACGCTCTCCGACTTCAGAGAAATCAGCTCCGACAAGGCGGTTATGGAGGAGCTATATTCTCGATGGACGTGATCTTGCTCCATCTGCACTGGCCGCTGCCTTGATGCAGCAATCTCAAATTCTTCTGCTGTAGCCGCTACAATAGGAGCAGCGAGTTGCAGTAGAGAAATGGCAATGAAAGAAGCTAGCATTCTTCTCATAGTTGGGAGGCAATATTCCACCTATACGCGCATCAAAAATCAGATGCTCGACTTCTTGTATTGGTCGGAGCTGATGAACGACCCTCTTCTTAACCTACTGAAAACAAGAAGAACCTCCGACCCTATCCTTCTACATGATCTCGCTTCAACAACAAGACCTTCTTCACAAGGAAGCGCGCTGCTTCGATGCTTCCTCTGAAGCTTCAACGACCAAGACCTTCTTCACAAGCAAGCGCGCTGCTTCGATGCTTCCTCTGCTGGCTTTTCCGCCCGTGTGCTCTCCTCAACGGAACTTTTTCTCTTTTGTGCATGCATGCTGCTGTTGCTGTAGTAGGTACGTAGGGGTCTCAAGGCGCGCAATGCAGCCGTGCGTGCGGGGCCGCCCATGCAGGAGGCGCCCTTGAATGCACCCACCTATCCACAAGGGCCAAGGCGGCGGCCAGAGTTAGCACGTGGCTCTCGGGCTTATTAAAGTTTAAACCTTAATCTCACGAAAGCGTAACCAACCATTGGGTTTTGACTCTAGCGACAACCGCCTAAACCACATTTGATGTGTGTGCGCGGCGCAGACTTGATTGACTGTTTTACAGCCCAATTGAATGCTCCACATCTTGCGTTCGATTCTAGAAGGAGATAGATACCCATCCGATTTTGGGAAAAAATAACGATGACCTTCAAGGTTAACCGGTCTTTATTATTCACACAAACTCTTGAAGTGGCATTAATTCATACATATTATTCACACACTCTTTGATATGTATTAATTAATGCCACTGACGTGGCATACCTATGCTTCTCTCCCCCCTCCCCCTCGCATGAGCAAAGAGAGGAGAGCGCAATCGGGGATGTGGATGTGTATGAGGAGAGAGAAAGGGGTGCAGTCGGCAACCTGGATCTGCGCGAGGAGAGACATGGTTCTGATGGTAGTTGGGGGGCAGAGGGCAGTGGCTTGTGATCTGCTGTGAAGAGGCGACGACCCATGTAGAGGAGGGGTGGGACGACATGAACAGGCCGCAAGAACATGGCCAGGGAGCACGCGAGGGAAGAGAGAGAGAGAGAGACAAGAGTGCAACTAGAATCTGGATCTTCTCCGTCTCTCTTCTTGAGGACTGCAACATGTTAGCATGTATTGGCATCCAGCTTGCTGAAGAATCCACCTCTACATACTAGATGCTTCGAGGGTGCCACACGTATGCAATTTCTATATAACGATATGTTGCCAAAAAAATATCTTTAAAAAAACCTTGCAATTAGTAGCGTCTTGTGCTATGTTTTTATTTAATTAAATGCCAAAAAAAAAGATTTTGATCGCATATAACGACGATGACCTTCAAGGTTAATCGATTTTTATTGAAAAAAATGCATAAGTTAATTGGTTTTATAACTAAAACTTTAAAATTTTGAATCTTTTAATTCAAAACTACCAACAAGTTTTTTTTTAATTTGAGTCGTGAAAATTATATTAAATGATGTTTTTTTTTCTTTACACTACTCGTGACTCCATCAACCCAGACTTACTTTTTTTTTGATGGGCGATATTTTATATTATACAGTAAGCGCTACAAAGCAAAAAGGCTAGTCCTCAATTACAGCATGACTTCTTCCAGAGAAGCTATCAATGTACTCTCTGAGGCTGAATAGGCTTTGGATATATTCAGCCAGTTCCGAATCTTGTCTCATCATATTGATTTCCTCATTGGAGACCATTGTGTCCTTCTCAAGGCGGTCATGTTGGATGCTTCTGATCCGTCTCTAGAACTCGTCGCGTTGGCTCTTGATAGTTGAAGCATCATGCATAGTGTATTGGGCATTATGCATCTTAAATCTTGCTTTGATTGCCCTTTTAATCTGTACATACAAATCACTGGTCAGGTAAAGATGCATGATAATCGATCAAACTTTCTCTAGATGTTAACCATCACCTGGACCACCTTGGGTGAAGAGTGACTCCAAAGTCCATTCGGATGCCTAGGAGTCAGAATATCTGACCTTCTTGGATGACATTGCATCCTTGCTCCAATAGCCATTGAGGGGGATCCTGGCTCCAATAGCCATTGCATCCTTGCTCCAATAGCCATTGAGGGGGATCCTGGCTCACGGCCTTAATTTCTGTTTTTTCATGATTGATCTTAGAGCCAGAGGCTAGGCAAAAGATATGCAAACATTCCTAGAACATTTTGAAGGATTTTGCATCATTGTGCATAAGGCTATTGACATCATCCGACAAATTGCTGGAGACAGAGCTGGCCCTTATCTTTAGGAAGGGTGATCCCTTTTAGAGATCCTTTTTTCATCGCATCTTGGACCAACCCACCAAGGGCATCTGTTATGATTGCCAAAGAGCAGAGGGACAAGGGGGCATCCCTGCCTAATGGATCTTTTTAGATCGAAAGCTTTAGTGAGATGGCCATTAAGAGACACCCACTCCCTTACATAGGTAAAAAGGATTCTCACTCAATTTGTGAATTTCTCGCCCATTTCCAAATCTCTTAGGGCTTGTAGAATGAAATCACATTCTAATTTGTCATAAGCCTTATCAAAGTCAATCTTGAAGAACATGAAATCCTAGTTAATTTGTTAATTTCTCGCCCATTGCCATATCTCTTAGGGATTGTACAATGAAATCCTATTCTAATATGTCATAAGCCTTATCAAAGTCAATCTTGAAGAATATGAAATCCTGGTTAGTTTGTTGGACATGTTCTATGTCTTTCCCATAACGCAATGATGGCATCAAGAATATATCTCCCTTTAATGAACCCTTTTTGCTCTTTTCTAACCCAATCTTTTAAGCTACCAGATAACTTTCTCATTGGGGTCTTAGTAAAAATTTTGTAGGCAGATAACTTTTATCCCAATCTTTTAAGCTACCAAATAACTTTCTAACCCAATATTTGCTCTTTTCTAACCACCCTTTTTGCTCTTTTCTAACCCAATCTTTGAAGCTACCAGATAACTTTATCATCGGGGTCTTAGTAAAAATTTTGTAGGCAGATAACTTTTATCCCAATCTTTTAAGCTACCAAATAACTTTCTAACCCAATCTTTACTCTTTTCTAACCCAATCTTTTGAGAGCTACGAGGTAACTTTCTAACCCAATCTTTTGAGAGCTACGAGGTAACTTTCTCGCCAGGGTCTTAGCAAAAATCTCGCAAAAAATTTGTAGGCAATGTTGAGCATGGTTATGGGTCTATATTGGGAAATCACTTCCTTAGGTCCCTTCTTATGAAATAGCATTATTATACCCTTGTTAAATTGAGAAGGGGAGGGCCCTTAACCTAACCAATTCTTGCCACAAGCTAATAAGAAAGCTCGATATAGGAGAGGTTTAAACATTTGGAAAAATTATGAGGGGAGACCATCAATCCCCTGATGTTTCCTAGTTTTCAGAGACTCAATAGTCTCTCCAGTGGTGATGAACTCCACTTTGAGGGTAGTTGCTAGTTGGGAGGCCTAATCTTGGCTCTGCATTTTGCAATCGTCTCCTTGTGCGTAGCCATTCTTCCCCTGAGAGGGAGGATGATGAGCTAAAAATTCAAGAAAAGTGTTCCTACACAATATTCAAGTTGTTGCAATGGAGGCTACCTTATTTCTTGTCTTATACAATAGGAGAGGGATATGATCCTTTTTAGTCTCTTTTTAAGCAGCTTAAACATCTCTTTGGAGGGTTTGCCTATCTTCCCCACCCACCACTCTCTAAGAAAGATCTTAAGATGTGGCCTGCTTATCTCTTTCTCCCTTTTTAGGTCAGTTTACTTCCTTCCTAGGACTTCTTGGAGGTTCTGATTCCCTTCATTAATCTTTCTCTCCAGTTCCTACATTTCAACATATTTTTGTTCCCTTATGGCAAGTCTTATACCACTACTTCACTTAGCATTTTCTTCAGGAATTTTTGTTCCCTCATGGCAAGTCTTATCATCCCTACTTCACTTAGCATTTTCTTTAGGAATTTTTGAGTGCTTTTAACTGCCACCACCCATGCTCTTGCAAGGGAGACTTTATCAATGTTGCAACCCTTCCAGATTGATCTAATCTCTTCATGTACTATGGGGAGACGGAATAGTTGAGGGTCATAATGGAACCACCCAGGTCTAACTCTTTGGGTGGATCTTTCAAGGAGATACCAAATGGGAAAGTCGTCAAAGGGATGCCCATAAGGTTGGCCTAGAGCTTCTAGGTCTCGAGGAATAAATTGAGACCACCGCTGATATTTCTGACCTTGTGTCCATTTGGATTGCTATCCACCAACAACGGTTGTCCGAGTCTTTGTGGACTTGTTTGACAGCAAACATCCACTTGTCTAGAACACTTAAAGAGGTTTCCCCACTTCCTTGTGCATAGTTTGTGCTGAAGCATGAGTGATTGTTAGAGACTTTTTTGAGGTTGTTTGGCAATTGGGAGGCCGTTTCCTTGACTTCTTATAGGCAAATGAAATCTGGTGGGAGGCTACATTGGTGTAGCCAATCCTTAATAATGATGGGACACTTAATAGATAGATAATTCCTTCATGTTGAATGATATGTATGAGTGCATTCATTTATTTTGATTTTTTTAAACACAGGGGGACGGTGATGTTGTCTTGGGGTCTCTTATCTACTGGTACAGGGCAAGACATTCCCCCAACCTGAGACTACCTTCTCTTCAAAGCTGTCGCCACCACTAATTTGCCTTCTTTATTTCCTTCTTTGGCTTAAGGGGTGGCACTCTTAAGGCCAGCTGTCGTCGCTGTTTCTTCTTGAAAGTCCATCTCTTCAATCTCTCTCTCTAACCTGTTGCACTTTATTTACTGCTCCCCTTCTAACTTCTCATTCATAATCTGTGATAGACACTATCAGACATCTTTATTTGTAACTTACTAAACAAATCTTGTAAAAAACCTTCTGCATTTACAATAAATCTGCAATCTTCAACAGTGGTACTATAAACCTATTATAATGCCACCCTATGTGAACTAGTCACATAACATACATCCACTAACACCTACAACACTTAGATTCTTTGCACATAGACTATCTTGTAACCAAATTTTTGCTACAACTTTTCTTTGACCATAAATTGGGTACATACAGTCAAAATCGACACTTTCATGAAGTGTCTATGGAAATCTAGCAAAGCCAAAATGGGGCCCGATGCCCGAATCACAGTATGGTCTTCTTCCTTCTTCAACCCAGGAAGATGCCTCAATCTAAGACAATGACTTTCCTATTTTCTTGTAGCTCTCACAGCTACCAAAGGTGTTGCTCCAAAATCAAGGATGGAAATACCCTTACCCTTTTATGCTTCCTTACTTGCCTTTTCTTGCCTCTTGCTTGCCTCCTTAGCTCTCACCCACACGAACTAGAGATCTGATACCATAAAGAGAATGCGAGGAGAGCGGGGAGAGCTTGAGTTTCTTATAATAAGCAAGGAACTCAAGCTCACCGAATGTGTGGAGAGAGAGAGAGAGAGAGAGAGAGAGAGAGAGAGAGAGAGAGTTCCTTGTAAGCAAACACACATACACAAGAGAGAAAGACACAAGAGAGAGAGTTCCTTGTAAAGCAAACACACATACACAAGAGAGAAAGACACAAGAGAGAGATGGATGGTTGAATTTTCTTCTATCTTCTTCTCTTCTCTACAACCATTAACTAAAGAGATAAAAGTATATACTATAAGGAAAAACTCTCCTACTATAACATAAAGAGATAAGAGTACATACTATAAGGGAAAATTTTTACTACTATAACGTAAAATGGTCGGTTCATAGTGTAAACCCAACTACATGGGGTCATGCTATCACTTTGTCGTACTCTAGTAATCCAAATGTGGCTCTATCACCACATAGCCTGTCATCCCCACTGGGTGTCATATCAACCATAATCTCACCAACTGTGCCAGTGGTATAAGCTATCACCCAGGTGGTTCATTAATGTCTGCAGCACTAATTGAACTCGATATCTCAACATTCTGCAACAGGCTTGCTCGACAGACTCTCCTGCACCCTTGGGGGGCATGAGAACCCTATGGCCCTGCTCAGATCACAGTCTGTTCTAATGGGGGTGGCTGCAAGACTTAATTGGGATGCTATTCTAGCTAGTGGGGAAGAGCTCTACTTTTTTTGTAAAATGAGGAGTTCCTATATGCCCTGGTATGATGAAGATGAGATGTCCCCATTCGGTTTTTCTGTGTTGCCATGTGTGATGTCGATGTTCCGTTAGTTGCATTCATGACTTCACAAGTATGGCTAGGCACATTGGTTAGTTTCAACTTAGTTCATTCATGACTTCACAAGTATGGCCTGACTCACCTAGTGCTAACAAATTAAAAATGAGCTTTTATTACATCTCTACTTTTTACATGACTTACTTAGTTTGTGTGGAATAATGCAAGAGTCAAGACTCCAGCATTTAGACCAAAATAGCATCATAGGCTACAACCATTTTATGCTCCAAAGAAAAATCACAAAGTAGGCATCCTTGGAAAAAAACTTTTCATCCAAATGGTGAAACACCTTCTCTCAAACTTGGAGATATTTTTTTACTAATTTTGGATAATCTAATGGTATGAATAACTAGTACCTTTCAAACCCAAAGCGGTCCGATTTGGTGGGTGTCGGCCTGCAACAACGGCCTACAAGGCATTGACATGAAGAGGGAATATGGTCTTCACAAATAAGGGGCTCAGGTACATTGGGGAGATCTATGAGATTTTGAAGCTTGTAAATAGAAAACCTAGGATTTCTATTAAGGACCAATTTCATTTACTGAACTGTGATAAACACTTCATTCTAGGGTTGTAAATAGAAACCCTACGATCTCATTAAGGACCAATTTCATTTACTGAACTGTGATAAACACTTCATTCTAGGGTTGTAAATAGAAACCCTACAATTTCATTAAGGACCAATTTCATTTATTGAACTATGATAAACACTTCATTCTAGCAAAGGATGAACATTTGGCTTCCATGTATGGAAAGCATAATTTAAGCAAATTAGGCTACCTAGAATAGAGAGTGGAGATTAAAAGATTTATGGTTAAGTAATATACTAAAGGACCTTACCTTTCCCTCTCTAGGGACCTTGCTCAAAGATTGAATCATAAATAGGGTCACTCAAAATAAGAGGTGCTGGAGATTCAAGTTGAAGAAGCTTTGAGCTACTCATATGAATCCAAAAATCAAATCATGTAAGTGGTTTCTACTTCATCATCATCTCTGGGTCAAAAATAGAGCTCACTTTTGGACCTCGGGACATAATGTGCCTCCCTTGTCACTTGAAAGTGGAATCAATCATCCACTTATTTTGATGTTGTAGTTTGGCCAAAAGGTGGTGGAATTGGGTAGGGAAGATAGTTTTTAAAAGCAATCACTCATCCTAAACATGTTGAATTGCTTAATGGGTGAAGGGGAGGATCTCTATATACAGATTTCTAGATGCTCTTGAGTAGCCTGGCATGTTACTCTCTTCAATTGAATAGAAATGCTCTAGTTTTTTAGTCCACAAGTTATCCATTATGCATTACATTTGTATCCTTAGTATGACTGGAATTAAGCACTTTAGTGGTGTTATAGACATCACGATTTCATATTTTGAAATGGTGGAGAATGACCACTCTCCTTTGTCTAGTTTGCTTAAACTTGGGATGCAGACAAGTGGAAGCAAAAGAAGCTCTGGCTCAACCGAATCATCTCCTATGAAATTCTCAATTGTAGATATTCCAAAGAAGAATTATTGATGCACATTGTTGATGTGTAACCTTTTATCTATGTGATATTTCCCATGGGAGGTTAGGAGCTATGGTGGGTCTACTGGTAGCAAGTGCATTTATCTCACAGTAAATTTACAATAGAATAGGTTTTGAGGGGTAGGGTCTCATAAAAAAAGCTACTTGCCATCAATTTTTAAGGGGTAGAGTGTGTCAGTCAGGGCCTCCCCTACATTGGCTTGACAAAGGGCTCGCCGAGGATCAACAAAAAAGTCTTCTTGATCAAGAAATGTAGGCAATTCCTCCACTCTAGCCTAACACTTTACGACCCCGGGATCCCCTTAACCCTCGACCCTAAGGATTGAAATTCCTTCATTACTTCCTTTTAAAGCTTTTCCATATATATTTGGTTCTCTAGGGTCATGTGGGATTTCATCCTTAGATTTTTGTTCTCAAAAAGAAAAATTGTTTGATTTTTCTTAAGTCTTTTACCATAAATGCACACATGCCCAAATCCATAGGTAGAGCCTTGCTTAAGCCTAGCCCCGTCCAATCATCATGGGTCTAGCCAACCATGTGACCACTCAATGTGTGGATTCAATGTTCAAGTACACACCCACCCATCACTTTTGTTTTCACTTACACACATCGCTTAAAAAAACAAGACTATGCACACACACCCTCATCACAACTTAATTTGAAATAAAACATCATATATATATACACACAAGTCATCACATGTAAAACAAAATATATGTATACAACTTCACAGGCGAGACACTTTAGGTGTGTCGATGATGGCCCTTCTCTAGATCCCTTTTCGGAATTCATGCGGATCATTTAGGAAAAAGTTGAGCAATCATTGCACATTTATTTTCTCCCTCCTAACTGTGTGTGGGATCACAGGTTTTGGGAGAATGGCACCTCAGAGACACACCTTGGAGCCTCTTTTAAATGGCTCAGTCTTCACCTTGGGACACCTCCTAGGCCGCTTTGAATGGCTAAGTCTTCAGTAATCCCATCCACACCATTAGGTCGCTTCAAATGGCTTAAAAGCAGCTTAGACAATGAACAAGATGGTGAAGATTGAGCCGTCTACATTAGTTGAGCCACTTTGAAATGCTAATTCTTCACCAATCCCTTCCACACCATCTGAGATTCTTTAAATGGCTTTCGAACTGGCTCAAACAATGGACATGATTTGCAAAGACTAAGTTGTCCACCGTCTGAGCCGTTTCGAATGGTTGTCTTCACCAATCTCATCCAACAGTCTGAGCGGCTTCGAATCTCATCCGATTATTGTTATTTTTTGCTTCAGCCTCTCCTAGAAACACATTCATAAGAGAGAACCTTAGCAAGCTACATCTGTCATGGGGACCTTTCTAATGGGGTTGAGCTCAAGCACACCACTTCACATGCTCACTAGCATGCATTAGAGAAGAAGATTAGAGAGAATTTTCAAGATACACATGAAGAATAATAATTAGAGCTCATATATTCATTAATGGCACTAAGCCCCCTCCACCCCCAACCTCTGACAAAGATAAGGAAGGTGACAATGCACACCATAACTATACATATCCCCTTTATAGACTCGGTAACCTCCAAACTTCTCCCCTCTTATGAGCCCACCTATGAAATAACTAACACCAAGAAACCTACTAATATAGCTTCTTCTTCTCTCCAATATGACTTTCCCATTGACATTCTCACCCCTAAGGAGTCACCGACCCCAAAGCCTAGAGTGGTCAACTACACTAAGGTAACACTACCACCTATTACCTTGCCTATAGAATATACTAATGAATATGTTTTGAGCCAGCTTTCTATTATAGAATATTAAGATCTCATTAGATTTGGGAACCCAATTCTATGGCCCAAGATGTTTTTCAAAGTGCTCAAGTAAGTGATGCCTTTCAATCCAACAACAACATGCTTATTCCTTGAGGCCTATAGTACTACTCCCAAAGTCTCCCATATGCACCATATCCGATCAAAGCACCAATGTGTCAGAGTGGGAGGGATGGCTAGAGCACCTTATGGGAAAAAAATGTTTATCATCACACTAAGCTCGTAAATACTCAATTATAAGAGTTTCTTGAGATTAGAATAGTCATGTCGTATCTGATTACCTATAGCTATAGGCATTAGAAAAAGAAGCACCTTGTGGAGACAGAAGGCGGTCTACATGAAGATAGAGACTGATAAGGCCAATATAAGGATTTAAGCCTTTGGCACACAACAAGAATGGTGCTGAAATTTTTGATAGTTCTAGAGTATAGTAATATTTAGTCAGCATATAGAGGATGAGGTGGCTAATGTCTTCACGAAGGCATTGGGTACAGAGAAGCTCTGTAAGTTTAGGAGCTTACTTAGAATGCAGTGTCTGGAGTTGAGCTCAAGGGAGAGTGTTAAGATATTGACCTCAACTAGTATTGTAGACATTAATGACCCACTTGGGTGACAGCTTCCGCACTTATGCCACTGGGTGAGATATCAAGCTTGAATAGTGCTATTGACATTGATGACCCACCTGGGTGATAGTTTCCACACTTATACCACTGGAATGGTTGGTGAGATTATGGTTGATATGCTGCTAGTGGATGATAGGATGTGTGGCAAGCCACATTTAGATTACTAGAGTATGGCATAGTTACAGCGCGCAGGCACATATAGTTGGGTTCACAATATGGAGCAACTATTATTTATTATGTAGAGGGTATGTCTTAATTATCAATGGCAAATTGTGAAGAGGCTATTTTCTCAAACAAAGGATCTATTAGTGTTGAAGGTTGGATAGGGCTTCCCTTGTTAAAAAAAGATTCAAGCTGTATTCTTGATGTTGACAAGGTATAAGAAGGAATATACTACAAAGTGGGGGCTGCGCAGTGCTATCTTGAGGGGTGCACTATGAAGAAATCCTATATATCACATGCGTTCAAGGAGTATTTAAAAAACCCCTTACACTTACATACTTTTGTGAATAAAATGACCCCTTCTTCTTTATAAACTTACGATAATTGGTTTAAAAATCCCCTCCTCTAATGTAGTTTTGTAGCTTTTTAAATTAATATACTCCTCCTAATGAACCCACATACTACACTTACATATTTTTAGGTGAAGTCCCTGGGAGTGCTGTCAACTATGAAGTTGTGAAATTATAGGTAGAAACTGTTCTTTGATGGTGAGGTTGGAGCTAGAGGGATAGAGATTTTGATGGAAAGGGCTTCTGATTTGGAGAAGACAAGTTTTCACGTTGAAGAGATTTCTAGGAGGAGCCTTGTAGCCTTTTACAATTAGCATCATATAGATCAGTTAGTGTCAGATCCACTCTATCACAAAATGGTATCACCATATGGATTATAGTAATTGTATTACTATTTAGAGTAGGGTTAAGTCTAGGTATTAGGATTTCAAGCCCCATGGGTTTAGGTGGTAAAGGTTTAATTTCTAATAAGGACTCCTCTTCTTGTAAGAGCATTATGAATGTACTCACCAGGTACCCTAAGGTGATAGTTTACATTGATTGGTGGTTAATAAAGTACTGAGAGGTATTTATCCAAGGGACACCTAAGATGATTTCTTCAAGGTCATCAGGAGTAAACTTGGAACTCTCATGCTATGTCAACCCCCTCAATGGGAAGAATAAAATAGCCTCATATTTCCATGTATTCCCCATTAGCATCTATTATATCAATGTTTCTAGAGGTGTGAGTGTAGGCTTTTCAAGGATACCCAAGTTTCCCCTGATGTTGTGACTGGATTTAAGACTAATCATTGCTCTTCAAATGGAATTATGGATCTCTCATCAGTTTCAATTTTAGTTTCCTACTCATTCTAAGATAGAGGCCTTGAATCTTCGTTTCGAGATTACTCCCAAAGAGTTGGTCTAAATCATAGTTTTCGTCATTCTGAAGAGTACCAATTCTGGTGCTCATCTTGAACAATGGCACTGAAGGACCCCTTATTGTGTTTATTAAGACTTGTTTAGACGCTTGTGAAGACCTTGGATGTTCCCATGTGTGGTATCATGGTTTAATGGATCGGTTTTATTGGTATGTAGTGCCTCTTCTTTTGAAAAGGAAAGTGGTACTCCTCTTCAAAGAATCCTCTTGGGTTTAATAAGATGTGGTTCAAAATACTTCGACCAATTTGACCATGGTTTCCTAAGACTGTTGTTTGGCTCTTGTTCTCATCTTGAGATGGTGGGTCAGGTCTCATTACTTTGATTTAACTTTCAATTGTACTAGATGAGGTGCTAGACCTTGTTTCTTCATCTGATATTTCTTAGATCACGTAGGTTTGGCATTGTTCTTTCCCATACGACAAGAGAGAATTGTTCTTTTGAGTATTAATAGCAATGTCCATGTACATTGGGTCCTTGGTGTTAATGCTTGTGCATTGTGTTTCTTTTATCTCCCCTGGGTTTATGCTTTCTTCAAGCCTCTTTCCCTTGTCTCTTAAGGTTTAGACTTAACATCTTCAGTTTGTGTAACTTTTGCTTTCTTGGGTGTAGGAGGTTGTGAATCTTTTTTTGGTTCTTATTTCGAGACATTCTCCTCTACCCCTTGTGTAGAGTGTTCTTTTGCAAGATTTTTGTGTCTTTTTTTTTCCTCTACCCCTTGTGTAGAGTATTCTTTTGCAAGCTTTTTGGCCTTTTCTCACACCTTGGCTTGCAACCGTGTGTCAAAACATTAAGTAGAACTATGGAAAAGTTTCCATTTTACACACTTAGGATATTGAGAGTTGGGTATCGTGAGAGGCAACTCACAAATAAGCATCTTTTCTCGGGTAGTCTATGAACAAGTGATCAATGTCACATTGTTCACATATGAGTTGTGTGGAAACAAGAAATTGTAGGTGTCCTTAGTAGTTTCTATCCCTATTTTTATTTCTATTTGAGTTAAGGAGACTATATGTGTATGGGGATCCTTAGTTTTGAAGTCATGGTTGTACACTTATTGCATGTAAATACACACTGTAAGATGATGTCATGGACTATAATATAAAGAGATTGGCTTAGGGTACATGTAATGTGGATTTGGATGGTAGTGTGCCTGAAATGTGCACAACATATTAGGTCTACAAGAGAAAGGGATTATAAAGGTTACTGGCAATAGTTAAGCTCATCTCCTCTCTTATAGTGACTTTATAAGTTTTTAAGTAAGGCATTATAGAATTTTATAATTGGCATCTCAAAGATCGATATCTCTTTTCTCCTTGCCTTCACTGGTTTAGATGAGAGGAAGAGTTCATATCTAAGGTATCTTCCATCATGTTATCCAAATAGATAGATTCTTTACGACATTGATCAAAAGGATATAGATTTGATACTATGATAAGAAAAAAAAATGTTTTTATTTAATCCCATGAGGAAATATTGCTTCATTTGTGCATCACCGAGTTGTATGCACTTTTTACATGTAAATACATACATTACGAGATGTCCCGACACTGAACACCTTGCAATGACTACAATATAGAAATATTGGATTAGGGTACATACAATGTGGATTGGGATGGTGGTGCTATTAATGTACACAACACATTAGGTCTACAAGAGAAAGGGATTGTAAAAAGTGCTTGTTGGCAGTTTAGCTCATCTCCTTTCTTGTAGTGACTTTCTAAGTTTTTAAGTAAGGCATTATAGAATTTTGAAATCAACATCTTAGAGATCAATGTCTCTTTACCCCTTATCTTCACACTGGTTTATATGAGGAAGAGTTCATACCAATGGTATCTTCTATCATTTTGTCATCCAACCAAATTGCTTCTTTGCAATTGATCAAAAGACTTTGGATTTAAGATTATGATTAGATTGTGGAAAGCGTTTTTCGTTAAGCCCATAAAGAAACATTGCTTCATTTGTGCATCCCCGTACAATTTCCCTTGGCTCTTTGTTCTACCACGTACAACTTTGTTGCACCACTCTACTTATGACCTTGTTTCGAGAATTCGTAGATAAAGGCAATCTTCAGAGTTTCAAAATTTGCCTTAATCATCGCATAGGCATCAACTTGTTGGAACGTCTACTTGCCTTGCTCACTAAGCATAGATTGAATGCACATAATTTGGTAGGGAAATCTAGATTTCACATTGCTACTCAAACATTTGCATGGGCATGATCAATAGATCCATCATATTTTCCCATGAGCTTGGAAATTTCTATGAATATAACTCTAGATGGCTCGTGCAGTTCCTTTAGTTAAAGCCACCATCATGGGGGTTAGCATCACCAAGGGTTTGAAACCTGGTGCACAGTGGGAGGCATAATATTAATCTAATACATGGCAGATTTAATTGGGGGTTGAACTTGACGCATGGTCTTAAGAGATGGTAGGTTCAGCTATTGGATTAAGTTTCGATATTGGCATGTTTAATCCCCTAGGTTAGTTGTTAACAACCACCGTTCTCCTTTTTTGATTCTTTGGATACTTTGAACTTTGGAAAACCTATAGAATACTTTGGGCCTACATATTCTTTAGCTCATTGAATATTAACATATCTATTGGGAGTCAACACAGCAAGACAATAGGTATTGCAGGTCAACACAATCTATCAATGCCTGAGCACTAAAACAAGAGGAGGTGAGGTGAGTAACAAAATGAACCTAGATGATTAACACCACTCATACACTACAATATAGAATGGAAGAGACTCAGAATCGGACTCTTTTTTAATATATATTTTGATTACCACATGCAAGGTAATTGTAGTGCATAGCCAACTATCTACTACTCTCTCTCTCTCTCTCTCTCTCTCTCTCTCTCTCTCTCTCTCTCTCTCTCTCTCTCTCTCTCTCTCTCTCTCTCTCTACTCTTTATGAATGTACATATATCTATAAAAAATTGTTTCATTCTTAGTTGGGCATACCCATCTTGCTGACCATTATAAGATCCATAGCGCCTAAAGGAAAATACATGCAAACGGACCCTAATGGAGCCTTGTTTGAAATATAAAGGGGTAGACCAAGTATACAAAGCTCATTCGGGCTATAAGGAAGCCCAAAAAAAACTAAAAAAAAACTAAAGAACCATTGGCTTCGGGATAGGGTCAGGAGGAATACATTCATGTGGAGTCAATGGTTTGTACTCGATCACTCGCTTAAGGGACTAGCTAGATTTCAATGGTTTGTACTCAACCATTCGCTTAAGGGACTAGCTAGAATTCAGTGGTTTGTACTCAACCACTGCAGTAATGACTAACCCAGGGGGTTAAACATGCCAATATCAAAACTTAATCCAATAGGTGAAACCTATTAACCTTTGAGTCCCATGCCTCAAGTACAACCCCTAATCATATCTAGCATGCATTGGACCAATATTCTGTCTCTAACTCTGCCATTAGGTTTTAAAACCTGGTGATGCCAATCCCCAAAGTGATTGGTCCTATGCCAAATGTAACAATGGGCCCAATTTTTTTTAAAAATGCTTAGAGATGGTACTCCACAAACCTCGCAACCCCTTGATGCTCAAATTCTAGTAATATTGAACGATCTAGGAAGGGGGGTTATAAGAGGAATGGTGCTTTACACCCAAAGGACCCATACATGACCCAAAGTCATGTCTATAGAAATTTCCAAGCTCATGGGAAAATATGATGGATCTTCTAATCGTGTTCAATTCATGCAAATGTTGTTTGATTAGCAATGTGAAGCATTTGGAAATCTAGATTGCCCTAGCAAAGTGCATGCACTTAATCTATGTGGACAAGACAAGTAGATGCCCATCACATTGTTGCCTACAATTAAGGTAAATTTTGAAACTTTGAAGATTGCCTTTATCTATGGATTCTCGAGACAAGGTCATAGGTAAAGAACAAAGCTAAACATGATAGAGTAAAGACCTAAGGAAATCGTACGAGATTATATCTTACACATCAAAACCCTAAACTCATATGTGAGATTGGGACCATCACCTCAAAACCAAGGAGCCCCGTGCACAAATTTAGTCTCCTTGACTCAAGAATATATTCCTTAGGATTCCCCAAAACCTTAGAAACTTTTTCACACTATTTTTGATGGATGATTATTTTCTTATTTCTAACACTCTCTGCATGATTCTACATCACTCTAGACACATGTGGATTATTTATCTCCTTGACATATGGGGATTTACAAAGCAATATTTGGCTTTAGTTTCACAACCTTAGCCATTGACATGTTTGGATTACCTAGCAATCTTTGGCTTAGGTTTCACCAACTTAGTCAAGGTGAGGCTTTACAAAAGAGTAAGGATACTATGTGAGTGGCTTTACAAAAGAGTAGGGATACTATGTGAGGCTTTACAAAAGAGTGCAAATATTATGTGAGTGGCTTTGGTTCAAGGATGCATTGGACATGTTTGGATTACCTAGCGATATTTGTCTTAGGCTTCACCAACTTAGTCATGGCGAGACTTTAAAAAAGAGTAGGGATATTATGTGAGTGGCCTCGGTTCTCAAGGAAGCCTTTTAGAAGTTCCATTCATAATTTTTTGATGAGGTTGGTTGCTTGCATTTCTTGCTGATTATAATCTCTTTTTGATTAAAGATATTTATCTTCATGATTAGGCTTTACTCTTGAAAGCCCTTTATTGATGCTTTTTTTGGAGTAGAAGACTTAATCTTGATTTTGTAAGTGTAGAGAACATGCCATCAAAAATATCCAAAATCATAGAATGAGATGCCACTTTTTGGCATGGGAAGGAGATTAGCTTTAGTTGAAATGTTTAATCCCTCATAATACAGGTTTAAGTCTTAATGCTACATCTTAAGTATAGTGTAAATCTCTCCTTTAAAAAGATAGGCAAAAAATTAATGTGTTTGAAGGATAAGAATCATGCACGAAATGAGAGGGGTTTTAAGAAATGATGCAGATCAAAGTTAGAGCAATCTGTGGGCATACATTTTACTATTTTTTGGACTAATTTCTTAACAAATACAACATCTCCACTCACTAAAATCTGCTTTATGGTCGGATGGTAGAGTCTATACCTCTTTCGTTTTGAGCTATATCCCATGAAAATTCATTTTATTGCCTTATCATCTAGCTTATTGCATTGTTGCTTAGGCACAAGTGCATAAGGAATACAACTAAAAACATGCAAATGAGCCACGAAGGGCTTCTTGCCATTCCAAGATTCATAAGGTGTAATTGACTGCAAGGCCTTGGTGGGGAATCTATTTAGTACATAAATGGCATGCATAACTGCCTCCAATCAAAAAACATGAGCCTACATCCTTGCCTTTAACCATGCAATGTGCTATCTCCATGAGAGAGTTGTTATTCCTCTCAGTCACATCATTTTGTTGAGGTGTGTAAGGCACTATGCATTGAAACTCTTTCAACCATATATACATGAAACTCCTTTGCACATACTCTTCCCCTCAATCTATATGAAGGGTTCCAATTTTACATGTGAACACATTTTTAGTCATAGAAACAAAGTGTTTGAAGCATGTAAAAACCTTTGACTTGTCTTTCAAAACAGATACACCTAGGTGTGCTTGAAGTAGTCATTAATAAAAGTCACAAAGTAGAGATATCCCTTGATTGATGATGTCCTCATAGGACCATATACATCACTATGTATAAGCTATAATTTTTGCATGGCCTTGACTAATTCATCTTTTGGGAATAATACACCCCCAAGTCTACACAAGGCAGTTTTACATGAGCAAATAGAGAAACAATGCTTCTCTTCACAAAGAGTGTCACCAATGCATATTCCTCTACATCCTTCCCATCCCACCTGGCTTGTTCCACCACTATGGGAGGTACAGAGATAAATTCCACAGTTACATTTGAACTAGTGTCATCATCCAAAGTACTTATATTATGTGGTAAGATAGGGCGTGTCTCAATGCCAATGACCACATTCCAAAGCCCTTTGGTAACTAATACATGACACATCGTATATGACCACAATCATTATTTGGTTTTGTTAGGCGTATCCCCATCGAAAAGCATTCCAAATATATCACTATCTTCCATTTCAACTGTTGCTAATAACTAATCTTTGACATAAAATGTAAATATCCCAACTACTTACTTCAAGTACTATCAATTTTTATTGAATGCAATCGAGATGGCTAATGCCAGTAGAACATTGAGATGAAGAAAACTTGCAAACTCTATGAAAATTTGTAGAGTGTAGTGGGAATGATACTTAGTAGAAATGTAGAAATTTTGATGATAATGTTAACGATTCTATTAAAACTGTTAAGATGAGCTCAAAGATGTAATGTCAAAGATGACGACACCCCTATCTCTGCACACTAAATAATATTGGAGTGTAGCAAACCCAAAAATTGAATAAAGACAATTCGATATGTGATCCTCCCTTGGAATGTCTGCGAAAACCTCTTACAACATGTGAATGAGTCCCAAAACATGCTCGAATTGATTTAAAGCATGCAAAAATAGAGTTAACATAGTTAAATACACACTATATCTTCTCCACCTAAGAGTATAGCTGAATCTTTGTTAATCAAAAGAGCAACTCAAGGAAAAAATGACAAGGAGGTGAGAGCCAATATAACCTACTCTAATACCAATTATTGGAGTGGAGATCAAGATAGAAACATGTATAGACATAACAAGCAAGGAGAGCTAGACACTCAAAGTATATTGATGAGTATATTGATGATAATGCGTGAAGTACAAGTGAAGTAACATGATAACATGATAAAGTTGCTTACACACACTCATAAGAGTGTGTACATATGCTCGAGGAAAAAAATTCCTAAAGAGGAAAAAAGTTCCCCAACCCATTATTAGCCTACATCCACACATCAGTGCCATACACTTAAAAAAGTGCATACATATACTTGGGGGAGAAAAAACCTCCTAAAGAGGAAAAAAGTGTTGGAGGGTGAAAAGGAACCACTAAAATAATTACATAGTATTAGTCACAAAGCATAAAATATAAAATATGAATTGTACATAACACAAGATTGGGTCCAATTTACCCCCACACAAGAGTAAGCCCATGCTTCCTCTTGGTGTATTTAAATCATATTGCTTGAAATAACTTGTGCGGCTCAAGATAGTGTCCACTTTTATAAGTATATCGACTTCTTCAAAAATAGCTTGCTTTATTGGATGTGCAAGCCAATCTACTTAAAAATAGGTGTAAACCTTGAACCTTAAAATGTGTACAGTTCTTGTAAAATCAAATATGCACATGGAAGCTCACATGTCCTAATAAATATATGCATTGACAAAAATATGGATAATGCCCAAAATGAAGTAATGATGCACGTTGTCACAAAATCAAATAGTATTCCATTGACACCCAAAATCGAGTGTCCCAAAATCTTCTTGAACACCACCAACTCACCTCCATTATCCAATCCAAGGATCTGCACTTACATCAACTATGCCAATCAATTATAAATTAATTGATTAAAAATATAACTTACTATAGAAAAATCATAGTGTCAAGACAATGTAACCAATACTTCCATGCATGTATGGAATCACCCACATATGCATAAAGTAAGCTGTGATCGCTCATATTTCGAAAGGCATCCTAATCTAAACCCATCTAGGATAATTTATACATAATGAAAATGTGGAAATATAAAATTCTATAAATTAACTCCTCATAACATATCCTGGGGTGACAAGAAATTATCCACAATTGTCACAAAATCATAAATAATCATTATGGGTTGTATAAACATAAGATGGAATCAAGGATGGATAAGTAGCGAGGGCATGATCAAGTAGCCATTGAGATTCTTCAATGGGGTGGCCTTTATACTCAACTAAATATTTATGATAATAAATATTACCTTTTCTTGTTGTTGTTTGCTCATGGTCTAGAATAATCCTCCCATGCATGTGTATGCGTAAAGTAAGCTACAATCACTCGGAATTAGAAAGGCGTCCAATCTAAACTCATCTTCGTAAATAATAAGAAACATGGGAATATAAAATTTCATGAATTAACTCCTCATAACATGTCCCGAGGGTGACAAGCAACTGTCCTCAGTTGTTACAAATCATAAATAATCATCATGGGTTACTATAAACATAAGATGCAATTAAGGATTCGACGACCAGTGTGAGGGCATGATCAAGTAGCCATTGAGATTCTTCGATGGGGTTGCCTTTATACTTGACTAAATATCTATGATAAATATTACCTTTTCTTGTTGTTGTCTACTCATGATCTAGAATTATTCTAGTTCGATGATCTCAAAATATTTGTCTAATAACGGAGGGTCATCATAGACTGGATAGGCTGGAAGAGGGCCTCTAAGGTCTCAGTGGAGACTAATGTGAAAAGAGTTATGAATATACCAATGTGATGGAATATTTAAATATACCAATGTGATGGAATATTTAAATAGTAAAAATTATCATTAATTTTTGTTAGAATCTTAAATGGGCCATAAAATCTAGGGGCTAATTTAAGTCCTAGTTGTCTCTCTACACTTTTGAGTCTTGTTTTTTCTACACGAAGACAAATATGATCACCTTCTTAAAAAGTGATTATCTTACGTTTCTTACTGGCTTGGTTAGCATATTGTGTTTGGAATTTAGCTAGTACTTGTTGAATGTGAAAGTCGAGAATTAGGTGTCGGTAATTCCTTACCATACACAACTTCAAAAGGAGATTTCTCTATAGAATAATGTGGTGTATTATTGTTAAGCAGATGAAGATGTTGGTCCCAAGTACCTGGTGTCAAAATATTATAGGATGGTAAATCTAGAATGGTGCTATTAGTTACCTCGATTTGGCCATTACTTTTAGGATGACAAGAAGATTTGAAATTAATTTTAGATCTAAGATTTTAGAATAAAGAAATCCAAAAATGATTGCAAAATCTAGAATCATAATCAAATACCATAACTTTAGGTAGACCATGATGTGTAAAGACATGTTTGTTGAAAAGATGTACAACTTGTGAAGCAAACAATGCCTTTTTGCATGTAATGAAATATGCTTGCTTACTAAATCTATCAATAATAATCCAAAGCAATATTGTTTTGTGTTGTAGTAGTAATAGATAAACCACTAATAAAATTCATAGATATTTCTTCCCAAGGACCATTAAGAATAAGCAATGGCAGGAGTAAGCCATGTTGTTTTCCATGATGTCGGATAATAGTAAGAAGTCCTTTATCGTAAGTGTTATACTTAGTTTTAGAGAGTTTGAGCTTACAACTTTCATATGCAAGAACATGACCATCCTGCATAAGGATCGCACCAATACTAAATCCATTGGCATCAGTGACTACAAGGAAGAAAGGTCTAGAAAAATCACGTGATTGAAGATCTGGGGTATGTGTCAAAATATACTTAAGCATGTTAAAGGATTTTTTTTGTGTTCACTCCACCAACGAAAAACAATCTGCTTTCAAAGAAGCATAATTAAAGGCAATGCAATTAAAGAAAAATTACAAACAAATTTTCTATAATAACTACAAAGACCTAGAAAATAATGAATCTCCATAACATTCTTTGGAGTAGGCCAAGTCTTAATAGTGTTGATCTTTTTTGGATCTACTCTAATACCTTCATCAGAGATAATGTGACCTAAATATTCAATTTCCTTCTGAAAGAAAGACTTTTCATTGGATTAGCAAACAATTGATTTTCTTTCAGAAGTTTAAAGACAAATGCTAAATGTTGTTTGTGCTCTTCATTTTGACTAAAAACAAGAATGTTATCAAAGAAAACAATGACGAAATGTTAATGTTTCAAGAAAATGTTTATCATTCTACTAAATGTGGCAAGTGCATTGGTAAGACTAGAAGATATAGTGACCTGATAGAGTGCAAAAAACAGTCCTATAAATATTAAAACTTGCATACGAACTTGATAATATCTAGATTTCAAATCTATCTTACTAAACACGCATGCACCACGAAGCTTGTCTAACAAATCATCAACACGAGGAATAAGATACCTATTTTTAATAGTTATCGTACTCAAAACTCTACAATCAATGCACATGCAATAGGTTTTATTCTTTTTTTGAACTAAGAGTACTGGGACACCAAAAGGAGAACTTTTAGGTTGTATGAATTCATGGTCTAGGAATTCTTCTATTTATCATTGAATTCCTTTTTATTGAATTTTATTTTGTCTACCTTATGGGATGGTTGATTACCAAGAAGAATCTGAATCGTATGATCTTTTGGACGAGATGTAAGTAGTCCTGGAGGTAGGTCATCTATAAAAGAGTCTTTGTGTTGATCTAGAAAACTTGTTGATTATGTGACAATCTATGGTTAATCGCTTCAATTTCATTCACATAAATCATGTAAACTTTATCTCGTTTCCTTAATGCATGTTTTTCTTGAGTGTGATAAGAATGGATAGAATTTATGTGTGACATCACTGTGAAGAGCTAGAGTTTTATTTTAATGTGTGATTCACATTGTATATGGGTCGTCATAGTTAATTTGAGGATTAAATTGATGATGAAAGGGCATGCCTAAGATATCGCTAGTGTGCAGGGGTGTAATCAAGAAATCTCTTTTCTCTTTATAAGGACTAATATCAATTTCTAACTACCTAATTTATTTAGTGCTATTATAACGTGTACCTTGGAATGCAAATTTAACCTTGTAAAGTGATGGATGTGTCTCTAATTGTGTAATTTCTTAACAATGCATTCTGAAATAGATTCGTGTGAACTACCATCATTGTACAACACAATAATATCATGACCATTAATTTTACCCTTCATTTTAATAAATGAATAAAATAAAATAGGATTACCTGGCACATCACTTTGATCAGGATTACCATCATCATTTAGTATATCTTCTGATCAATCTGGAGCATAGTCACCGTTGTCATCGTTAGATATCTCTTCGATGTTGTAGATATGAACAATTGATGGTTTGGAAGTCTTCCAACATTTGTCCCAGTTGACAAACCTGATGTTAGAATTATCCAGTAATACAGCCAATTTTCGCTTGTCGGGCTTTAGGGTCTTGGAATGCCCATTGTTTAGGTAACGTCTGTGCCCAATCAGAAACTGGGGGAAGTTCCCTCCTTGAGTGGTGACAAAAACCTCACCGTGAAGGCATACAGTATAATCTAAGGCTGCCAGCCTGGAAGAGAATTTCTGCAGACATTTTTTTATCAAAAAAAATTTGTTGACAAAAGTTCCCCAACCCATTATTAGCCTACGTCCACACATCAGTGCCATACACTTAAAAAAGTGCATACATATACTTGGGGGAGGAAAAACCTCCTAAAGAGGAAAAAAGTGTTGGAGGGTGAAAAGGAACCACTAAAATAATTACAAAGTATTAGTCACAAAGCATAAAATATAAAATATGAATTGTACATAACACAAGATTGGGTCCAATTTACCCCCACACAAGAGTAAGCCCATGCTTCCTCTTGGTGTATTTAAATCATATTGCTTGAAATAACTTGTGCGGCTCAAGATAGTGTCCACTTTTATAAGTATATCGACTTCTTCAAAAATAGCTTGCTTTATTGGATGTGCAAGCCAATCTACTTAAAAATAGGTGTAAACCTTGAACCTTAAAATGTGTACAGTTCTTGTAAAATCAAATATGCACATGGAAGCTCACATGTCCTAATAAATATATGCATTGACAAAAATATGGATAATGCCCAAAATGAAGTAATGATGCACGTTGTCACAAAATCAAATAGTATTCCATTGACACCCAAAATCGAGTGTCCCAAAATCTTCTTGAACACCACCAACTCACCTCCATTATCCAATCCAAGGATCTGCACTTACATCAACTATGCCAATCAATTATAAATTAATTGATTAAAAATATAACTTACTATAGAAAAATCATAGTGTCAAGACAATGTAACCAATACTTCCATGCATGTATGAAATCACCCACATATGCATAAAGTAAGCTGTGATCGCTCATATTTCGAAAGGCATCCTAATCTAAACCCATCTAGGATAATTTATACATAATGAAAATGTGGAAATATAAAATTCTATAAATTAACTCCTCATAACATATCCTGGGGTGACAAGAAATTATCCACAATTGTCACAAAATCATAAATAATCATTATGGGTTGTATAAACATAAGATGGAATCAAGGATGGATAAGTAGCGAGGGCATGATCAAGTAGCCATTGAGATTCTTCAATGGGGTGGCCTTTATACTCAACTAAATATTTATGATAATAAATATTACCTTTTCTTGTTGTTGTTTGCTCATGGTCTAGAATAATCCTCCCATGCATGTGTATGCGTAAAGTAAGCTACAATCACTCGGAATTAGAAAGGCGTCCAATCTAAACTCATCTTCGTAAATAATACGAAACATGGGAATATAAAATTTCATGAATTAACTCCTCATAACATGTCCCGAGGGTGACAAGCAACTGTCCTCAGTTGTTACAAATCATAAATAATCATCATGGGTTACTATAAACATAAGATGCAATTAAGGATTCGACGACCAGTGTGAGGGCATGATCAAGTAGCCATTGAGATTCTTTGATGGGGTTGCCTTTATACTTGACTAAATATCTATGATAAATATTACCTTTTCTTGTTGTTGTCTACTCATGATCTAGAATTATTCTAGTTCGATGATCTCAAAATATTTGTCTAATAAAACGGAGGGTCATCATAGACTGGATAGGCTGGAAGAGGGCCTCTAAGGTCTCAGTGGAGACTAATGTGAAAAGAGTTATGAATATACCAATGTGATGGAATATTTAAATATACCAATGTGATGGAATATTTAAATAGTAAAAATTATCATTAATTTTTGTTAGAATCTTAAATGGGCCATAAAATCTAGGGGCTAATTTAAGTCCTAGTTGTCTCTCTACACTTTTGAGTCTTGTTTTTTCTACACGAAGACAAATATGATCACCTTCTTAAAAAGTGATTATCTTACGTTTCTTACTGGCTTGGTTAGCATATTGTGTTTGGAATTTAGCTAGTACTTGTTGAATGTGAAAGTCGAGAATTAGGTGTCGGTAATTCCTTACCATACACAACTTCAAAAGGAGACTTCTCTATAGCATAATGTGGTGTATTATTGTTAAGCAGATGAAGATGTTGGTCCCAAGTACCTGGTGTCAAAATATTATAGGATGGTAAATCTAGAATGGTGCTATTAGTTACCTCGATTTGGCCATTACTTTTAGGATGACAAGAAGATTTGAAATTAATTTTAGATCTAAGATTTTAGAATAAAGAAATCCAAAAATGATTGCAAAATCTAGAATCATAATCAAATACCATAACTTTAGGTAGACCATGATGTGTAAAGACATGTTTGTTGAAAAGATGTACAACTTGTGAAGCAAACAATGCCTTTTTGCATGTAATGAAATATGCTTGCTTACTAAATCTATCAATAATAATCCAAAGCAATATTGTTTTGTGTTGTAGTAGTAATAGATAAACCACTAATAAAATTCATAGATATTTCTTCCCAAGGACCATTAAGAATAAGCAATGGCAGGAGTAGACCATGTTGTTTTCCATGATGTCGGATAATAGTAAGAAGTCCTTTATCGTAAGTGTTATACTTAGTTTTAGAGAGTTTGAGCTTACAACTTTCATATGCAAGAACATGACCATCCTGCATAAGGATCGCACCAATACTAAATCCATTGGCATCAGTGACTACAAGGAAGAAAGGTCTAGAAAAATCACGTAATTGAAGATCTGGGGTATGTGTCAAAATATACTTAAGCATGTTAAAGGATTTTTTTTGTGTTCACTCCACCAACGAAAAACAATCTGCTTTCAAAGAAGCATAATTAAAGGCAATGCAATTAAAGAAAAATTACAAACAAATTTTCTATAATAACTACAAAGACCTAGAAAATAATGAATCTCCATAACATTCTTTGGAGTAGGCCAAGTCTTAATAGTGTTGATCTTTTTTGGATCTACTCTAATACCTTCATCAGAGATAATGTGACCTAAATATTCAATTTCCTTCTGAAAGAAAGACTTTTCATTGGATTAGCAAACAATTGATTTTCTTTCAGAAGTTTAAAGACAAATGCTAAATGTTGTTTGTGCTCTTCATTTTGACTAAAAACAAGAATGTTATCAAAGAAAACAATGATGAAATGTTAATGTTTCAAGAAAATGTTGTTTATCATTCTATTAAATGTGGCAAGTGCATTGGTAAGACTAGAAGATATAACAAGAAATTTATAGTGACCTGATAGAGTGCAAAAAACAGTCCTATAAATATTAAAACTCTGCATACGAACTTGATAATATCTAGATGTCAAATCTATCTTACTAAACACGCATGCACCACGAAGCTTGTCTAACAAATCATCAACACGAGGAATAAGATACCTATTTTTAATAGTTATCGTACTCAAAACTCTACAATCAATGCACATGCAATAGGTTTTATTCTTTTTTTGAACTAAGAGTACTGGGACACCAAAAGGAGAACTTTTAGGTTGTATGAATTCATGGTCTAGGAATTCTTCTATTTATCATTGAATTCCTTTTTATTAAATTTTATTTTGTCTACCTTATGGGATGGTTGATTACCAAGAAGAATCTGAATCGTATGATCTTTTGGACGAGATGTAAGTAGTCCTGGAGGTAGGTCATCTATAAAAGAGTCTTTGTGTTGATCTAGAAAACTTGTTGACTATGTGACAATCTATGGTTAATCGCTTCAATTTCATTCACATAAATCATGTAAACTTTATCTCGTTTCCTTAATGCATGTTTTTCTTGAGTGTGATAAGAATGGATAGAATTTATGTGTGACATCACTGTGAAGAGCTAGAGTTTTATTTTAATGTGTGATTCACATTGTATATGGGTCGTCATAGTTAATTTGAGGATTAAATTGATGATGAAAGGGCATGCCTAAGATATCGCTAGTGTGCAGGGGTGTAATCAAGAAATCTCTTTTCTCTTTATAAGGACTAATATCAATTTCTAACTACCTAATTTATTTAGTGCTATTATAACGTGTACCTTGGAATGCAAATTTAACCTTGTAAAGTGATGGATGTCTCTAATTGTGTAATTTCTTAACAATGCATTCTGAAATAGATTCGTGTGAACTACCATCATTGTACAACACAATAATATCATGACCATTAATTTTACCCTTCATTTTAATAAATGAATAAAATAAAATAGGATTACCTGGCACATCACTTTGATCAGGATTACCATCATCATTTAGTATATCTTCTGATCAATCTGGAGCATAGTCACCGTTGTCATCGTTAGATATCTCTTCGATGTTGTAGATCTGAACAATTGATGGTTTGGAAGTCTTCCAACATTGAGAAGCAAAGTAGCTTGGTTATTGCACTTATAGCATGTAGGACAAGGTTTCTTTGCAATATGAGTGTTGTGAATAATAGACTTGGGTTAAGTTACATTGCTTTTATCATTAATAACCTTTACATTTTGATTGAAATTTGTGCGTGCATTTCTAGGTGCTATCTAAGGCTTTCTATTCACATTAAACTCATTAAAAGAACGTGATCCAATAGAAGAACCATAATGAGAAAAAGGTTATGGATTGAAGAGCTTAAGTTTTATTGATTATCTAATTAAAAAGTATTAAATTGACAAGGAGACGTGTGCAAACCTCTTTTACGTTGTGCATCATGAGCTAAAGAAATAGCTTCCTCAAGTGAAGTAGATTTGAACATGTATACCTCTACTTAAATAGTCTCTTCAAGTCCAGATTCATGACGCTATTGAATTATATCTTCAAGTACTTCTTCAAGTATGTAAAGTTAAAGTAGTTTTACCAAAACTTCTCCGTATATTGGAGTATCGTCTCGTAATCGTCAGACATAGTCAAAGTGTCCCATGCACAAGACGAGCTTTGAGAGTAAACTGTGGTGGAAAAGAAACTTGACTTCACTTTACGCTCAAATTCCACCCAAGTAGTTAGCTTGTCACGGCTATTATAAAGAACATTTCACCATAATGATGCATGGTCAACCATGTGGTTGGTAGCACATTTTATCTTATTCATTTTTTAAAAGATCATGGTGATGCATACGTCTTTAGAAGGAGGAGTTGAGACCTCATTATCAAGATATTTATGTTGTTCATCTTAGAAAGTTGCTCGAGAAGTTGAATACGATCTTCAAAAGTCAATCAGGAAAGTGAAGAATTAAAAAATCCATCATCTCGAACATTAGCAGCTTCATTGGTGATGTTGTTGGGTTGATTCAAATTGCAAGCCAAATCCATTGGTTTTTGAGATGAAGAGATTTAAAAAGGTTTGGTTAAGTGATTGAAAACTTACCCAATTACTGGTAAAAACTATGAAAAAAAAATTAAAAAACATGAAATTTTCTAGAATTTTGATTTTCTTTGAAATTTTTAAGCTTGAAAAAGATAAAATTTTAATTAAAAAATATACTTTAATCAAAAATTTACTTTGTAATTTTCTCTTTAAAAAATTAAAGAGAAAAATATTTACAAGATCTCTATTGGATTATGGACAGTGATTGAAAAAAAATTGAGGCTTTAATAGATTTTGAAAAAGCTTAAAGAAAAGCTCTTCTAAAGCTTTATAAGCTTAAAAGCTTTAAGCGTTATAAAGCTTAAAGGCTTTAAGCGTTTATAAGCTTACAAGTGTAAGCTTTAAAAGCTTAAAGAAATTAAAGAAAGCTTATTGGCCACCTGTGCATGAAACAAACGGTGAAGTAATTGACAAAGAAGAGTGTATCTTGCATCGTTGTTGGAAGAGAGGGGAAGATAAACTTCAAGCAAAATTCATGAGAAAAGTGAAATTGAGGCCTCTAAGATGAGAAAACCATCTGTGATACCAGATATTCTCTTGAATTTTGTCCTTTGGTTCTTCACCGCCTTCAAATTTTGCAATCAACTTGGCTTTAATACCACTATTGAAGGGTGAAAAAGACACATTAAAATAATTACAAAGTTAATCACAAAGTATAAAATATGAATTGCACAATACAAGATTGAGTCCAATTTATCCCCATACAAGAGTGATTCTATGCTTTCTTTTTGTATATTTAAATCATATTGCTAGAAATACATTGTAGTACACAAAGTAGTGTCCACTTTTACGAATATGTCGACTTCTTAAAAAATAGCTTGTTTTATTGACGTGCAAGCTAATCTACTTAAAAATAGTTATAAATCTTGAACGTTATAAATGTGTACATCTTCTGTAGCATCGAATACGCATAATGGAGCTTTCATATGTCCCAATAAATGTATACATTGACAATAAATATAAATGACATCCAAAATTAAATAATGGTGTGTATTGTCACAAAATTAAATAGTATCTTGTTGACACCCATAATCGAGTGTCTCAAAATCTTCTTGACCATCACTAGCTCACCTATATTATCCAATCCAAGGATCTGCACTTACATCAACTATACCAATCAATTAATAAATTAATTAACTAAAAATACAAATAACTATATACTAAAATCATAATATCAAAACGCAATCAATACTCCCACATTTGTACAAAGTCAACCATGTACGCATAAAATAAGTAAAGATTATCTAGAATTAGAAAAGCATCCCCCAATCTAAACCTGTCTAAGAGAATTCATAAATAATGAGAAACGTGAAAATATAAAATTCCATGAAATAACTTCACATAACAAAAAGTTTTCCAGCCCATTATTAGCCTACGTCCACACATTACTATCATATAAATGCTTATAATGGAATTGGGATACTCCTTGAGTTTCTTGGGAAGGTTTACATCCTCAATGCGCCTCTTCTCTTTAAGAAGATCTAGTTTGAGTGGGAGATCACACATTGTTTTCATGCCACATGGCTCAATGTAAACACTTGCTTCTTTTTTTGCGCGTGCCTATCTCCAACAAAAACAAAAACCATATATATATATATATATATATATATATATATGGGTGCATGGCTTGGATTGGTTAGTCCGAAGCACATCCACATCCTCTAGGTTTTAGGAATTGATTGGGTTATTCAACTTCCCAATGGAATGTGCCATGTGCAAATATTACTGGGATAGATGACCTTGGTACTTGATATAGCATGCTGCCTGCACGCGAGGGGGCTGAGAATGATCCTCACACCAAGTTCCATCAAAAGGATATATGAGAGAGAAAACAAGCACCTCATGGAGGCATTGGACATCAGCTTCTTGGATCAAACAAATGCATAAGAAACATGCACATATTTGAAGACAAGTTTTCTCAAGATCATTTCATAATAAAAAAAATTGCTGAGTCATTTGAATCTGTATTTCAAGGCCCCAACAAGGGAATTGAAACCTCAGCAGTAAAGAATGAAGAGCAAATGCTTTCAAAATAAATAAATGCCTATCAAAAAGTCACTTTTACAAATGATCTTAAAATTATAGATTAAATGGGGCAAAGACACCACCGACCTACTCCCCTATCTACAATCCTAACAAAATTGCTTCATAGTTAGTGGACCCATTTGTGGGTTCTTGTGTTGATGTGTCAGCAGACACTCTGTATGATTCAGAACACATACAGTCTGGTGCAGGATATGTATAGATCGAAGCACTAGCTTTCCGGAGCTCATGCCCCTTACTTTCACTATGACGCCACATAGACTGCATCTGTTTGGTGAAGGTTTCCCATCTGCAGCATAAGCAAACCCACAAAAGCAGATCATGAACTACATGTGACGTTGTGAACCTGATACTGAACTCCATTTGTCCCAGTTGACAAACCTGATGTCAGGATTATCCAGTAATACAGCCAATTTTCGCTTGTCGGGCTTTAGGGTCTTGGAATGCCCATTATTTAGGTACCGTCTGTGCCCAATCAGAAACTGAGGGAAGTTCCCTCCTTGAGTGGTGACAAAAACCTCACTGTGAAGGCATACAGTATAATCTAAGGCTGCCAGCCTCGAGGAGAATTTCTGCAGACATTTTTTTATCAAAAAAAATTTGTTGACAAAAGAGCTTGTGTTATCAATCACTCACATTTATAAAAGAAACTATGTACACTTTATGTACACACCTTGAAAGGTTTGAGTTCCTCTGCAGAAAGCAAAGTCTCTTTGGTCTGAAGAAATGGGAACATCTGGCGAAGAGGAGCCATGTTTTCTTCTGCTTTGTAAATCTTCCCAGCTGCTAAGTAAATGGGAGTAGTGTTTCGAAATCCCATGCCTCTTAACATCATGCCCACCTGTGCAAACAGTTCAGATAAGTCAATGAACTTGCTATCTGCCTACAGACTAAACATGAAGACAAAATCAAAACAAGTGCCATGCACATCAGCTTATACAAGAGCGCACACATGCATTCCCAACTCTTGATGACCTCCTGTTCTGAGGCACAACAGCCTGTACAAGCAATCTATTGCATTTATGTGGTTGACTTTCACCCTGTGGGAAGTCAAGGTTGAGAGCAAGTACACCTTGCAGACCAGCAAGGAGCAGCCTTGAGGAGAGTTACATCCTGGTCAACCATTAAGACCCAGGTAAGACACTTGAGAGAGGTTGAAGTTTTCTACTGAGAAAGGGGTCAACCCCTTCTTTGGACTCTTCTTCCCATTTCTACAATTTCTACAATTCAATCTCAATAGCATGTACTAAAAGATCAACACCCACATCATCAGCAGCCGAAAGTCGGCGCACGTTTAGAGACATGCCCACACTGGTGGAAGAAATCATCACAGAAATCCATCATACCATGTATCTTCGCTTCGATGGAGATAAAAAGCACACTCAGCACTCCAGGGCAAATCCGACCAAGTGTAGCCATTTTTACATTTAACTTAGAAACAAACACCAATCCATCACATACCTCCAATGGTGTCAAGGGGCATTTACCATCCATCCGAATAGCACCAGGATTGATGACGCGGCCGGTTCTATTAAACTTCCCCCGCCATCCTCTCTCCCTTGCAGCATCCAATTCAAGCTTTTCATCCTCTCCTCCATTGTAGATACAACATGAGAATGCCACCATATCCTGTGAAGTTTCCATGTGAGGCCATCAATGAGCTAGCAGAAATCCTCAAGCAAAACTACCACAAAACCACTTCCAAGAGCAAATGCATTTGCAGAGACCTCTTCAAATCGGAGATGTACAGCAACGTACTTCCCATCATTGTTGACACTGTGTTCCTTCATGTGTTCCACCAACCTCTTCCCAGCAGCTGCAATTGGTTGTGCAAATCTTAGGGCTTCAAAATTTGCAAAACACCTCAGCTGCTGAATTTTTGGAGGAATTTTATCAAACGATAACCGATTCGCAAAAGGTGAAATGCGAATGACCCTGCACAAAAATCCAGAGTATTATTCATGCTAATGAGAAAAAAACTTTTGACAGTTTTGTGGAACAAAAGCTCTTATGAGCTTACCCAATCTCAAGCAGCTTCGGGAGAACAGTCTCGGTGTAGTAGCTTGCAGGTGCCCATGCCTTGACCTTGAAATTGTGTATAAGGCTCACATTGTTTCCCACGCTCTCCAGAATGTAGTCAGGCAGTCTCTTCACTACTCTCACATTTTCCGCAAGAGACTCAATAAAGTGTTCCTCGTCATAGATATCTCCAAAAGAGCTGTCATTTGAGTGAAAACCCAGCTCAAAAGCAAGTTCTGGTGTATGATCTAAGGCACTCCAAAAGAATCCCTATGAAACAAAGGTTCACGATTATAGAATCTCACCTGGGGTCTTGCCATACGCTATTCAAATGAAAGCTAGGCACTACAAGAGTTGCATTGAGAAGGCCAGCAATTGCGACCGCATTGCAAATCTGCAAACCCCGGAAAGGCGGCTTTTTATCATTTGAGATCATTCACCCAAATATATATATATACACGCCCATTCCGCAAAGAAAAGAAGAAGTAGACTAGCCACATACCGAGGATCGTTGCTGGTTCAACCCACCATTGGCTTCGATAATGATAAAGCCATTCGACTCCTGCAAACCTAGAAGACCATCAAACTAGCATGTGAATTTTCCATCACGGTGAACCCAGTGCAAGCATATCACAAGAAAAGAGAGCAAGACCTGCATTAGTAAAATGCATATTAAGCTTGAAACAACACACAACAAACTGGATCTTTTTTAGGACTTCATCTCGAAAGAAATCTGGTGGTAGCTCTGTTAAAAGTAACCAGTTTATTGATACAGGTCTTCCTAAACTTCTGATTCTATGCAGCTACATTCTGCAACTTATTTCTTTGTACTTGGAAGCGCCCATAGCTACTCCATACTGCCCTTATTCTCGTTCACTTGAGAATGCATTCTCATTGTAACGAGTTACGAATACCTTATCCTAAGAATCAAATGCACAATGACACTATAAACACTTACTATAAACATACTCCCAGCATGTCATTAAACCTGCTTGTCACCTAACCCATGTAAACGTCCCTAATTTTTGTCTTGCGCCAACATAAACGCATTAGAACATTTCTGAATATCGTCAAAGAGAGAGCTTCCTTAATACAAGAAAGTTGAAGAAAAGGTGCCACTTTGTACCTTTTGAAGAAACTAAGCCGTTGAGACAAGGTTTCCAAAAAGCTCCTTCCTTTATATGATGCCATGCCTCCACAAACTGCAAAAAGAACAGTATTTCTTAAGAGGGTGGTTCTAATACGGAGTAGCCTGCTAAGGCACTTCATGGCCAAACATCATTAGTCAAGGTTAATGAAGAAGCATAGACAGCAGAACATAACTTCTTAAGAGCAAGTTCTAAGTACAGTCTGCTATTGATGTAGAGCTTTTCTTAGGATCCGGTTAAGGGACGAATAAAAGAAATTCACTTTTCAAGCAAATGGCCAGTTATTATGCTTCTGTGTGGTACATCTCCTTCACAAAAAAGGTTTGACACTTCAGGTCTTGGGAGGAATACTAGATAGGAATGCTTTCTCTGGCTTTAGCCTTTCCTATCCTATTACAACTATGATGCAAGAGAAGAAAATCTATGGCTTTAGCCTTTCCTATCCTATTACAACTATGATGCAAGAGAAGAAAATCTATAATTCACTCGAGTTGTACATCCTCAAAAGTGTGTCGTTCCTGTAGCACGCTTGGCCCCTTAAAGATCTTAATTATCTAAAGCAAACACGCTGATCAGCCCAAGCACAGGAAAGAACCATTGCACAGCTGCTGTCCAGCCCATGCAAGCGTGTCAAGGCTACAATAAAGCCAATGGTTTCATACTTCCCCACTCATCCTCAGATAAAACCATTGGCTGCAATACAACCAGTGGTTTTGCACTGTTGCTTCCCACTCAATCGTAGATTTGCACCTTGCTGAAACCCTAACACCTATTCAGTCCGTTGTGCTTCTGTAAGGAGTCCCCCTTGCTTAGTAGTATAGACAACCAAGTAAAATGGAACCAATTTCAAGCCTTACAAGTTTCAAAGAAGAACATCAAGTGCCCCATTTAAGCTTCACACTAGCTGGGTATTCATCCATACACCAGCTATAAAGCAAATGGGAGTGCTCTTCTGCTTGAGAGGATTCAAGGAAAAGGAAAAAGTTTCTTTGGTGGGTGGGCTCCCCCGATAGGCCCTCTCTAACCCTACAATCTTTCAATGACTGAGCTGTGCTCGTTAACTTTAGTTGAACATATCATTTGCATTTCTTGAACAAGAGGCCATCTCTTCCCAAGCCCCAAGCATTAAATCCTTCTTTGTCCCCTGGGATATTTGAGTTTATGTATGACTTGTCATTTGAATCTACTTTCATGTTGTCTTACAATTAAACTTCTTCATGAGAAATGTCTTTTCTTGTAAAATAATAGCACATTCTTGTACATATAATATGTTATTATTTGTTTATCTCACATAAATACCATGGGAAGGATTACCTTTTCAGCTATCTAGAATCTGCCTACATGAGCAAGGAAGGTTGACGATCTCTCACGGGATCCTCAAGAAGGGTTGCTAATTGCACCTTAACCCTGAAACCTTTCCCACCATCATGTTCCACACAGTGAGGAATGGTGAGAATTTCTCGAGTTCTTAAAAGGGGAATTTTATCTATCGCATAGTACTAAAGAATTTTGTTCTCCGTATCTCTCTTTGGTTTATTGGTATGGTCTTAAAGATCATAACATGGCTTGCTTTATCCATGAGGTTAGCCTAGAAAAGGCCATGGACTAGGACATTTATGGATATAAATTACTCAAGGGTCACTTGGGCATGGACTAGTATGAAAGGACCAGATTATCGATAGGTGTGCTTATATAATGATGCATTCCCTATATAAGTGGATTATTTGCCCTCCCCATTCCCCCTCCCCCCAAGATGTTTTCTCCTTCCGAGAGTGGCGATCCATGGAGGGAGCACCCCCTTCTTTTCTTTGAGTGTTTTACCTCTGCAGAGAGTTGTAATCCACCACGAGTGGATGTTTGTTTTAACTAGTAGAAGCTTGTCACACACTGCAAAACCTTCAAGTATTTATCTCAGTTTAGCAATGTCACAACCAAGCCATCCCTTGGCCTAGCCACACAGGGTGGTGCTAACCACTCCATAGGTTAACATGGTTTCACCCACCCGACCTGCCGCCGTAAGGCACTTTTCCATCTTACCTACTCAAACGTGCACTTATCTTTTGTAAGACGGAGCCAGAACATCGGCCTTACCTTGAGCTTAATGTCAAATAGAGAAAGTTTAAGGACTCCGTGTACTTACTTTCTTAAGACTAGTAATAGAGGTCGAACCATTTTTAAGTTTGGCCAATGTCTAGACTCTAGAGTGAATACTAGTCACTTAAATAAAAGTCATTTTTGACACTAATCAATACACAATCATTCCCTTAAAACAAAATACTTGTGAGCTCCCCTTCTTCCCTAGTCTTGCTAGCTTGTGCTCTATTGAATCTTGCATGCTTGATGGATGCTTGCTAGATAGGTTTGTGTAAGCCCAGCGGGGCGTGCAATGGCAAACTCAACCACGTGTCCAAGAGATAAAGATATAGAGAGAGGGGAGAGAGAGAAGGGAATAGAGATCTTGCACAATACACCACACTAAGCGGGGAACAGTCCCCGTTCCCTTTCAGGCATTTATTCAGGAACAATCCATGGGCAAGCTGGCCAAGATCAATACAATCAATGAATACAAAACAAACAGATATGCTGATGTAGGATATCCAAGTCGATGTCGATGTCTAGGTACGAGATCTCTAATGTCGAGCACACCACGAGGATGACCCACAAGTATCTCTCACCGGGCTAGTACCAAATTCAATATCCAAATCCAATGAATCTAAGTCCAATGAATCCAAATCCAAATACAAGTCCATATCTAAGTCCAAGTTCATATCCAAGTCTAAGTTCAAGTCCAAATTCGAATTCTAAATTCTAGTCCAAGTCCAAGTTCTAGTTCCAATCCAAGTCCAAGTCCAAGTTCATATCCAAGTCTAACTAAGCTCAAGTCCAAGTTCTAGAATCACTCACTCATCCCATGAGTAATCTCCACAACTCCTACAGCCTTCTCAATGAAGAAAACCATGGAAAAGCTCTTACTGGCAAGAAAATTGTTATAAAGCCTGGTTTAATGGTTTTCCGACAATAAAAACCTCCAAAAAGCAGTTTTTAGGGTTTTCAGAGCAGTTTTAGGGTTTCTGAAATTTTCAGCCCGCACAAGTTCGTACAATTTTGTACAGTTTCATACAGCTGTACGGATCTAAACAGTCGTATGGACAGATGATGACATGGCGCTGCAATTGATGGAGACACTCTGAATCAGTGGGCAGCAATGAAAAGCTCCATGGTTTGGTTCATGATTAAGTAGATGATGATGGAGAAGATAATCTCCACGGTTCAACGAAGATGGCAACGCGATGAAGAGGTTCTTCTTCAACTTGATGCTCAAGAGAGGCTCATGCTTCTTTTTGTACTTGGGGAAGCTGTTCTTTTTGCCAAAAAGTGATGCTTTTGCTTTGCTTTTGGTCTTTTTATAGTAAAATATTACTCAACCTTAGTCAAAAGTTCTTGTTTTTCTTTTCTAGTTTCAGGGCCTTGCTTTTTGGCCCTAGAGTTACTTTTTTGAAAAAGTGGCTTTTAGCTTTTTGGTCTGGCTCAGTCTCCTCTTTCCAATAGTGACCTTGGCTCATGGTCAACTATATTTGACTTTTTGCTTTTTCTTGTTTTTTTGACCAAGAATGGTGCTTTTTCTTAATCAAACCTTATGGACCCTGCCTCCATGTCTTCTTCCACCTGTCTGGTGTCCAAGCATGGGTTTCATCATGTGAAATAGAGCTAGGAGGGCCAAATAGTTACAATTTGTTTGGAGGTTTCTCTCTCAAATTACATTCTACTCCTCCCCCCTCCTTTTGTGAGAGAGAACCACCGCAGGAAGTATCTGCCTCCATCTAGGAAAAGAGAGCTCTTCCTGCACCCCATTGGCAAGGAGCATTCCAGTGTGACAACAGAGTGAGGACGCGATAGACGAGCTATCACACCCACATCGGGGAGTTGCATTGTGGCTCTCAGGCAAGGCCCAAATGACACATGACTCGTCAAGACTAACATAAGCTCTTGACTTGAGCATATTCGGCATCGCCCATCACGTGCATCCCGCACTTGAATGCCACGTGGTATTTGTAAAGCAGGTACACAACCTAGAGTGGAAACTGGTCCCATGTAGGTCCCAGTCCGGGATGAGTCAACCAGGGTTCCACTCTAAGCGTCCAAGGTCAGGTGTACAAGTCCCGTACATGGTCTTGGTCAAGTGTGCATTGTCCTGCACATGAGGCAATGCCAATCCGTACTGTGAGTCTCCCTCTGAATGATGTCAGGTGTTCTGGGTGTTTGGTTTGCAACCAAATACCACGCATCTGGGTAGATGCATGTAGATTGCATGTAGGAGAAGGGAGTAGCACTTTGGGCTACCCCAAGAAGGGATTAGTATCTCTTGAATGGGCAAGGGTAGGCCTTAGGCCACCCCAAGGGCTCAAGAGACACATGTTGGGGTAAAGGCGTTATGCCCACCCTTATAGTGTGTACAAGCCCATAAGTTATAGTACATAGTACACTTAGTACTTTTAATGTACTAAGTGCACTATGTGTACTAGTGCAATACATGTGTGATAGGGGAGTCACACACTCATGCCTCATGAGTTGACTTATCCCCACAACTCTCTCTCTCTCTCTCTCCCTTGCTTCTCTGTGTATGTCTCCCACATGACCTAACCCTGATTCTCCCACACAACTGGTATCAGAGCCGGTGCCCTTCGAATCTCTGACGCAGGCAGGCAGCAGCTCGACTCTCTCATTAGCCTGTGTGTGAAAAGCCAGAAGCGACCAAAAGGCCCTTCAGAGTGAGCAGCCTGCATCAGGGTCACAGCAGCCAGGCAGATAAGGAGTCAGGCGCAGCTAACCAAGAGAAGAAGCAGGCGGGTGCCCGTCAACAGCAGGCGCTACAGATTTTGGTCCACGTAAAAGCAGTCGAAGCGTGGAGTTCTAGCGCTGCTGGCGGAGACGGCGAAGTGAGCGTTGAATCACACACAGGCGAAGGCGAGCTCATAGCGAACCAACATGGCGAAGCCATAAGGAAAGCAACGCTGACACGTGGCTGTGAGTGCGCGAAGGTGACGACGGCTGCAGGGTCGGCTGGCTACCGGTCGGAGGCTGTGACGTCGTCACGTGCGCTAGCGAGGAGGCGAGCGAAGGCGCCAGCACAGCGAAGGCAGCTAGGCGAAGGCAGGCGAGCTGACTGCTGGGCCTGAATCGAAAGCAGCGCCAAGCGTGGAGCGTTCAAGCGCTACTTGGCGGAGGCGTAGTCGAATCGGTAGGCTAGCATGCCACCATGCGAGGCCCAGCAACTATGGCTCCAGAGGCCTCACCACCAGTCCCAGCTCTATCCACAGATTGATGAAGGAGCCTTCCTTGCGTATCCCAGGCCTGGAAAAGATGCCCTGCACTCTCACTGAATGAAAAAGATGGTGAAGGACCCGATGGTGTAGGAGTTGCTGGAAGAGGAGCAAATCTGCACGAAGAAAGCAGGAGCTTCAGAAGTTCTGAGCCGGAAAATAATAGAGACCCAACAGCAGCACCAAATTCATCAACCTGCAAATCAGAGAAAAATCAGAAAATTACAAGGTATTTTCCTCAATTTTTTTTTGGGATTTGCAATTGAGCAAGTACAATCAACAATTGAGCAGGTACAGGTGCCCAATTGCTCAATTTTTGAGCAAAATTGGCAAAATTGGGTGACATTGGTCACAATCAGGATCAATTTGCAGGAAATTGGTCACAATCAGGATCAATTTACAGGAAATTGGATGTCGAAATTTGGGGCTTTTGATGTAATTGTGCAATTAAGCACTCATACATGCTGTATGATGTGAAAAATCGCACATTTGGGCAAAATTGCAGCAAATTGCAGTGCAAATCAAGGGGCTTTTGTGCCGATTTGGTTGATTTGCATGCAGGAAATCGCATTTGATGCTGTGGATAATGTGTTGATGCCTTACAAGCACTCAATGTGCCTGTGAATCAAGGGGCTTTCATGTATTTGATGTATGTGTGGCCAGGGGGAAGCATCGTGAACACTCTGGATGCCTTCATGTGCGTCAATGTACCGTGTATGATCAGAAATTGATCTTAAATCAAGGCGCTTTTCAAGTTTTTATGCTTGTTGAGCTTGGCAAAGCAGCAGGCAAGACATTTATGCCTTGAATCCTCAAAAATCAGCTTGCAATCAAGGGGCTTTTGCCCAATTTCTGTTCGGGACTGTTGTATGCAGTGTACAGGACTGTAAAAGTCTGATTTTCACTCATTTGGACAGCCAGGAGAGCATTTATTGCTATTGTACCTGCTGGTACAGATTTGGCACAGCTTTGTGCAAGTTTTGGCATGGCTGTACACTGTTTTGAGTGACCAAAAGGTTCAATTTCAGCTGCTGAACTTGCCGGTACAGGTTTGGTGCATCATTGGTGAGCACTTGGTACTGCTGTACAGTACTTTGGAAGGGCAAAAGAGCACATTTAAGGTGCTGTCCAAAATCTGCAGCAACCAGATTATGGTGATTTCATCACAAAAAGTGGGAGAAAAGTTGCATTTGTGCTTCCGCAGTGGGAGATAAAGCTTGGGAGAAAAACCGTGAGCACTTTGTGTGCTTTTGGTGCAGTGTTTGCACATTTTGCAGGGAGTCAGGCATTGACAGGTTGCATTTTGCTATGGCAACCACAGGTGAGAGCTCTTCATTGCTTCACATCAAGAAGCTTGAAGGCTCGCATAATTATGATATTTGGCAAACCCAGTGCTACAATGTGTTGCTCCAGAAAAAGCAGCACAAGCCTATCAAAGAAAGGGGTGTAATGCCCGCTTCTCTTACTGCTGAAGAGTGGGAAGATATGGATGAGCTGGCAAGATCTACTATCATGTTGTCTGTGTCAGACTCATTACTTTTCAGCATTCGTGAAGAGAAGACAGCTTGGGGAATGTGGCAGAGATTGCAGGACTTGTATGCCCAACAAAGTGCCTCAAGCAAAGTGTATTGGTTGAAGAAACTCATAGGTCTTCAGATGAAGGAAGGGGCGTCTATGACAGCCCATCTAAATGAGTTTAATGGTATTGTCAGCCAGGTCATTAATCAAAAGTTGGCAATGGACGATGAGTTCAAAGCCACTTTTCTCTTATGCACTTTGCCAGAGAGTTGGGACACATTCAGGACAGCCACTAGCAATTCGAATACTATGCTGTCATATGCAGATGTTGAGGGTGCTCTTCTTCAAGAAGAGATGAACAGGAAAAACAACTCTGTTGGAAAGTCCAATGCAATGAATGCACGTGGGAGATCCCAACAAAGGGGAAAAAGCCAAGAAAGGGGAAGGAGCAAGTCTCGCTCCAAAAAGGATTTGGAATGCCATTATTGTGGCAAGAAGGGACACATTAAAAAGCAATGCTACAAATGGAAAAATGATCAAAAGGAAAAGGGAAAAGGCAAAGACAAAGAGAAAGATGAAGCCAAAGATGTAAAGCCAAAGGGCAAAAGTGGAGTCAAGATTGAAGAAATCAATGTGTCACATGCAGGTGGCAGTGAGGATGAGATCCTATTTACTTCTTCACTTGATGCCCATTCACTTCTTACAGGGGGTCATGGTATGCACTCATGGATCATTGATTCAGGTGCCTCCTTTCATGTCACAGGTTGCAGAGACTTGTTTGTCAGGTATACTGCTGGGAATGAAGGAGTGGTTTATTTGGGTGATAACCATGCATGCAAGATACTTGGCAGAGGTGATGTGAGGTTTGTGTTTTCAGATGGCTCACAGCTTATGCTCCATGATGTCAGGCATGTGCCTGAGATCAAGAAGAATCTGCTTTCTACTGGACAGCTTGATGATGCTGATTATGTTACCACATTTGGTCGTGGAAAGTGGAAGATTAGTAAGGGCTCACTGGTTGTTGCCAGAGGCTCTAAGGTGGACACTCTTTATTTCATGCATGCAGGTGTTTGTCACCATGCTAATGTAAATGCAACCGAGCTGCCGGAAATTTCTATGTGGCATAGCCGGTTGGGACACATGAGTGTCAAGGGAATGGAGCAATTGTCTCGTTTGGGTTACTTGCCTTCTCTAAAGTTTTCAAGTTTTCAGTTTTGTGAGCATTGTATATATGGTAGGCAACTACAGTGCCCCCACAAGAAAGCTCTTGGACAGAAAGATGCTCAGTTAGAGCTTGTGCATACAGATGTATGTGAGATGCCTCAGCTTTCTTTGGGAGGGGCAAAATACTTTGTGTCTTTTATAGATGATGCCACACGCAAGATGTGGGTTTATCCTCTTCGTTTGAAGAGTGATACATTCTCAGTGTTTGAGAAGTTTGTTGCTCTTGTTGAGAATCAAACTGACAAAACACTGAAAGCTTTGCGTTCCGACAATGGTGGAGAGTACATGTCCAAACAGTTTCAGGACTTTTGTGATGCTAAAGGCATCAAGAGGGAGCTCTCTACTCCTTATGATCCTCCAAAAACGGGACAGCAGAGAGGATGAACAGGACCATACAGGAGAAGGTCCGTTCTATGTTGTCACATGCTGCATTACCTCATGGTTTTTGGGCTGAAGCTGTTATGACAGCCGTTCACCTTATAAATAGGTCACCTAACACGAGGCTTGGTGGGAAAGTGCCAGAGGAAGTATGGACAGGGAAGCCTCCGTGATACAAGCACTTGAGAGTGTTTGGTTGCGTTGCGTATGTGCACATACGCAGGGAAATGCGCACCAAACTTGATCCTAAGTCTCACAAATGCATATTCCTAGGATATGGTGACAGAGGTGAAATGGGGTATAGACTTTGGGATCCCATGAATAGAAAGATTATACGCAGCAATGATGTCATTTTTGATGAAACATGCATGTATAAGGAGCCTGCAAGGCAACAGGAGCCTGGCAGAGTCATCTTTGATGATGATGGACATCATGGACAACAACAAAGGGCTGTAAATCAGCCATTACAGCAGGAAAACCAGCCCTTAAATGGTGCTGAAAATGGTCCAAATGGACAGCCAGAGATGGCAGAAGATATCCCTATGGATATACCACAGTTAGAGGAGATACCGGGCATGATATTTCAGCCTTATGGCATCGAACAGGAGCCACCAATGGGTGATATGCAGGCTGGACAGCAACCTGCAAATGATGGTCATTGGGTACGGAGGTCCACTAGACCCTCCAGAGCCCCTGACAGGTTTGTTCCAGGGGTTGACTACTTGATGCTCACTGACTGTGGGGAGCCCTCATGTTATAAGGAGGCTTTACAGAGGGCAGACAAGGCTCTATGGGAGCGTGCCATGAAGTCAGAGATGGATTCTCTGCATAAAAATGGAACTTGGAAGTTGGTGCATTTGCCTGCAGGCAAGAAGGTTTTGCCATGCAAGTGGGTTTACAGGCTCAAAGTTGCACCAGATGCAAAGCCAAGATACAAAGCCAGGTTAGTGGCTAAGGGCTTCAAGCAGGAATATGGTGTGGACTTTGATGAGATCTTCTCTCCAGTGGTCAAAATGACCACACTTAGAGCTGTGTTAGCTTTGGTTGCACATGATGATCTGGACTTGATTCAGATGGATGTGAAGACTGCTTTTCTTCACGGTGATCTCCATGAGGAGATATATATGCAGCAGCCAGAGGGTTATGCAGTGAGTGGAAAGGAGAAGCTTGTATGCAAGCTGAAAAAGAGTCTTTATGGGCTCAAACAGGCACCAAGGGAATGGTATCATAAATTTGATACATTCATGAAATCTCAGAAATTCAAGAGAAGTGACATAGATCACTGCTTGTACACCAAGAAAGCTTTGGATGGCAGTCTATTGATTCTCATTTTGTATGTTGATGATATGTTGATTGCCGAAAAATCTCGTAAAGAGATGGATGCCTTGAAGAAGAGGCTGCATGAAACCTTTGATATGAAGGATTTGGGTGATGCAAATCACATCTTGGGTATGCGGATACTTCGGGACAGAAATCAGCATGTGTTGTATTTGTCTCAGAAGGAATACATTGGCAAAGTCTTGCAGAGGTTCAATATGGACGGGGGGAAGAAGACTAGTGTTGGGGTAAAGGCGTTATGCCCACCCTTATAGTGTGTACAAGCCCATAAGTTATAGTACATAGTACACTTAGTACTTTTAATGTACTAAGTGCACTATGTGTACTAGTGCAATATACATGTGTGATAGGGGAGTCACACACTCATGCCTCATGAGTTGACTTATCCCCACAACTCTCTCTCTCTCTCTCTCCCTTGCTTCTCTGTGTATGTCTCCCATGAATGAACTCTAACCCTAATTGCTGTTTTCTCCCCATCAACTGGTATCAGAGCTAGTTATTTTTCTAGGGTTTTGTCGCTGCAGAGAACAGGCGCGTGCTGCATCAGAACTTGTCGCTGGTCGCCCTTGTGCAACGCTGGTTACTGGTCGACTGTGTGACCAGTCACAGGCAGGTGGGTGGAGAGAAGCAGCAGCGTGGGCAGGCGCATCCACGCTGCCTACGTGTAGCATTACACAAGGCGCATAACCACAAAGCAGCGTGTAGCGTGGCTGAGGCAACGAGCGAAGGCGCATCGTAGCGAACCCAGGCGAACAGCGTGAAGCTGGCGAACGTGGAGTAGTCGCAGCGTCAACAGCCGTGAGAAGAGTCTGTGAGCGCTGTTGAGGTGCGTGTACCAGCGTGCCGTAAGCCAAGGCCAGTAGGTCCCGTCGGCCACTGTACAAAGGTCAGCGTGCCGTAAACCAAGGCCAGGAGGAGCCCGTCGACGTGTATGCTTGTCGACTACTCGGGTGCCTTCGTCACCTAGCGCCGCCCGCCTGACGTATTCGCCATCGCCTAGTCGTGTAGCGTTACACACTTCACGAGGAATTGCTGCTGCTTTCGACGCCAGGGACGTTGGGAAGTGTGGAAACGAAGAAAGCCCCATTCCATAGCCAGCCAGGTGTGGCTGCCCAGCTACTCCAGAAGCTGCCCAGCACCGAAGTCGCCGCCACCACCGCCTCCATCTCAGCCTGCAAGTCAAGAAACTCAAAAAAATCAAAAATTTCAGAGGTATTTTTGCTTCAATTTTGCGAATTTCTTATCAATTCAAGCAATTGAGCAGGTACAGGTGCCCAAATTGCTCAATTTTGAGCAAAATTGGCAAAATTGGGTGACATTGGTCACAATCAGGATCAATTTGCAGGAAATTGGTCAAATCAGGATCAATTTGCAGGAAATTGGATGTCGAAATTTGGGGCTTTTGATGTAATTGTGCAATTAAGCACTCATACATACTGTATGATGTGAAAAATCGCACATTTGGGCAAAATTGCAGTGCAAATCAAGGGGCTTTTGTGCCGATTTGGTTGATTTGCATGGAGGCAATCGCATTTGATGCTGTGGATAATGTGCTGATGCCTTACAAGCACTCAATGTGCCTGTAAATCAAGGGGCTTTCATGTATTTGATGTATATGTGGCCAGGGGGAAGCATCGTGAACACTCTGGATGCCTTCATGTGCGTCAATGTACCATGTATGATCAGAAATTGATCTCAAATCAAGGGGCTTTTCAAGTTTGTATGCTTGTTGAGCTTGGCAAAGCAGCAGGCAAGACATTTATGCCTTGAATCCTCAAAAATCAGCTTGCAGTCAAGGGGCTTTTGCCCAATTTCTATTCGGGACTGTTTTATGCAGTGTACAGGACTGTAAAAGTCTGATTTTCACTCATTTGGACAGCCAGGAGAGCATTTATTGCTACTGTACCTGCTGGTACAGATTTGGCACAGCTTTGTGCATGTTTTGGCATGGCTGTACACTGTTTTGAGTGACCAAAAGGTTCAATTTCAGCTGCTGAACTTGCCGGTACAGGTTTGGTACATCATTGGTGAGCACTTGGTACTGCTGTACAGTACTTTGGAAGGGCAAAAGAGCACATTTGAGGTGCTGTCCAAAATCTGCAGCAACCAGATTTTGGTGTTTTCATCACAAAAAGTGGGAGAAAAGTTGCATTCTTGCTTCCGCAGTGGGAGATAAAGCTTGGGAGAACATTTGTGAGCACTTTGTGTGCTTTGGGTGCAGTGTTTGCACATTTGCAGGGAGTCAGGCATTGACAGGTTGCATTTTGCTATGGCAACCACAGGTGAGAGCTCTTCATTGCTTCACATCAAGAAGCTTGAAGGCTCGCATAATTATGATATTTGGCAAACCCAGTGCTACAATGTGTTGCTCCAGAAAAAGCAGCACAAGCCTATCAAAGAAAGGGGTGTGATGCCCGCTTCTCTTACTGCTGAAGAGTGGGAAGATATGGATGAGCTGGCAAGATCTACTATCATGTTGTCTGTGTCAGACTCATTACTTTTCAGCATTCGTGAAGAGAAGACAGCTTGGGGAATGTGGCAGAGATTGCAGGACTTGTATGCCCAACAAAGTGCCTCAAGCAAAGTGTATTGGTTGAAGAAACTCATAGGTCTTCAAATGAAGGAAGGGGCGTCTATGACAGCCCATCTAAATGAGTTTAATGGTATTGTCAGCCAGGTCATTAATCAAAAGTTGGCAATGGACGATGAGTTCAAAGCCACTTTTTTGTTATGCACTTTGCCAGAGAGTTGGGACACATTCAGGACAGCCACTAGCAATTCGAATACTATGCTGTCATATGCAGATGTTGAGGGTGCTCTTCTTCAAGAAGAGATGAACAGGAAAAACAACTCTGTTGGAAAGTCCAATGCAATGAATGCACGTGGGAGATCCCAGCAAAGGGGGAAAAGCCAAGAAAGGGGAAGGAGCAAGTCTCGCTCCAAAAAGGATTTGGAATGCCATTATTGTGGCAAAAAGGGACACATCAAAAAGCAATGCTACAAATGGAAAAATGATCAAAAGGAAAAGGGAAAAGGCAAAGACAAAGAGAAGGATGAAGCCAAAGATGTAAAGCCAAAGGGCAAAAGTGGAGTCAAGATCGAAGAAATCAATGTGTCACATGCAGGTGGCAGTGAGGATGAGGTCCTCTTTACGTCTTCACTTGATGCCCATTCACTTCTTACAGGTGGTCATGGTATGCACTCATGGATCATTGATTCAGGTGCCTCCTTTCATGTCACAGGTTGCAGAGACTTGTTTGTCAGGTACACTGCTGGCAATGAAGGAGTGGTTTATTTGGGTGATAACCATGCATGCAAAATTCTTGGCAGAGGTGATGTGAGGCTTGTGTTTTCAGATGGCTCACAGCTTATGCTCCATGATGTCAGGCATGTGCCTGAGATCAAGAAGAATCTGCTTTCTACTGGACAGCTTGATGATGCTGATTATGTTACCACATTTGGTCGTGGAAAGTGGAAGATTAGTAAGGGCTCACTGGTTGTTGCCAGAGGCTCTAAGGTGGACACTCTTTACTTTATGCATGCAGGTGTTTGTCACCATGCTAATGTAAATGCAACCGAGCTGCCGGAAATTTCTATGTGGCATAGCCGGTTGGGACACATGAGTGTCAAAGGAATGGAGCAATTGTCTCGTTTGGGTTACTTGCCTCTTCTAAAGTTTTCAAGTTTTCAGTTTTGTGAGCATTGTATATATGGTAGGCAACTACAGTGCCCCCACAAGAAAGCTCTTGGACAGAAAGATGCTCAGTTAGAGCTTGTGCATACAGATGTATGTGAGATGCCTCAGCTTTCTTTGGGAGGGGCAAAATACTTTGTGTCTTTTATTGATGATGCCACACGCAAGGTGTGGGTTTATCCTCTTCGTTTGAAGAGTGATACATTCTCAGTGTTTGAGAAGTTTGTTGCTCTTGTTGAGAACCAAACTGGCAAAACACTGAAGGCTTTGCGTTCCGACAATGGTGGAGAGTATATGTCCAAACAGTTTCAGGACTTTTGTGATGCTAAAGGCATCAAGAGGGAGCTCTCTACTCCTTATGATCCTCCACAAAACGGGACAGCAGAGAGGATGAACAGGACCATACAAGAGAAGGTCCGTTCTATGTTGTCACATGCTGCATTACCTCATGGTTTTTGGGCTGAAGCTGTTATGACAGCCGTTCACCTTATAAACAGGTCACCTAACACGAGGCTTGGTGGGAAAGTGCCAGAAGAAGTATGGACAGGGAAGCCTCCGTCATACAAGCACTTGAGAGTGTTTGGTTGCGTTGCGTACGTGCACATACGCAGGGAAATGCGCACCAAACTTGATCCTAAGTCTCACAAATGCATATTCCTAGGATATGGTGACAGAGGTGAAATGGGGTATAGACTTTGGGATCCCATGAATAGAAAGATCATACGCAGCAATGATGTCATTTTTGATGAAACATGCATGTATAAGGAGCCTGCAAGGCAACAGGAGCCTGGCAGAGTCATCTTTGATGATGATGGACATCATGGACAACAACAAAGGGCTGTAAATCAGCCATTACAGCAGGAAAACCAGCCCTTAAATGGTGCTGAAAATGGTCCAAATGGACAGCCAGAGATGGCAGAAGATATCCCTATGGATATACCACAGTTAGAGGAGATACCGGGCATGATATTTCAGCCTTATGGCATGGAACAGGAGCCACCAATGGGTGATATGCAGGCTGGACAGCAACCTGCAAATGATGGCCATTGGGTACGGAGGTCCACTAGACTCTCCAGAGCCCCTGACAGGTTTGTTCCAGGGGTTGACTACTTGATGCTCACTGACTGTGGGGAGCCCTCATGTTACAAAGAGGCTTTACAGAGGGCAGACAAGGCTCTATGGGAGCGTGCCATGAAGTCAGAGATGGATTCTCTGCATAAAAATGAAACATGGAAGTTGGTGCATTTGCCTGCAAGCAAGAAGGTTTTGCCATGCAAGTGGGTTTACAGGCTCAAAGTTGCACCAGATGCAAAGCCAAGATACAAAGCCAGGTTAGTGGCTAAGGGCTTCAAGCAGGAATATGGTGTGGACTTTGATGAGATCTTCTCTCCAGTGGTCAAAATGACCACACTTAGAGTTGTGTTAGCTTTGGTTGCACATGATGATCTGGACTTGATTCAGATGGATGTGAAGACTGCTTTTCTTCACGGTGATCTCCATGAGGAGATATATATGCAGCAACCAGAGGGTTATGCAGTGAGTGGAAAGGAGAAGCTTGTATGCAAGCTGAAAAAGAGTCTTTGTGGGCTAAAACAGGCACCAAGAGAATGGTATCATAAATTTGATACATTCATGAAATCTCAGAAATTCAGGAGAAGTGACATAGATCACTGCTTGTACACCAAGAAAGCTTTGGATGGCAGTCTCTTGATTCTCATTTTGTATGTTGATGATATGTTGATTGCCGGGAAATCTCGTAAAGAGATGGATGCCTTGAAGCAGAGGCTGCATCAAACCTTTGATATGAAGGATTTGGGTGATGCAAATCACATCTTGGGTATGCGGATACTTCGGGACAGAAATCAGCATGTGTTGTATTTGTCTCAGAAGGAATACATTGGCAAAGTCTTGCAGAGGTTCAATATGGACGGGGGGAAGAAAGCTAGTACTCCCTTGCCTCCATATGTGAAACTCAGTGCTATGGACAGCCCACAGTCAGATAGAGACAGGGCTGATATGGCCAAGATTCCGTATGCTTCAGCTTGTGGCAGTCTCATGTATGCCATGGTTGCTACTAGGCCGGACATTGCATTTGCAGTGGGAGTGGTTTCTAGATACATGGCCAACCCTGGCAAGAAGCATTGGGAAGCAGTGAAAGGTGTCATGAGATACCTGAAGGGCACACAGGATTTGTGCATTTGCTTTGGCAAACAGGATGCATTAGTGCATGGTTACACGGATTCGGATTATGCCGGTCATCCAGATAACCGGAAGTCTACTACCGGTTATGTATTTACATTCACAGGAAGTGCTGTATCATGGATATCCAGGATGCAGAAGTGCACTGCCTTATCTACTACAGAGGCCGAGTATATTGCAGCCACAGAGGCTTGCAAGGAGGCATTATGGCTATCTCGGTTAGTGGTTGATTTGGGCTATACAGGGGATATTCCATTGTTGCATTGTGATAGTCAGAGTGCCATTCAGTTGGCAAAGAACCCTGTCTTTCATGCAAAGACGAAGCATGTGGATGTGAAGTATCACTTCATCAGAGAGGTGATAGAGAACAAGCAAATTCAGCTTGTTAAGATTCACACGGATGACAACCCAGCTGATCTGTTGACGAAGAGTTTGCCTCCGGAGCGGTTTGCTCATTGCAGACACTTGATGGGCATTGGATGAGGCCAGTTTCAGCCTTGATATGGCCTTGTATATTATCATGTACATGCTGTTTTTCCTTTTCCTTTACTTAAGGGCACTTTGCCTTTAAGTGGGAGGTTGTTGGGGTAAAGGCGTTATGCCCACCCTTATAGTGTGTACAAGCCCATAAGTTATAGTACATAGTACACTTAGTACTTTTAATGTACTAAGTGCACTATGTGTACTAGTGCAATATACATGTGTGATAGGGGAGTCACACACTCATGCCTCATGAGTTGACTTATCCCCACAACTCTCTCTCTCTCTCTCTCTCCCTTGCTTCTCTGTGTATGTCTCCCATGAATGAACTCTAACCCTAATTGCTGTTTTCTCGTACTCCTTTGCCTCCATATGTGAAACTCAGTGCTATGGACAGCCCACAGTCAGATAGAGACAGGGCTGATATGGCCAAGATTCCGTATGCTTCAGCATGTGGCAGTCTCATGTATGCCATGGTTGCTACTAGGCCGGACATTGCATTTGCAGTGGGAGTGGTTTCTAGATACATGGCCAACCCTGGCAAGAAGCATTGGGAAGCAGTGAAAGGTGTCATGAGATACCTGAAGGGCACACAGGATATGTGCATTTGTTTTGGCAAACAGGATGCATTAGTGCATGGTTACACGGATTCGGATTATGCCGGTCATCCAGATAACCGGAAGTCTACTACCGGTTATGTGTTTACATTCACAGGAGGTGCTGTGTCATGGATATCCAGGATGCAGAAGTGCACTGCCTTATCTACTACAGAGGCCGAGTATATTGCAGCCACAGAGGCTTGCAAGGAGGCATTATGGCTATCTCGGTTAGTGGTTGATTTGGGTTATACAGGGGATATTCCATTGTTGCATTGTGACAGTCAGAGTGCCATCCAGTTGGCAAAGAACCCTGTCTTTCATGCAAAGACGAAGCATGTGGATGTGAAGTATCACTTCATCAGAGAGGTGATAGAGAACAAGCAAATTCAGCTTGTTAAGATTCACACGAATGACAACCCGGCTGATCTGTTGACAAAGAGTTTGCCTCCGGAGCGGTTTGCTCATTGCAGACACTTGATGGACATTGGATGAGGCCAGTTTCAGCCTTGATATGGCCTTGTATATTATCATGTACATGCTGATTTTTCTTTTCCTTCATTTAAGGGCACTTTGCCTTTAAGTGGGAGGTTGTTGGGGTAAAGGCGTTATGCCCACCCTTATAGTGTGTACAAGCCCATAAGTTATAGTACATAGTACACTTAGTACTTTTAATGTACTAAGTACACTATGTACTAGTGCAATATACATGTGTGATAGGGGAGTCACACACTCATGCCTCATGAGTTGACTTATCCCCACAACTCTCTCTCTCTCTCTCTCCCTTGCTTCTCTGTGTATGTCTCCCACATGACCTAACCCTGATTCTCCCACACAACACATGGCCAATGGCCACAAGCCAAGGAGTGGCTAGGCCTTTGTCACCATTTGGCCACCCAATTGGTCCACCCGTGCTTTCTTATCATGTATGTACATTGGACTGGTGTCCATGGCAGTTGTTTATGCCGGGGATTGATGGCACTCATGCGATACTATGGACTTGGCTTTCCGTTGGGACTTGTGCCTCCGTGTACATGCCCAGAAATGCTTGGTGGATTGGTGTTCCATTGGGTCTAGTACCTCGTGTGCTTGCCTGGAGCATGTCTATTTTGGTATAGTCTCATGAACGGGGATTGTCCATACCAATGCTGCATTGCATAGCATCTTTAAGTGCTTGCTTGCAATTGAAATCGCATGTTGTTTTCATGCTTGCTTGACCAATGTGTAGTTCGGGTAAGGGGACGCCCATCTGTGAACCATGCATGTGAAACTGTCTGCTGACATGGTTATGTGGCATGTGACAGGTGGTAAGTATTGGTCATAAACCTGGCCTTAGGAGTTAGCACTAATTTATAAGTGAGTGTGTACACACTTCATTAAGTTTTAGGCAACCAAAACTCACTTATAAATTATGACCAACCCGGTGTTCACACACACTGATGTCCCGAGGTGGACATAACCCAATGTCTACCACCCAGACCTTATCTCCTTTGTACAAAGGGAGTAACCAGCCATGTGTCCACTCTAGCTTGCTCCACAAAGCACCTGCCTACCACCTACACTGGAAAACTCACCACCTCACTCCTCCTCCTCTCTCTAGCGATGGGCTTCTCCTTGATGAGGACTGTTGGGCTGCATTTTCTGCACTTTCTCCTTCCCAACTCCATTTCCAAGCTTGCTAAGGTGTTTCTCTAGCTTCCAAGAGTGTTTCCGGATGCTAATCACTCTCCTACACACTCCCAATGATTGAAATTCAGCAAAACAGCTCTCTTTATTGCTGTAATTTCTGGTCTTTTTGCTGAAAACCCTAATTTCAGCCCTCCTTTCTCAAGTTGAACCATAGGAGAAGCTTTCCCAAGGTTCCCTTCATCCTCTTGAAGACTTTTGTCGCAAAGACATGCGACAAATTGAAGATCTCATCACTCCAAGGACTTCCATCGCGAAGACTTCCGTTGTCATCGACTCTACTTGCAATTGGTAAGCTTTAATGCTTAAATATGGAAGCAAGTAGCAGGAGGGAAGAACCGGATTACAAGATCACATACCCTGTGTAGTGTTCTCTTGTCCTACGTGCTCTCTTGCAGATTGTTGCTACCATGTGTTGGTGGAACAATAGGGAACATGGGCACTTGAGAGGGTAGTGTGGATTGCAAGTCTACATTGACAACCACTTGTTTGCAATACTGTATTCATATGCATTGGTATGGAAATCTGGTCAGAAATGCCCATGACACTATGTACTTGATTCTCCCAAGATCAATATACTTTATTTGAGGGAGAGATCGGCCGTTTCGGCTCATTGTGTCTCTTGTCAATTCAGCAATTTACTTCTTGTATTTGAGCAAGTGTCCATCAAATCTTAGTGTATTGATTAGCATTGTGTTCAACCAAAGTTACATTGGTATCAGAGCACTCGATTCTCTATCACTTCTATCATAAGAGACGATCACCATGAACACTAGCTATCTCTACACTTAGAACATTATGGACAGCCATATAATGAATGTTGGAGATGCTAACACAAGAGGCAAGGACAATGAAATGCATGCTTCCAATGCTTTACAGGATGAGCAAACTCATGTGGTGCACAATAGGGAACATGAATATGTGGGACAGCCGTCCCGTGGCAAAGAGAAGATGCAGGAAGAAGAGTCCATAGTCTTGAGGGCTGAACTTACTCGTATGCAGACTCTTCTCCATGCACAACAAGAAGAATTGAATCTCTACCGCTGCGAGGATCCATTGGTACATGACCGTTTGAAGGCCAAGAAAGCTGAATCTTATATGGATCATGCAATGGCAATGATTGCTCAAGAGTTGCACATGCAACCGAGGGATGCAGCACGTGCATACTTGGCTTGTACCGAGGATGCCTATGCAGAAAAGGCAACCATCCCACATGTCTTGGAATCCCCACAAGTACCCAAACAAGAACTTGTCTAAGAGGATGAATCTCCATGCTATGGGAGAGGAACAATCATTGACTTCACGCCATGCAAGAATACCTTATGTAGCCCGTGAAGGATACAATGTTTATGGCAGTGGTCAAAATGTATGTCAAATGCCATTGCCAGCTGAAAATTTGCATGCACAACACATGCAACATGGGCTGCAATTTTCTATTGGTGCAAGTATTCCGCGTATCTCTCATGCCACTCATGCCTTCGAGTGTGCTCGTGAGGGAGAAGCTATGGCTGAAAATGTATCAATGCATGTTGAGGGGCCAGCCATACCTCATGCTTACAGGACACATGTATCTATGCCTTATGCATCACCTTTTGGTCCTAAAATAATGCCAATCACAGGGACTGTCCCAATGGACAAACATGTTGAGATGCACGCACATGCATCAAAGTCTCGTGACTTCAAAGCCGGAGACAAATCTATGAAGACATATCATGGGAAATATGATGCATCAAAGACACTTGCTTTTATTGCCCAGTTTGATATTGCTTTCAATGATGAGGATTTCACTCAGAAATCCATGATCCGGCATGTAAGCATGTTCATGAAAGGCACTGCTGCCCATTGGTGGCTCACGAAGAAGCTCTCACCGAATCTTGTTAGATCATGGGAAGAGTTCAAGGAGAGGTTCTATACTCAATTCTTGCCTCCCAATGCATTGAATGAGATAACAATGAAGTGGGATTGGGTGAAGCAAAATGGGGAGGAATCGGTAAATGTAGCATGTACGAAAGTTTTGGAAAGTGCTTTTGGAGGTGTCTCCATTTATGCATGTCACCGAGGCGGAAAGGAAGAGAAGGTTTTAATCGGGATTGCAACCCATGTACAAAGCGGGACTACAAATGTATCCTGGTCATACCTTACACCAACTAATCACAGAGCCGCCACCGCCACCGAGCAATTGGAACTCAAATTGAGTCGATCCAATAAGGCTAAACCCTCATTTCCAGGCAAAGACAGGGCTGTCCAAAACCTGCAAAATAATGGACAGCCACCTCAGAAGGACCAAAACCAAGATAAAAATGGTCCAAGGCCAAGAAGCATCCCTTCAAATTGAGCGACTATGGTCTCACTTCGGAGCAGAAAAAGCAATATATGAGTGAGGGGAAATGCTTTACTTGTGGTAGCACCGAGCATATTGCAAAGGCATGTCCAAACAAGAAGAAGCGTGATAATGCAAATACATCAAAGCCTAATGTACATATGGTTCCGAATGTGCAAGGCAAGACTTCACATGATAGCAAAGACAGGGTTGTATGTAAAGCTTGGGGACACCTCAAGGATCAGTCCACTTTGTTCATGTTTGATGATTGTGCATCTGAAAATTTCATATCCACACAGATGGCAGCTACTTTGGGTATTGAAGTGGAGGACATGGGTCCTCAAATTGAAGCAGGGACTACCTTTGTTGATAGAGAAGTGTAGGTCATGCCTATTTTTGACAAGTTGCACATACACATTCAAGGCTATATGGATCATGAGGATTTTCTTGTGGTGCCTTTGAATGGCTACGATGTATTGCGTGGAAAGCCTTGGCATACACGTATTGATCCGCGCAAGGCTTACAAGACCAACAGGATCACCTTCATGCATAAAGGCCAAGAGCATGTAATTGATGCTGGTGGTGAAGAGGGTGATACCATTCCCCTTGTATCTCATGTACAAATTAAGAAAGTAATGAAAAAGAGTGTTTTTGCGTACTTGATTTTTGTACGAGATCATGTTGAGGAAAATAATGTACATGTAAACACTCTTAGTAATGATAGGCTGAAATTTTTGCAAGAGCACAATGATTGTTTTGCTGATGAGTTACCAAATGAGTTGCCACCCATACAACCGGAAGATCATCGCATTGATCTTGTGCCGAGTAGCTCACCACCTAATAGACCACCCTATCGTGTAAGTGCATCCCAAAAAGAGGAGATCATGAAGCAGGTGAATGAGCTTCTTGAGAAGGGTTTGGTTTAGCCAAGCTCTTCCCCATATTGTTCACCCGTCCTCTTGGTTCAAAAGAAGGATGGATCCTTTCGAATGTGTGTGGATTACAGATCTTTGAATAAGCTTACCATCACGAATCGGTTTCCGATTCCACGCATAGACGACATCCTTGACAAGTTGGATGGATCGGTATGCTTTAGTCAAATTGATCTCAAGAGTGGATATCATCAAGTGCGTGTAGTGCCTAAGGATGTACACAAAACTACTTTCAGGACAACATTTGGGCTTTATGAGTATCTTGTTATGCCTTTTGGTCTTACAAATGCCGCGGCTACATTCAATAGAATGATGGATCGCATATTCCGTGGGTACAGGAAATTTATAGGTGTCTTCTTTGATGACATCCTAGTTTTCTCGAAGACCGAAGAAAAGCATAAAGCTCATTTGGCCATTGTTTTTGAAGAACTCCGTAAGCATAAACTCTTCATAAATGCAAAGAAGAGTGAGTTCTTCTTGTCAGAGATACATTATCTTGGACATATTGTGTCCAAAGATGGAGTGTGGATGGATCCTGCAAAGATTGATGCAATTCGGAATCGGCCCGAATTGAGTTCGGTGCATGAGATCCGTAATTTTCTTGGATTATGCTCTTACTACCACAGGTTCATTCGGCACTTTGCATGGATTGCTTCTCCTTTGCATGATTTGACAAAGAAGAAGGCCGTGTTCAAATAGACTAATGTGGAGAGGGATGCATTCCTCCAATTGAAAGATGCAACTACTCATGGTTTAGTGTTGATCATTCCGGATTTGCAAAAGCCTTTTAGTGTGGAATGTGATGTATCTAGAAATTGCATAGGAGCTGTCCTTAATCAAGAGGGACATGCCGTGGCTTATGAGAGCCGTAGATTGCATGACGGAGAGCTATCTCTTGGCATTTATGAGAAAGAGCTCTTGGCTGTAATTCATGCACTTACCATATGGAAACATTACCTTCTTGGGACTGATTTCACTGTGAAGACAGATCACCAGAGTTTGAGGTATTTTCTTACCCAAACTAAGTTGTCAGAGAAGCATACGAGGATGGCCAATTTCCTCTCTATGTTTCATTTTCAAATCTTGCACACCCCAGGAAAGAAGAATGTAGTGGCCGATGGATTGTCACAAAAGCCGTATGCAGCAGCTATCTTGGTTGCCTCTCATGGAGACTTGTCTACCATGCGTGATTTGTATCATACAGGGCTGATTTGATGGCTAGTCATGCACATCCCTCATATGTGATCAAAGAGGATTATCTCATGAAAGATAATTGCCTATGTGTGGTGTCTGACATGAGGCAAAAGTTTTTGGATGAGTGCCATGCTCCTCCATATGCTGGTCATAGAGGCATAATGCCTACTACGCACATGATTGAGCGGTATTTCTTTTGGCAAGGTATGCGGAAGGACTTAGAAGCACATGTACGTGCATGTATCACCTGTCAAAAGGTAAAATTTGATCGGCAAAAGGCACCAGGTTTGCTTCAGCCATTGCCTATTCCCACGCAGCCATGGGAAAGTATTACAATGGATTTCATTATGGACTTGCCACGCACCCAACAGGATAATGATGCAATTTGGACAATTGTGGACAGGTTTAGCAAGCAAGCTCATTTCTTGCCGGTCAAAAAGACCAAAGCTGAGTATATGGTTAAAATATATCTTGCACAAGTGTTCAAGCATCATGGAATGCCGAAGTCCATTGTGGGGGATAGAGATCCCACAACTACAAGTCTCTTTTGGCGGGCCTTATTTGATAATATGGACACCAAATTGGACGTCTCATCAGCTTATCACCCTCAAACGGATGGGCAAAGTGAGGCTGCAAATTCAGCCGTGTAGTTTTGCCACCCATGCTTCCCACAAAGGATGAGATATTTTCAGAGCTGATGAGTATGTAAGAGACTTGGATATTGCTTTTACTCAAGTGCGGACAACCATTGCAAGGTCACAAGACAAGCATAAAAAGGCTGCCGACAAGCATAGAAGGCAATTGGATGTTAAAGAGAATGATTGGGTATTGCTGAAATTTGAGAAAGCAAGACTTGCAAAGAGGGTGCATATCCTAAGCTTGCAACCAGGTACTATGGGCCTTTTCGAGTGATCGAGAAGATCAATGAAGTGGCTTTCAGATTGGCTTTACCTAGTCATTGGCACATAAACAATGCTTAGCATGTGAGTCTCCTTCGCAAGTATGTAGGGCTGGAGCCCAGTGAAACGGTCATTGAGGTTCCACCAGAAGTTAATGAGCTTGAGGAGATCTTGCAGCCAGAGAAAATTGTGTTATCACAAGGAATGCAAGCTTGCTGTAGGCAAAGTTGTGAGGCGTTACCTTGTGAAGTTTAAGAACTATCTTCCCATTGATGCTAAATGGGTAGATGAAGAGTTCTTCAAAGATTGCCCGCATGTGCTTCAAACATATTTGGATGCTTTTCAATTGCGGATAATTGTTTAGAAGCCGGAGAGAATGTCACCATTTGGCCACCCAATTGGTACCACCCGTGCTTTCTTATCATGTATGTAGATTGGACTGGTGTCCTTGGCAGTTGTTTATGCCAGGGATTGATACCACTCATGTGATATTGTGGACTTGGCTTTCCGTTGGGACTTGTGCCTTCGTGTACATGCCCGGAAATGCTTGGTGGATTGGTGTTCCATTGGGTCTGGTACCTCGTATACTTGCCTGGAGCACGTCTATTTTGGTATAGTCTCATGAACGGGGATTGTCCATACCAATGCTGCATTGCATCGCATCTATATGTGCTTGCTTGCAATTGAAATTGCATGCTGTTCGCATGCTTGCTTGACCAATGTGTAGTTCCGGGTAAGGGGACGTCCGCTCGCGAACCGTGTGTGTGAAACTATCTGCTAACATGGTTATGTGGCATGTGACAGGTGGTAAGTATTGGTCATAAACTTGGCCTTAGGAGATAGCACTAATATATAAGTGAGCGTGTACACACTTCATTAAGTTTTGGGCAACCAAAACTCACTTATAAATTATGACCAGCCCGGTGTTCACACACGCTGATGTCCCGAGGTGGACATAACCCAATGTCCACCACCCAGACCTTATCCCCTTCGTACAAAGGGAGTAACCAGCCATGTGTCCACTATAGCTTGCTCCACAAAGCACCTGCCTGCCACCTACACTGGACAACTCACCACCTCACTTCTCCTCCTCTCTCTAGAGATGGACGCCTCCTTCATGAGGGCTGTTGGGCTGCATTTTCTGCACTTTCTCCTTCCCAACTCCATTTCCAAGCTAGCTAAGGTGTTTCTCAAGCTTCCAAGAGTGTTTCCGGATGCTAATCACTCTCCTACACACTCCCAATTACTAAAATTCAGCAAAACAGCTCTCTTTATTGCTGTAATTTCTGTATTCATATGCATTGGTATGGAAATCTGGTCAGAAATGCCCATGACACTATGTACTTGATTCTCCTAAAATCAATATACTTTATTTGAGGGAGGGGTCGGCCGTTCCGGCTCATTGTGTCTCTTATCAATTCAGCAATTTACTTCTTGTATTTGAGCAAGTGTCCATCAAATCTGTGTATTCAAGTGTATTGATTAGCATTGTGTTCAACCAAGTTACATCCTTAGTCGGCCATCCCAAGGAAAGGGCCTGGCAGCCTGTCGGCCAGCCCATGTGGGCTTGGCCAGCCAGCTGACCAGACATTGAGGCCAGCCTAGGCAGGCAGCCAGGGCACAATGGCTGCCCAGCAGCCAACCCAGCCTGTGCACGGCCTAGACAGGTCATACAAGGAGGAAAGCAAGAGGTGTGAACAGACGCCTATTAAAAAGAGCCAATCTTGAGGTCGTGGAGAATATAAAACAGGCCAACTGCCTATTTTTGCCAGCCAACCAGCACCTAGAGGCATTATAAATAGAGGCATTATAAATAGCCAAGCATAGAATTCGGTCATTCATCTTACCACGCACAAGGGGTTGAAGTATTCCAAGGGCCAGGACAGCCAAGGGGAGTGCTACAGCCAAGGTGAAGGTGAAAGGTCTGAAAGAAAGTGAAGCAAATAGAAAACACAGATGTAGGCCCAAGTACAAGACCTGTAAATGCTGGAAACTGATGTTTACTGCTGGAAACTGATGTTTACTGCTGAAAACTGATCACGAGGGAAGCCCGTAGGTGCTGTACAATGGTAAGAAGCAGAAGCAGCTGCTAATGACCTCAACTAGATGCAAAAGAATGAGATGAACTAGGGGAAAGGGGGGTCAACCCTTATATACTCCCCATATGCTGGTCGGCCAACTGTAGAGCAGGCTGACAGCAACACAGTAGCATAAAATGCTATATAAATGCTGAAAAATACCTTAAAAATGGTAGAAAAACGCTGAATAATATCTGCTAAGATATGCCGATGCAGGGCCTCATAAATGGCCAATACAAGCATGAAAATGGTGATGTAGACCAGCTAGAGATGATATAATCCAACACCTCCTCTTCAGCCCCAAAGGAGCGGTCCACTACCAGCACACTGAAGTAACACCTCCTAGTAGCTCTCGGAAGTGGTTTGGTGAAGAGATCAACCACATTGTCCTTGGTAGAATAGTAGGCCAATCGAAAAGTCCCAACTCGATCCAGTCGCGTTCAAAATGATAATGCACTTCAATATGCTTGGATCGTCCCCGATCACAGGATTTTGTGCTAGAGCAATAGCACTCTGGGAATCCGAGAAAATAGTAACCGGAAAGTGTCGGCACAACACAAATGCTCCAGAATTTGATGAATCCAAAGTGCCTCAATGGAGGAGAGAAGGTAGGATTTATACTCAACCTCGGTGGAAGAAGCAAAAACAGTCCTCTGCTTTTGAGACTTCCAAGAAACCAATCTAGAACCAAGCATGAAGCAATATCCAGACCTAGACCTCCGAGTATCAATACAACCTGCCCAATCAGAATCTGTGAAGCCAACCAAATCAGCACCACAAGAGTAGGTGATGCCATAATCTGAAAAGCCTCGAAGATAACGAAGAACTCTCAAAGCTGCCTGCCAATGAGACCTTCGAGCGGCTGATGAGAACTGGCTGAGGACACTAATAGCATAGGAGATGTCTGGACGGGTGTTTCAAGGTCAAGCAATGAGCCAACAATCTGCCGGTACTGTGGAATCCACCAAGGGTGTATCATCCTCCTTGAATGACTTGGCATTGGGATCCATGGGACAAGAGAGAGGTGTACAATCTGACAACCCATAAAGTGAGCAACTTCTTCACATACTTCTGCTGAGAAATGAAGATACAGTCATCTTTCTGCCAAACCTCCAACCCAAGAAAATAATGTAGAAGGCCAAGATCAGTCATCTCAAATGTCTCTGAGAGCTTGGACTGAACCTGTGTGACCAACCCAGTATCTGAGCCAGAAAGAATGAGGTCATCAACATACAAAACCATGACACAATCAGAAAGAAGCACATAGAGATTGCTGTCAGCGTATGTCCTCTCAAAGCCAAGAGATAACAAGAAGGCCTCAATCTTCTGATACCAGGCATGGGGTACCTGATTGAGACCATAAAGAGCCTTCTGCAGAAGATACACATGGGTGTCTTGTCCCTAAATCACAAAACCAAGAGGCTGCTCAACATAAACTTCCTCCTCTAAATCTCCATTCAAAAAAGCGGATTTGACATCCATCTGGAACACGGGCGATCTGAAGTGTGTAGCCATAGCCAAAACAATCCCGATGGTGGTATACCTGGCTGTAGGAGCAAATGTCTCATCAAAGTCTTCACCTGCGTTCTGAGCATATCCTCGAGCAATAAGGCGGGCTTTGTACTTGTCCAAAGTACCATCTGCATGAAACTTGACTTTGAAAATCCAATTCACACCAATAACACGACGAAGTAGGCCAGCCTTCCTCTCAAAGCATGAAGAAGAAGATCCAGCTACAGTATAGGACTCATCCGATGCTGCTGGAAGTGGTGATGAGGAACTTGCATTATTTCCTCACGCAAACTAAACTTTCTGAGAAGCATATGAGATGGCCAACTTTTTGTCTATGTTCCACTTTCAGATTGTACATGTGGAAGGCAAAAAGAATGTTGTGGCAGATGCTTTGTCACGCAAGCCACAGGTCTCAACAGTTTCACTTGCTTATCATCATGAGCTTGATGAGATAAAAGAGTAGTATGCCCAGGATGGGGATTTTGGTAGGGTCTATGACCAGATGTTTGAGGATCAGCGGCACGATCATTGTACTCTCAGGGATGGCTTCTTGTTGATGCATGGTAGACTGTGTGTTACCAGGCAGTTATGGCTCAAGGTTATGATTGAAAGTCATGCTCCACCGTATGCAGGTCATAGGGGCATTGACGCCACGGTAAAGGCAATTGAGGCTTTCTTTTATTGGCCGACCTTGAGAAGAGATGTTGATGCTTTTGTTAGGCAATGCATCGTATGTCAAAAGGTGAAGTTTGACCATTAGAAGACACCAGGGTTACTTCAGCCTTTACCTATTCCAGATAGACCATGGGAGAGCATTGCCATGGATTTTATATTTGATCTTCCGAGGACACAAACGGGAAATGATGGCATTTGGACTATCATATGCAAGTTCAGTAAGCAAGCTCATTTCATTCCCATGCGTAAGAAGATCAAAGTTGATCACATGGTGAAGTTGTTCATGGCGAACATCTTCAAGTATCATGGCATGCCTTCGTCTATCATTAGTGACCGTGATCCACGGATGACGAGTTTATTTTGGAGAGCGTTGTTTGACAACATGGGTACAACTCAAGTTTTCATCATCGTTTCATCCACAGACAAATGGGCAGTCGGAAGAGACTAATTCCACAGTGTTAGATCTTCTCAAGTGCGATGTGTCAGAGCACAAGCAACAATGGGAAAAGTAGCTTCCTTTGGTGGAGTTCGCTTATAACAACACTATCCATACCTCGACGGTCAAGGCACCTTTTGAGATTGTGGAAGGAGGGAAGAAGGTACCACCCATTTTGCACACAAAGGATAAGATCTTTCAGGCTGACCAGTATGTGGAGAACACGGATGAAGCTTATAGGAGAGTTAAGTTAGCACTCCAAAAAACTCAACAAAAGCAAAAGAAGGTAGCAAACCGTCACAGTCGTGCATTAGAGTTTGCATTGGGTGACTAGGTTCTTTTGCGATTTGAGAGCGCTTATTCCCTAAGTTGAGCATGCGCTATTATGGACCTTTTTAGGTATTGGAAAAGATCGGTGAGGTGGCCTATCGGTTGAAGCTACCAGATCACTGGAGGATTCACAATGCATTTCATGTGAGTCTACTTAGACCTTTCCGTGGGGATGTGCCTGAGGATGTATCAGATGAGGCTCAGCCAGAAGTGGAGGAACTTGATGAGATTCTTATTCTCGGGCAGATACTGGCACATAAGGAAAGAAAGGTACGAGGTAAAGTTTCCCGTCACTATCTTGTGAAGTTCAAGAACTATTCACCGATGGATGCGAAGTGGATGGAGGAAGGTGACTTAGCAGATTCACCTCACGTATTATAGCTTTATCTTGATGCCTTTGAGTTGGAGCCAACTCTTGCTACGGCTCATTCAGGTTTAGCAGAGCATAGGTCTGGAGCATTGCCTAATGCTCAAGAGGGAGGTAGCACCTCCGCCGATACAGACAGGCTCAAATGTCATCTAGAGGTCGCTTGGTGCAACTTTTGTCTCACCCGAAGGTACTGACAGTTGACAGTACATCTGCTTATGGGACTTCTATGATATATGTGTACTAGCACTGAGCAGTGAATGTTGTTACATATGCATGGCTTAGAGAGATTGGGACACTGATCTTGCCATATTGTACTTTTCACTTTTAGTTGATCACATGGCTGATATCTTACTGTATTGGGCAGCCTTCGTTATCAGTGTGGTTCCGCTTTGGATGTCTTGCTGTATCACCAAAATGCAATCGAGGACGCTTGCCATTTTTCAAGAGGGTGGTATCTCATGACCCTGTGAATTTGTGCAGCATAAGTGTGAGCATGGTGTTTAAGGTTCATACTTGGGGACAAAAAGGGAACTAAGGTTTATAAACCCATGTGTGGAGGGGACAAAAAGGAACAAAAGTTTAAAGGTTTATAACCTTTATAAAAACTTTTGTTAAGCATTGTGGCCCCTAGGCTAATTTGGGGGCCTACACTTCTCTTGGAGAGTGGGGCTAGCACGCTTCCTCTTTCTCTCTCTCTTGTTTTTTGGAAGGAGATGCTGGCGGGCTGTGCTGGATTATACACTGCCTGAATATCACACACACGCATGCTTTTTGGGGGGAGAAGACTGGCTGGCTGCTGCGCTACAGAAAGCACAGGCGCAGACTGAACCTCTTTCTCTCGTGGCTTTTGGAAGGAGGTTGTCTGGCTGCTGCGCAACAGTACACACAGGCGCCTATTGAATCTCTCTTTCCCCTTTGCTTTTGGCAAGAAGCTGGCTGGCTGCGCTGCTGTCCATACAGGCAGAGCTGGACACAAAGGCGTGGACTGTAGGAGGGAGTGCAGGGCTGGACAGCAGGTTTACCCACAAGTTTTCTCTCTCACGTTGAATCAGGTGCTGGACTGCAGGCGGCTGCAAGACAAGAGGGCAGGACAGAACAGGGCTTTCCTCACGCCTCCACTCTCTTGTGAAAAGTGACACAAGGACTGTAAGTTTCTCTCTCTTTGTGAGCAGGTGGGACTGCAGGAAGTGCCAAACTAAGACTCTTTTCACTGGCTCGTGACTGTTTCGGAGTCGTTTCTCTGGCCCTTTGTGAGAGGAAGGGTTTGGCAGTTCGGAGGGTGGAAACAGGGCAAGTTTGTGGACTGATTTGGAAGAGTTTATGTACTGGTTCATGGCTATGTGCATGGGCCAGTTAGATGCATATTCAAGGCCTCATGGATGCACTGTCTTAGCAAATTAGAGGAGATAACATTGTGGTATTTTTGGGACACGAAGCTGTGTGTAACCTCTATGCTAAGAGGTCCAAAGGATCGGCAGATTGGGCATGCAGACATACAAGCCACTTAGCCATGAATGGCCATGTTGTACTCATTTAAACTTTTCCATTGAATTTGAATAACGAAATACCAAAAGGGGCGCCAAGCTTTGGGGCCAATAGGTGTCCTTCTTCTTTTCATGTTGGAGCACTCTAGCTCCCATATTTTTGTTTTATCTGCTGGACTACAATTGGTTTAGGTGACTACTAGTCTACCGCACTTTGGTTACTACCAGAGGCCGGTTTCACCCATCATGGTATGTTGCAGTAGATGAGTGGTTCTCAGCCGCCCTTCCAGTATGATGATGACTCCCCATACTTTACACTCTTCCAAGAGGAGAGGAAAAGAGTTCTGAGACAAGATTTGATCCAGATGCACACCAGGGAGACTTGGTCAGGTCTCCTTCCCACCAAGATGCAGTACTACAAAGATCATTTCCTTAGATTCACAGAGGATGGACTTGTCAGACAACCAAGCCACATGGATGTTCACATGTCTCATGCTATGAGGGTGACTATTGGTCAGATAAGAGTTTCCTCTCACTCTGGAGATTGAGGCAGGGCCTAGAGAGGACAGAGTATGCAGATTATGCCACAGAGAGGTAGAGTCAAAGGAGCATTACATATGTAGATGCCCTGTATATTCTGAGATCATAGGGAGATAGCACTCCTTGTTCAGAGAGGGTTTTGGCCCACTTAGCCTGGTGATGGAGTATCCTGATCAAAGATGCCTAGACCTTTTCCTCCTTGAGCTACACCGACATCGAGAGAGGCTTCTACAGGTGCAGAGCCAAAGATGCCAGCCCCAAATCACCAGCTTCTTCAGGCCTATCAACTCTCGAGGTCTTCAATCCCTTTGTTCACGATAGCTCTAATACCATGTGAAGGAAAAAGGGCCAAAGGACCAGATGTGCAAGAGATCAAGGCAAATCAACACAGCATGAAAATGGTGAATGAAAGTATGTATACTGCTGCATGTAATCCAGTACAAGAGGCCCTCTGATGTGAAGTCACACCGAGTAGTAGACCGGCGAAGAAGCAAAGACGAAGTCGAAGTAAAAGGCTCGGTCGATGAGACGAAGGCTCGCGTGGAGAACAACGGTGGCACTCCGTGAAGATGTAGAGGGCTGCGAATGCAGTGCTGCTGCAAGATCGGGGTGCTGAGCAGAACTGGGCGCAAATGTGTGCTGCCAGAGGGCAGAGTTGCAACACATTCAACTTTCCTACTCCAGTATTGGCCTCATTTGCACAAAGAGCACAAGGAGGCCAACACAAAGGGTGGCCATTTTCTCCCATGCAACATTTTTCAGCCTAGGAAAAGAGCACCCCGTGTTGGGTGGATCTGTCTCCACACAAAAGGCCTACCTATGTCCGTGGTATGACGAGTGTGTGGCAGGGACTGAACCATGTGGCATTACTTCCCTTGTTGCAAGTTGTTTGCAGATTGGTAGGACTAGCATAACCACTTGGTTTGACTTTGTATAATTCTCATCTTTTGGTGGGAGGGGGATGCAAGACTTAACATGATACTTTTCCCTAAAAAGACTTCCATGATACTCATCTTTGCCGATACTGCATTGGTTGTAACTTCCTTTGCAAAAAGCCTCAATGCACGCTCTCTGATCCCTCAGGTTGAGATTCTTGTCAAAGAAGTATTCTAGCCCTCAATGCTTGTAAAATAAGAAAGCACTCCTTAGGAAATTGAACATTAGTCTACGATACGATTTATTATGAGATATCTCTAGAAGCAGAAGTGAAAGTATGAATTACTTCGATAAATATGATGAGTGAAAAAATGAACTACAATGTCAACAATTTGTAAATCATTTTTTATGATAATGAATCGGCTAATTCATCATCATACAATTCATTAAAATTGGCTGAATTGCAAGTGCTATTGAACTAAGAAATTCTTTATTGAGGAAGCATTGAGATGCTCATCAATGGTTATATTCAATTTAGGTAACTAAGGTCCACATGTGCTGGATGGGCCAACCAGATTCCCCATTGAAGTAACACCATCCCCTCTAGATGTCCAGCCCTCAGCCCGTAATTCAGCAGTAGAAGACCGTCCAAGCCAAATCAGCAAATCTCAGGGCCTCCATCTTGCAGAGGCACTTGCACCTTGAAACAGAACACATTCAACTTTCCTACTCCACTCCTGGCCTCATTTGCACAAAGAGCATAAGGAGGCCCACACTCCCATGCAAGTTTTCAGCCTACACAAAGAGCATCCCGTGTTGGGTGGATTTGTCTCCACACAAAAGGACACCTGAGAATCTATATGCCCCAATCCAGATGGTCAGTGTGGGCTATCTTGTCACTAGCTAAAAATATAACCTGGTGAGAACCACTCCCTGGCTCACGAGCAATGGGATCCGGTAGAGTGGTGGTGCTGCACAATAGGCCTACCTATATGTCCCTGGTATGACAAGAGTGTGGTAGGGACTGAACCAAGTGGCATTACTTCCCTTGTTGTTGTAAGTTGTATGCAGATTGGTGGGACTAGCATAACCACTTGGTTTGACTTTGTATAATTCTCGTCCTTCTGGTGGGAGGGGGATGCAAGACTTACACATGATACTTTTCCCTAAAAAGACTTCCATGATACTCATCTTTTCCACAGCCTCTCTGATGCTAGCGGGCAAACTTAAGTAAGTGGTATGGTTTCCTTGGAGGAGAAGAAGGAGGGGGGAGAGGAAGACTTAGCAGAATCACTGACCTCGAAAGAGCTGTTGGCATTTTGCATCTCGGGCCAGAGACGATGGAAGACCTCGGGGCTGCGGTAAATCGATCCTGGCGGTGAACTCTGGGGGAGTGCAGGGACGTCGAGGGGGATGGTGCCCATGTAAAGGAGCATTCCGGAGATGTAGAAGAGAGGGGCAAGAAGGAAGACTCCATGACGCCTCAGGAGGAGCGAGAGCACGAGGCACGCGAAGCGCTGCAGGAAAGTTCGGGGAAGATGAAGAAAGGTGGGGCCGCCAGCCCCTCCCTGTGGTTTCTGCTGGGGCTGCAAAGGCGGCGGTTGTGGCTGCCCCTGCCCCTGCATGCGGCCACTCTTCGACCGCCCATAGCGCAGCCGTGGAGACGAAATGCGGGGAGAAGAGGGAGGGGAGGGGACGCTGAGGTGCTGCCCGGATGGAGACCTAACATACGCACGCATAGGAAGAAGAAGCTCCTGCGTCTGCTGCTGCTGCTTTTTCATCGCAGCACCTCCTCCGCCATCGCCGCTGCTAATTCGCCCCCCTCTCTCTCTCCTCTCCTCTCTCTCTTTCTATCGCTCTGTGCTTGCTTCTGACGAATACGAAGACAGTTGCAGAATGAGCAGGCGCTTTGATGAAAAGCTTGCCGAGCCGAGGCGATGGCGGATCCACGCTTGCAACAGCAACAGAAAATTCCAGGTTGCTGCCTCGAAAATCACTCCCTGACACGGGGACCTCTTTTCTTGGACCTTTTTGTATTTTTTAACCGGGAAATGTATCCCTCCACTTAAAATCACTAACCAAAAGTTTGCTTTACCACCTTTCCAGCTCTTGACACGTGTCTAAATCCACCAGCTTGATCTATTGCCTCCATATATATATATATACATATTATATATTATATATGTAAACAGTATTTGGCCTCGGAGCCCCATTCACCCTCCAAGACCTCACAAAATTACAAGACCTTGAGGCATTGCAAGTAGGTAGAGGAAGAGAAGCTATGAGTGGGAGTGTGGACTATGCCTATGAGACAAGTCACGCGTATTTGACAAGGGAGGAGTCTATGCAACTTGCTAGTGTTGCATGCTTTTGTAGAGAACAATACTAGTCGTTTGGGCATTGGAAATTTTCCAAGAGACCTCTGGTTCTGAACATGTGTCAAGTGTGTAACATCAGTCCAATAATGTATGTGACCCATCTAGTGGCTAAATCAAACCTTTACAAAGCCATCATTGACCACATCGATCGCCAAGAGCACTCGACCACTCAAACATGGCTATGCCTCAATAAGAGAGTTGTACAAACTAGAGCGAGTAGAGGATCGGAATATAACCACTTAATGAGGAGATGAAGCATCCCGCAATATTCCAACAATAAACTTGTCTAAACTATACCAAAGGGGGATGAGCTAGCAATATGGCCCCACTAATTGTGCCATGTTGTCCTATGACATAGTAAAATGTGGTTAAGACTCCCACACAAGCCAATAATTGAAACAATAAAAGATAACTAATCATTGATATTCCTTCGTGTATTTTCAAGTAACATCCTACGAGCCATCTCTATTGAAGCTAAAGATTTGCTATAAAAAAACTTGACTCTTGGAAGACTATACATTCCTTAATAACCCTTTCCATCCTTTCCCTTCGATTGTCTCCATTCCAAACGATGGCATCTCTAGCATCCACAAGTGAGGGTTCACAATAGCATAGCAGCCATCACCCCACCCATTATTAAAAAATAATGGGTGGGTGCTCATTGGGTAGCATGGTTGGGTGATAAATTTGCAAGACCATTGAGCTGCATATGACATGCCTAATTTATTCTTTAATGGAATCAACTTAGAAGTGGCATGTATGCATCTTTTTATAACTTCAAATAGGAAATCTAAAAGTAGACACTACCTTATTGATGCAAGATTTCATGTCTTCAAAAACTTTTACATGCAACAATGGTGTTGTCAACTTGCTAGATCTCACAACTTTAAGCATCTAATACAAGTTGTGCATCTCATTGTAGATGTGCATGTTTGAGCACACCCAAAAAAAATATATTTTAAAAATGAAATATGTAGAGAAAACATATGTAACCTCTACCTCTAGCATCAAACAAGCTAGTGATTTCATAGGATTATTAATTATCATCATGCCAACAAAGTTGTTGCCTTAGGACTATAGATTGGGCAATAGGTTGGGTTCATTTAGTAAGTAGACCCTCTACCATTACTTTATGGTAGAGTTGATAAGGATACCATCTAAGCTGTTCGATCCAACCAAAAAAAGGTCCATCTTGCTACGTCATCCCAAAGAATCCGTCAATTTCACACTTAAATATGGCTTCCCCCTATCACAAAATGGCATCTTGATGACTTTAACCTTTGATCCTAAAAAGAATAGCATCACAATTACCTTACCGATAATTTTCCCACAAAGAAAAACAGCATCACCACAACCTTACCTTATGCTTAAAGATGACCCACCCTTTACTTTTAGGACTCCAAGAAGCACTTTATGTACAAATCTCCTTAACAAAACTTTCTTTAATAATTTTAAGCAATGAAGCATTCTATACTCCCACGCATCTTCGGTGTGGAATTTGGCCTTCACAAACACTTTCCTTTCTCTACATCTATACTCATGCTTTACAAAATATTTCTTTGATGGGATCTAAAACACACATAGAAGATTCCAATAAGAAGAGTTACATGTGCATGTGCTTTATTTCCAAGTACAATTTTACATATATGTGTTTGAACATGTCCCAAGGGCTTTGTACTCTTAGAACATGTTGTTTCACTTTCTTATGTTTTGAGCAAGGCCCAAGAACTTGTGTAAGCTAAGGAGTACTTTTAGTATATTCTTTATAAAAGTATTTGTGTTGAATGAGTCTCACTCTATTAAACATACATGGACCCAAATCTTTATAAAAGTATTTGTGTTGAATGAGTCTCACTCTATTAAACATACATGGACCCAAATCTTTATTACTTAATTGTTGTCAATGATGAACACTTTACTTTTTGTTTGTTGAGAAGGACTTTACCACTCTTTTTGTTTGTTTGTTGAGAAGAACTTTACCACTCTTTATTGATGGGATGAAAAGTTTTTGGCTTCCACTATGGGGGTATTTTCTTAAAACTTTCTTTCTCTCTTTAGGAGGCTAAATATATTAAAATTGTATAATAAAGGGTAAGTTAAAATTTATGCTTTAAAATTGAAGTTCATTTCATATTATTAGGATAGAACTCTCTCTCTCTCTCTCTCTCTCTCACACACACACACACACACACACACACTCACTCACTCACTCACTCACGCACACCTCTCTACACTCTCTCACACAACGCATAGCAAGGACACACTTCTCTACACACTCTCACACAAATCATAGGGAGGCACATGCACTAAGAACTACAAGAAGCTAATCCTCTCACTCACTCTCTCTCTATCACTCACATAAGAGCAAAGAGTAAGCATTGCACAAGAGCTCAACTAGCACAAAGGGGGATTATGTCTTTGCATTACAAGCAAAGAACTACAAGCTAATCATCTCTCTCTCTCTCTCTCTCTCTCTCTCTCTCTCTCTCTCTCTCATAAGAGCAAAGAGTAAGGATTATACAAGAGCTCAATTAGCACAAAGGGGGATTGTGTCTTTGCATTATGAGAAGAATCACTTATATACAATTGGCCCTTATTCATACTTAGGCACCTAAAATTTAAATTCTAAACTAGGTAGCATGGATGTAGTCAGCTTTTCTCATAAAGATTACAATGTTTTTAATTCCTTTTCATTGTCGGTAACTCCTCGGGGACGAGAGTGTTAGTGAAAATTTTAAAATGAATAGGATAATGAGAGATGTTGTTGTTACTCTCATTAAGGGGATGTGGGTGTGATGGTAATAGTTTTGAAGTTAGGGGATGATTAATTGGATATGTATGATGGTATCAATTGGAATTACCCTCCCCTTCTTCCCAGCCCACAGGTGGTGGAGGAGGCTTTGTTGTGTTTATGAATTTATTTACTTCCTCAATATTTGCTTAATCTACTATAGAAGGATATTTACTTCCTCAATATCTGCTTGATCTATTATAAAAGGATATTCTATATGCTTGATAGTGAAATCATTAAGTACATAGCTTCTTTGATATAATTTTAATATGTCATGTGGATTATATAAAGTACTTTTTATGTAGTACAAGTTACTATGGGTATCATATGCCTCCAACCACCCCCCTGAGTTTGGAAATAATCAAAACTATTAGTGATGGTCCTAAAGGTGGCTACTAGTGATTATGGGAGATTATCTGGTAAAAAGAGATCTAACATTTCCTCTATATCATTCAAATGGTGGAGTCTTGCAATACTTTACACCAGGATTTGAAGTTTAGAACTATAGGGTACATTATATAACTATATAATCAGTAAAATATAAGTCATTATATAGATGTATAATAAGTAAAATATAAGTCATTATGAAAAATATAAGTCATTATGAAAAATATAAGTCATTATATAACTATATAATCAGTAAAATTTAAGTCATTATGAAAAATGGCCATTATGATAGTTGGGTCAACATCCATATCTATATTTTGTTGTATTAGAGTCATATCCCCCCTTGTTAAGTCCTCACTGCTCACATCAATGCCGTATTATAACAAAGAGGGTTAGTCTATAAAAACACAAAGTTGAGGAGGGACTCTTGGAGTCACTGATAGAGAAGCCAATTGTGACGCCCATTCTTCTTCATCTTGTCATCTAGTTGTGCTACATGTGGTTTTACTCTTTGTGTAAGCTATATTTCCCAATTTTGTAATCATGGCATCATTCATCAGTGCAACCGCTACTTCTCTAGTGGCTCTTATGGCGTGTAGCTCTACATACTCTACATTTGAGGTCTGTTGAAATATACAAGTGAATAGGGTGTGTGCGGGAACAAGCCCTTAGCAAGAGGCTGTAAAAGAGAAACTGTAAATGAGTGACAAGCTGTGAAAAGGTGAGAGGTATCTACTGGGAGAGAATAAAGGCATGAGAAGATTTAGGATGTGTGGAGATATTCTGGGAAGAGGTGGAGAGAATCAAGCAAAAGAGGTGGAGTGAATCAAGGAGAGATCAGTGGGATTAGATGCTTAGATGTAAACTCTATAATGGTAGATGTATGTGTGAGCACTTTAGTCAAGGTCACGGGCACTTGTAGTAGCCTTGGACACATAGAGAGAGAGAGAGTGTCAAGGACTATGAGTTTAGGGACTTGAGACACTGGTCGCGGGCTACCAACGGGCTACGTAAGAGGGAAACTTGGTATAGGGTCTAGGTATGCTAGGATTATTCACTTGAGGGGAGGTGTTGAAATATACAAGTGAATAGGGTGTGTGCGGGAACAAGCCCTTAGCAAGAGGCTATAAAAGAGAAACTGTAAATGAGTGAGAAGCTGTGAAAAGGTGAGAGGTATCTACTATAGAGAATAAAGGATAGCATGAGAAGATTTAGGATGTGTGGAGACATTCTGGGAAGAGGTGGAGAGAATCAAGCAAAAGAGGTGGAGTGAATCAAGGAGAGATCAGTGGGATTAGATGCTTGGATGTAAACTCTATAAATTGAGGCATTGGCCTAATGAGAATTTGCTGGTTTTTGATTATCCATGACTACATTAAGCTATCAGTTAATTGCTCACTAATCATATCTTAATCATCATCTAATCTCTTTGTTAATGATGTTGATTCTTGCATTTGATCCACCATAGCTCATCACATTGCTGCAAATTTAACAAGGTCTTGGGTTGCTTCTTCCAGTTTTCCCTTTGCATGTACAAGTTGTGCTTTTACTGAGGTGGCTTCCTCCTGCACTACCTTCATACTATCAATGAGATGAGTGACCACTTTTTTTTGTGTCTTAAGTGTTGACTCCATCCACTCTTTATTTGCTTGAATTTCTTTTAGTGCCCGGATGGCTTGGGCATGATGAGAAGAATGCAAGGGAGAGGATGGCTTTAGTGCCCGGATGGCTTTAGTGCCCGGATGGCTTGGGCATTTCGAGAAGAATACAAGGGAGAGGATGACATTGAGCTCCTTGCAAAGGGAGAGGATGACATTGAGCTCCTTGCAAGTAAACACAGACACACAAGAGTAGATAAGCACATGTCAAGAGAGATGGATGGCTGAATGTTCTTCTATTCTCTTCTCTACAACTGTAACATAAAGAGATAAGAGTACATACTACAAGGAAAAGTACTTTCCTACTATAACTTACAAAGATTGGTCCATATTGTGAACCTTACTACATGAGCCAACGCTATAACTATGCCATAACTCTAGTACACCAAAGTGGCTATCACACAGGTGGTGGCATATCACCCATAATCTCACCAATCGGGCCAATAGCATAAGTGTTGAAGCTATCACCCCCCAGGCGGCATATTACCCATAATCTCACCAATCGGGCCAATAGCATAAGTGTTGCAGCTATCACCTCCCAGGCGGGTCATCACACAGCACTATCTCAACACTCCCCCTAAGCTCAACTCCACACAGTGCACTTTAAGTAATCTCCTAAACTTGTAGAGCTTCTCTGTACCTAATGCCATTGTAAAGACATCAGCCACCTTTGTGCTGACATATACCAAATCCACATGCTATAACCTTCTTCCTCACAAAGCACCTCAATGTGCTTCGTCCTAGCATGATAGACCAGGTTACTAGCTAGATATATGCTACTAAAGTTGTTGCAATAAATGAGAATGGCCCTATCCATGGGCTCATCCATATCACCAAGTAGCTTCTGAAACTAAGATATCTCACAAGCTGCCATAACAACATCCATGTACTCTACCTCTATACTCAACAAGGCTGTTTCTTAATTCTCTAACTCATAACAGCATTTCCAAAAGAAAACATAAAGATCTCATGATGTATGAGACACTACCAGCCCAATCAGCACATCTGTATACCCATGTATCTTTGTCCCTCTACCAGCCTCATAGAAAAGTCCATAACCAATAGTGGACTTTATGTATCTAAGAATCCATCCACATCCATAAATTGACTCAAAAATCTAAAAATATACCTCAAATGTGGCCTAGCAATGGTCATGTCAATCAAGCTATCCACCTGTACATAGTGGAGTCCTCTCCCAATAGCTCACTCGTACCTATGGAAAGCTTAGTGTTTTGCTCCAATGGCATTGAAATAGACTTATAACATATCATACCATACTTGGACAACATGTCCTAGCCATACTGCCTCTGTAACACAACAAAATGTTATCATGTGATGTCACCACCTTTACACCAAGAAAATACCATAACTCACCCAAATCTTTCATCTTGAACTTCTACTTCAAAAGTAGCCTCACATCATGTATGTTAGCATCATTATCACCAGTGATAACTTGATTATCACCAGTGATAATCAAGTTATCCACATAAATGATTAGCAGTATTCATAATCTCTTTATCTATCTTTTTCACATAAAGTGAAAAAATTGCATTGGATATATGAAATCCAATGGTTACAAGTTACTCCCCGATCTTATTACCATTGGATATCTGAAATCTAATAGTAATAAGATACTCCCCGATCATGTTACCATTGGATATCTGATATTTAATGGTAACAAGATACTCCCTGATCTTGTTTGACCATGTTTTAGGTGTTGACTTCAATCCATACAAGACTTTTCGTAACCTGCACATAGAATCTAGATGTGCATTCCTCTCATAACCTAGTGGCTACATCATGTAAACTTCTTCTTGCAAATCACTATGTAAGAATAAATTCTTTACATCCATATGATATAAAGACCAACCCTCCACCTACAGCCATAGCAATGATAGCTCTCACAATTTTCATTCTTGTAATAATTGAGCTGAATGTTTCCTCATACTCAATGCCATATGTCTACATCATATAACCCTTAGCAACTAGTCTTATGTTATGTGTTCATAGATTGATTTTAGTTATGCTTGACCTTGTACACCCACTTCTATCCAATTTCCTTCTTATCCTTAGGCAAAGGCACCAATTCCATGTCGCGTTTATATCCAATGCTGACATCTCCTCATCTATGGCATCTTTTCATTTCTAATTTCTAAGTATCTGCTCAAAACAAGTGGGCTCTATCTCTTGTATTGCTTTAGCCATATAAGCATAATGATGGGCTATATATCCATCATATCTCAACCTGTCAAATAGGATATCTAACCTGAGTAGACCTGTGTACACATAGATCACTATCAGGTGTCCTCAAAATAGTGCTAGTTCTTCATGCACTAGGAGTAACCACCATTGAGGAATGCCAAAATCTCCTCTCATCAAGGCCCTAATCGGAGCCACTAAAGTCACCATCCACATAAAAATGACTTATAAAAGATCAAACACAAAAGATTGATTTACCTTTTCCTTCCCTTTACATAGTACATGTGTACTAGCACCTCTAGTACCATGAGATGATGCATCTACATCCCTTACATCTATCCACAACTTGCCTGACCATGGACTAACAATGGATCCACTATTAGAGGACTCTCCAGGTCTACTAAGCACCTATGAGTGCTGCTCTATATGTGAGACATCATCATTACTTCTTACATCTACATCTTTAGTTGCCTTCAATTACATTGGTGCATACCAACTACTCATCTCATCAAAGATAACATCTTTGCTTACTTGCATCTCATGAGTGGTAGGATTATAGTATCTACAACCTTTCTGCTCCAAAGAATAACAAATAAAGATGTATTTATTTGCCTTTGGATTCAGCTTGGTTCTCACTTCATCAAGAACATGCAATATATCTAAGCACTTTCAAGTGAGACACATGTGGTTTTATGTCTATAAACTTTTGTTCAAGCATCATGCCATGAACAAGAGTAGTTGCTATCAGACATCAAGGCATGATTAACTTTTACAATGTGCTTGTTTTTCAATTCTACAACACCATTTTGTTACGGAGTATACCTACGTGTGAATTGCCTCTTGATTGCTTGCTTTCTCAAGGAATCACTAAACTCATTTTGTTACGGAGTATACCTACGTGTGAATTGCCTCTTGATTGCTTGCTTTCTCAAGGAATCACTAAACTCATTGTGGAGAAATTCTCTCCCATCATCTTATCTTAGCCATTTGATCTACATACCATTTTCCTTCTTAACCAAGACTTTAAGTCTCCACTCAAAGTGTTTAAACACTTCACTTTTCTTCTTCATAAAGTAAACCCACACTATCCTAGTGTAATCAACAATGAGGAATGTAACAAAGTACCCGCAACTTGCAATTGTTGCAGTCTTGTTTGGTCCCTATACATCAAAATGTATAACATTAAATGGCCTTTCACTAACATGGATTTTATGTAGGAAAGCATGTTTGGTCTATTTACCAAGCTAGCATGCTTCACATACTTTGTGCACATACCATTAACCTTAAACATTAGCAAATCTATAACATTATTTTGGGCTTGCATAGACTTTTACTAAAAGCTCACTTGTATCTATGGAACACTTTGTGTCTCTACACTAATGGCAGTGAAATAGGCTTACAACATGTTGTTATACCACACTTGGACACAAGATGTCCAAGCCATGATGCCTCTGTAACAACAAAATGCCATGAGGTGATATCACCACCTCTATAACCAAGAAATATGGCAACTTACCCAAATCCTTCACCTTTAAAAACATCCTGACATCATGTATGTCAACACCACTATCACAAGTGATAATCAAGTCATCCATATAAATAACTATTAGCAAGGTCCCTCTATATGTCTTTTGAAAATAAAATGAAAAATTTACATGATATATTTGAAATCTAATCATATAAGAAGAAACTCCTTGATCTTGTTTGACCATGCTCCGGGTGCTTGCTTCAAGACATACAAGGCTTTGCATAATCTACACTCAAAATCTGAGTGTGCATCACTCTCATAACTACGTGGTTACATCACTTTTATAACTAAGTGGTTGCATCACTCTCATAAGTAGGTGGTTGCATCATGTATACTTCTTCTTGTAAATCACCATGCAAGAAAGCATGCTTTACATCCATCTGATGTAAAGACTAGCCCTTATAGCCATAGCAATGGTAGCTCTCATGATTGTCGATTGTCATTCTCGCAAATTGGGCTGAATATCTTCTCTCACAGTTTATGCCATATGTTTGCACATAACCCTTGCCAATGCCTGAACTTGCCTTATACCTACTCATTGATCTATGTAAGTGATGCTTGATCTTATACACCCACTTACATCTAGTTGCCTTTTTTTCTTAGGCAACTAGATGCTTGATCTTATACACCCACTTACATCTAGCTGCCTTTTTTTCTTAGGCAAAGGCACTAACTTCCATGTTGCATTTGCATCCCAATGCTACCATCTCATCATCCATGGCATCTTCCCATTTTTTATTTCTATGTGTCTACTAAAAATAAGTGGGCTCCAAGTAAGCAAAATGATGGGCTGTATATGCATTATATCTTAACCTGTTAGCATGGTATCTAACCCTTATAGACATGCATACACCTAGATCATTTATAGGTGTCCTCACAAAACAGCCTTGGTTCTCCATGCACCAGGAGTAACCATTGAGACGAGATGCCAAGCTCCTCATCAAGGCCCTTCTCATAGTCACTTATGAGTGACATTGACAAAGCATGCACAAAAAGTTGATTTATCTTTTCCTTCCCTTTGCATGATACATGTGTACACCAATATCTGTCCTCAACATGCCGGACCATGGACTAACTTCTAGTGGCTTGTAGGTAGTGGCTAGTCCAAATTATTCATCTTATCTATTATCTAGTAGGTAAACCAGTTATCTATTATCTAGTAGGTAAAGTCAGAAGATGGCCCGGCCCAATGAAACCAGTGGGGGTTTCAGTAGTAGTAGAAGCTAGACAATTGCTAATGGTAGATTGACGTGGCCGCTACTAGAGGACTCTCCCCAAGTCCACTAAGCACATGTGACTATGCTATTGCTCCTGCTGTACATGTCAGGCAACATTGTTACTTCTTACATCTACATCTTTTGTTGTCTTCATTGGTGCATATGTATGTCTCATCAAAGACAACATCTTTGTTTACACGTATCTCACAAGTGGTCGGGTTATAACATCTACAACCTTTCTACTCCAAAGCATAACTAATGAAGATGCATTTATCTACCTTTAGGTCCAAGTTTGTTTTCACTTCATTGGGAATATGCACATATGTAATACATCCAAAAACTTTCAAGTGAGACATATTGTTTTATGCTTGTAACCTTCTGTTCAAGTACGTCATGCTATAAATAGCTGTAGTGGGAGTCTTGTGGAGTGGAAGTGTCCATTATAAAAATAAAAATTTCAACTACTTTAGTCCAAAAATAATGTAGTATATTCTTTTAATAAGAAGACATCAAGACCTGTGCCACTTCTACAATGTGCCTAGTTTTCCTTTCTGTGACACCATTCTATTTGTAGAGGATTGTACCAGCATATAAATTATCTCTTGATTTCGTGCTTTCTCAAGAATTCATTGAACTCATTGGAAAAATACTCTTCCTTGATCTCACACATTTTATTTACATACCTTTTTCCTTCTCGACCAAGGCTTTAAATCTCTAAAAGTGAGCAAACACCTATCTTTTCTCCTTTATGAAATAAAGTCATACTTTCTTAGTGTGATCGTCAATGATGTAACAGAACACATGTAACCTATAATTGTTACAATCTTGGTTGGTCCCCATACACTCGAATCTATAAAATCCAATGGCCTTGCACTAATGTCATACTTTGGGGGTAACACTTGTTGAGATATTGAGCTTAACTAGTACTGCAGATATTGATGACCCGCTTGGGTGATAGCATAGATGATAGCATCCACACTTATGCCACTAGAACGGTTGGTGAGATTATGGTTGATATGCCACCAATGGAGAACAAGTTATGTGATAGCCACTTTGGAGTACTAGAGTTATGGCATAGTTAGAGTGCTAGCTCATATAGTCAAGTTAACACTATGGACTGACCATTGTATGTTATAGTAGGAGAGTACTTTCCTTTATAGTATGTACTTTCCCTTATAGTATGTACTCTTATATTTTTTATATTATAGTAGAAGAGTACTTTTGTTTATAGTATGTACTCTTATCTTTTTTACGTTAATGGCCAGACCAACCATTGAATATTATAGTAAGAGAGTACTTTCCCTTATAGTATGTGCCCTTATCTTTTTTATGTTAATGGTGGATTGACGATTGTATGTTATATACTTTATCTTATAGTATGTTAATGGTTGCAAAGAAGAGAAGAAGATAGAAGAAAATTCAACCATCCATCTCTCTCTTGTGTGTGTGTGTTTGCTTACAAGGAACTCAAGCTCTTCCTCCCCATCACATACTCTTTATGGTATCGTATATCATAGCTCCGTTCGTGTGAGAGATAAGGAGGCAAGAAAGAGGTAAGAACAAGGTAAGCAAGGAAGTGGTACAAGGGTAATAATATTTTCATCTCTTTCTCTCTTTAATTTTGGGGCAACACCTTTAGTAGCTATAAGAGCTAGAGACAGATAAGAGAGTCATTGTCTCAAATTAAGGAATCCTCCTAGGTCAAGAAAGAAGACCATATTGTGTGTAGTTAACATACTTAACTACAATTTTGCATGTTTCGGCACGATTTAGGCCTTGTTTTGGCTCTATAAGTTTTCTACAATAGCATAGGTACTTTGTGATATGTCTAATTTCTAGTTCGGTGTGCAAAGTTGTAGTAGAATTTTGGTTGTAGGATAGTCTATGCAGAGAATCTAAGTGTTGTAGGTGTTGTGGTAGATGTATGTGTATGTGAGTGATATTATAACAGGTTTACACTCCCGTTGGTAGAAGGTTATAGATTTTTTATAAGTGCATAAGATTTTTTAATAGGTGTTAATGGTTCTCACATACAGTGGCACTATAATAGGTTTACAGTACCATTGTAGAAGGTTGCACATTTGCTACAAGTGCATAACCTTTTTTTGCAAGCATTGTTTGTGGTAAGTTACTTGCAAGTAAAGATGTCTAACAGTCTATCACAAATTGTGAGTGAGAAGCTACGTAAGAATAACTTCCAGGCATGGAAGTTCAAGACGATCGATTTCCTTATGGGAAAAGGATATTGGGAGTTCATGACTACATTCAATGGGATAGTGGATATCTTCCCATGTTGACCACTTAACACATTGAGGGATGGCATGCCTTTGACCATGGAGTGAGAAACTCATTGCAAAGGGCAATCAATTCTACAGCCGCGCCATTGTGGTGTCACTGGTAGGCTTTTCTTTTGAGGGCATTCAGCCACTCTATGGGGTCCATAGCAGAGGAAACACTGAAGAGGTGGTTTCCCTCTCCGGGTGCACCTATGGTGTGCACAATGGTTTTAGGGTCCATGTGAGGCATAGGCAAAGGAATATGATGTGTTATGGGTGTCTCATGGATGTCGAAGCGTAAAGACTCCTTGGTCTTAGCAATGGACCTGGTTGTCTCTGTTAGTGTGAAAGGTTCTATGATTGTGTATATATATGTAGTGTCACTGGTAGGCTTTTCTTTTGAGGGCATTCAGCCACTCTATGGGGTCCATAGCAGAGAAAACACTGAAGAGGTGGTTTCCCTCCGGGTGCACCTATGGTGTGCACAATGGTTTTAGGGTCCATGTGAGGCATAGGCAAAGGAATATGATGTGTTATGGGTGTCTCATGGATGTCGGAGCGTAAAGACTCCTTGGTCTTAGCAATGGACCTGGTTGTCTCTGTTAGTGTGAGGTTCTATGATTATGTATATATAAGATGCACAAATGCCTAAGGAGGCTTGGGACACCTTGGTGAAGATGTATAACACAAATACCCAAGCTCAGAAGATGCAACTAAAGCAGAAGTTGCATAAATGCCTAAGGAGGCTTAGAACACCTTGGTGAAGATGTATAACATAAACACCCAAGCTCAGAAGATGTAACTAAAGTAGGAGTTGCATAATGTGACTAGAGAAAAGCTGAGTATAGCCAGTTTTAGACCTCCATTGGAGTTTGAGAGAACTTTATTGATTTTCAAGAATTGATTTCTCTTCTCATCCATGAGGAGATGAATATTGGGAGAGGTTCATCCTTTGGAAATTCAAATGAGCAGGTCTTCTACTCAAATACAAGTAGAGGCAGAGGGAGATCATCATCTAGAGATCGAGGTGGAGAACCTTTTAGAAACAGAAATCATGAGTAAAAAAACATCACGATTTAAATATACAAATAGGTAGAAGGGGCCACTCTAGAGGCAGGGGGGAGCTGAGGGACCGAGGTGGTTAGTAAAGAAATCAGAGTGAAAATAGCATAGAGTGAAAATAGCATAGAGTGTTAACACTATGATAAACTAGGGCACATGGCAAAGGACTGCTATAAAAAACACAATGATATTAAAAGTGAAAAGTTATAGCAAGGGAAATATACATCATCAAGTAAACAGGGTGGTGATGACAAAAGTCAGCAGCTATTTGTGATGTAGCATTATATGCTCAATTTCACAACAAGAGATATATCACGATCTAGAGATGTTTGGTATGTGGATTTTGGTGCCTTTAACTACATGATCAATCATCATGGTGTGGTTTAGATACATGTAGAAAATAGAAAAACCAGGTTATGTAAAAACATGTGATGATATTGCACATCCCATTGTGCATGTTGGCAAAGTGCCATTCTCTATACAAGATAGAAAAAGGAAGTACTTGGCATATATACTTTATGTTCCAAATATTATACAAAGAACTTGGTTTTTGTTGGACATATAGTTGGGCAGGGTTTGCAAGTGAGGATTAATCCCTAAGGATGTTTTGTGAAAGACTTCAAAAATCAGTGTCGCTTGGTTGTAAAGGGTAATATAAATGACAAGATGGTTACTTTGAATGTAAACATGCTTGAGGTGAAGGCAACCATGTTTGTGCATGGTTGAGGTGAAGGCAACCATGTTTGTGCATGGGACAAGTATCATTGTAGATATTGATATATGGTACAAATGCATTGGTCATGTGAATATACAATGGCTTATATATATTTAGGCCCAAAATATTGTTGTAGTAGGTTTGCCAAAGTTTAAAGTTGATGGTGTGCATAAAGTATGTGAATTATGCTAGCTTAATAAGCAAGCTAAACATGCTTTTTCCCATATGAAAAGCATGCTAGTGAAAAGACCATTGGATGTTATACATTTAAATGTATGGGGACTAACCAAGACTACAATAATTGCAAGTTGTAGGTATTATGTTACATTCATTCATTCATTGATTACATTAGGAAAGTGTGGGTTTATTTTATGAAGGAGAAAAGTGAGGTGTTTTGCTCACTTTTAGAGATTAAAAGCTTTGGTCAAGAAGGAAAAAGACATGAAAATAAAATTCCTGAGATCAAATGGTGGGGGAGAGTATTTCTCCAATAAATTTAGCGATTTCTTGAGAAAGCAGGGAATCAAGAGACAGTTTACATGCAGGTTCACTCCGCTATAGAATGGTGGAAAGGAAAAATAGGCACGTTGTAGAAGTGGCAGGTGCCTTAATGTATGAAAAGAATATGCTATATTATTTTTGGGCTGAAGCAGTGGTAGTAACAATTGCTACTGTGTTGTTGGTTACATTATGATGAATAGGACTCCCACTACAACTATTCATGGTATGATGCTTGAACATAAGTTTACAGGTATAAAACCAGATATGTCTGACTTAAATTTGTTTGGATGTATTGCATATGTGCATGTCCCTGACAAAGTGAGAACAAAGTTAGATCCAAAGGTAGAGAAATGTATCTTCATTGGTTATGCTTTGGAGTAGAAAGGTTATAGATGTTATAACCCTAATACTTGTAAGATGCGAGTAAGCAAAGATGTTGTCTTTGATGAGATGAGTAGCTGGTATGCACTAGTGAAGTTAACAGAAGATGTAGATGTAATAAGTAATGGTGCTGCTCCACATGTAGAGTAGAAATCACATGTTAGAGTTCTCTAACAGTGGATCCAATTTTAGTTGAGGATAGATGTAGGTACACATGGATCATGCAAAGGAATAGAAAGGTAGATCAACTTTTTGTGCCTGATCTGTTGAGGTCACTCATATGTGGATGGTGACTCTAGCGACTCTGAATAGAGCCTTGATAAAGAGCTTGGCATTCTGTTAGTGGTTACTCATGGTGCAAGGAGAACTTAGGATTGTTTTAAAGGACACCATGCAATGACCTAGACATACCTTGCGAGCAACACGTTCTTGTGGCTATTCTCCTCTTTGAGAGAATAGGTTCTTATGTCTGTCACGTAGCTTCTGCACTTACATTTCACATCCAGAGGGGTGAAAAGAGCATTGTGAGTTTGTCTTTGATGCGCTCATGAGTCTTTGTTTATAGACATGGTAATAATCGATTCTTGAATTTTTGGCTCAAATGTTATCGAGGAAGTAGGTAAGACTGTTGGTTTGTTACCATTGGGATTGTTTGAACACACAAGCTCTTGTGTAGGTGCTAAATGCACGAGAGTGGTTGAGTGACTTGCTTGGTGTTGCTTGGGCCTCCATTCTTGTCAAACTTTAGGTGAAGTTGTTGGGGTTGAAGTCGGTGGTGAGGCTTGTTTAATGCAATGGATGCAAACTAAAAATTAAGCAAAAAGCATTATTTACAAAAACAAAAAAGAGAGCTATTCTACACCAAATCACCATCAAATCCATATCTTTTTCATGGGAAACCATTAATCAAGATAATGGGCAATAGGTAATGCATAGATTAGAGTAAAAACGATGGAAAAAGCGGGATGGCTCCTCGGCAATGGCACCAAAAATGTTATGGCTCACCCTAATCCCCCTTGAAACACATCCAACAAGAGATTACCTGGTGAACCGTAACTATCCTGAGGATCTTTCCAATGGCCGAGCTCATAACCCTTGAGGTCTCCCAGCTCTACAACTCCTTGAGAAGCAATTCCACCGTGCCTCCTGCGAGCGTTGTAACACCGTCACATTCCACTATGGGTACTCATCCTTCCTCTCACCTCACTTCACTCACACACACTCACTAGTATGCATTAGAGAGAGATTAGCAAGAGGATTAGAAAGAGCAAGACTCAATTGCACAATGGGAGAGTTGTTGTATTATGAGAGATATTCACTTATATACATGGCCATAAGTGTTCACACTCACTTAAACTGTGGTTGGTCAGGCACTTTAGGCTCTTAAGAGACCTAATTCTATTACAATGACCACTCTCATAATTTATCCATGAAGTACATCACTTAGGACTTCATCCTAACTTGCCACCCACATGCTCTTGAAGTAGGAATCGCCATAAATACTCCGTCACACCATTACGAGCGCCCGTCCAAGTTGTAGCTTTGGACACTATTGCTTCATATCTTGAATGTGTGACCCTTTGGTGTATCTATCGTGACTCCTTGATGTAAGATAATGGCGGTAGATCTTGTTAACCCTAGGAATGTGTTAACAAGGGTAGCCATATGTAGAGCAATTGAATTCTCAACCACGTGCTGAAATTCAGCCTTTGCAGGTACAAAATCTTGTTAACGCTAGGAATGTGTTAACAAGGGTAGCCATATGTAGAGAAATTGAATGCTCGACCACGTGCTGAAATTCAACCTTTGTAGGTACAAAATCAGCTTGCAAATCAACCTTTTGATGAGGCAATTATTGAGGATGTAGTGCATGAGAAGAGAGCAGCCATAGAATAATCTAGGCATATGCCAAAATGGCTTGTGCTGCAGACATTGAGGGATATCAAGTTGGTAGCTCCTTTACCTAGCAGAACTCGTGCAGGTTCTCATCATGTTGATCATATTCTCATTTCTACTTTATGTAATGAGGAGGAACCTATTTCCTTTGAGGAAGCACAAGATGATGATCATTGGATGCATGCTATGCAGTATGAGTATAACTCTATACTCAAGAATAACACCTAGTATTTGACAGATCTACCTCATGACAAGAAGGCCATTGGTACTAAGTGGGTTTACAAGTTAAAACACAAAGCAGATGGTAGCATTGATCGCTACAAGGTCAGACTTGTTACAAAGCGGTATGCCTAGCAAAAGGGCATTGATTTTGATGAAACCTTTGCACCCACATCTCATATGACTACCATTAGGTGTTCCATTGCTTTGGCAACACATCATGGGTGGAATGTACATCGTTTTGACATTAAGACTGCATTCTTGAATGGTGATTTACATGAGCAAGAAGGCCATTGGTACTAAGTGGGTTTACAAGTTAAAACGCAAAGCAGATAGTAGCATTGATCGCTACTACAAGGTCAGACTTGTTACAAAGCGGTATGCCCAACAAAAGGGCATTGATTTTGATGAGAACTTTGCACCCACATCTCATATGACTACCATTAGGTGTCCCATTGCTTTGGCAACACATCATGGGTGGAATGTACATCATTTTGACATTAAGACTGCATTCTTGAATGGTGATTTACATGAGCAAGTGTATGTATCACAGTCTCCTGGTTTTGCTATGAAAGGAGAAGAGTCTAAAGTATGCAAGTTGAAAAAGGTTCTTTATGGCCTTAAGCAGGCTCCTAGAGCATGGTATAAGAAGATTCATACATACTTGGTTACAAATGATTTTTGTAATAGTCCAATAGAGAGTACCCTCTATGTGAAGAGTAAGGAAACATTTTTGGTTATCCTTCTATACGTTGATGACATGCTGCTCATGGGACCCGATATAGATCAGATTTCAGTCTTTAAGGCTAATTTTTAGTCATCGTTTGAGATGTCAGATTTGGGGCCTTTGTATTACTTTTTGGGGATTCAGTTTATGCAGCGCAATGATGGCATTGTTATGCAGAAGCTATTGAAGAGGTTTAATCTTGAACACTGTAAACATGTGGCTACACCTATGGAGATAGGTACTTGACTTAGTCTTTAAGATGTAGGAGACTCTTTTGATGCTAGCTTGTATCAGCAAGCTGTTGGATCCCTTCTTTATGTGCGCAACACAAGGCCAAATATACAGTATGCAGTCTCACAATTGAGCAGATTTATGCATAGCCTAGGTACAAAGCATTGGCAAGCTGTTAAGCGGGTATTTCGCTATTTATAGGGCACTTAGTATTTGGATTATTTCATCCAAAGGGGGCTGAGTCATAGCTACATGCTTTCAGTGATTCAGAATGAGTTGGATGTTATGACACATGAGTGTCCACTAGTGGGTTTTTCTTTTGCCTTAGTGATTCATGTATATCATGGCTTAGCAAGAAGTAGCCTACAGTGGCCACTTCCAGTTGTGCGAAGCTGAGTACAAGAGGGCAGCTTTTACAACTACGGTTGAGTGTGTGTGGCTCAGACATCTTATGGCTTATTTGGGTGTTGGACAGTCATCTAGCACTACTATTTTCACTGACAACCAAAGCGCATTAGCAGTTATGAGGAACCCAGTGTTTCATGCTCGCACCAAGAACATTGAGGTGCATTACCACCATGTCAGGGGAAAGACTTTCTATAGCAGAGATCAGCTTGGTCTATGTGCCTACACATGACAACATGGCATATTTATTCACGAGAAGGCTCTTCCTCATGAAAAGTTTGAAGCTTTTCGTAAAGCTTTGGACTTATTGCCTTTTCAGGATTGATCGGCCATACCCTGTACATGTTTACATCATCACTCTAGGGGGGATTTGTAGCATTATATGGTAGTGATATGTGTGACACTTAGGACCACACTAGGAGGTTTTTCCCCCCGCGTATGCCTCTTATCTACTCATTTTTTCCCGCACTAGGAGGTTTTTTCCCTCGTGCATATGTACACCCTCTTATCTACTCATTTTGGGGTGTGTACTTATTTTTTGTATCTGGCACACATTTGATTATTCTAATCTAGTGAGTTTGTGTGCTCTCAAGCTTCTCTATCTTATGTGTGTGCATTGTTGCAACCCTAACCCTAATTCCAACAAGAACCCCTTCCCAAAAAGCTACAAGAATACCCTAATCCAAGAGAGGATATCATGAGGTTAATTATAGCATAGGAATTGGTCTAGTAGCCCTAATTAGAAATAGAGAAACCAGTAGTCCTACGTATCATGTTGCTTCCATAAACAATTCCTACATCAAGACCTCTAGATCCAATACTAGAAGCATCTCAAGCCAAGAATCACAAAAAGATCAACAATCAAAGGGCCACTCTAGAAAACAATGGGAAAATAGGGAAGTGCTAAAAGAGCTTAGAACCAAAGAGGAAACCTACATTGAGCCTTTAGATTGTGAAGATGCAAGAAACCTTAGCGCACTACATGACCATATCACCATTTCCAGAGGGAACAAGAGATTCACAAGAGGTATCTTGCACTGATAGGAGAAAACACTGAGGGAAATGAGTCAAAAAGAAACTCATTAAGCACCATACATTCATACATCAGTTGAGAAGAAGAGTCAATGACCATAGCCAACTTGCCTTCAATAAGGCCAAAAGAGTCAATGACCATGCATTTGTACATCGGCTGAGGAAGAAGAGTCAATGACCATAGCCAACTTGTCTTCATTAAGGCCAGAAGTTAAAGAAGAAAGGAGAGCCTTGAGAGTAATCCTCTCTGCCCCCTATGACTATCTCTATGAAAGGAAACCAGAAGCTTTGAATGTGAATAGACCTTGCCCAACAATACCAATTTGCCATAAAAACTACGGATGGGGTTTGGTAAGTAAGCTTGACATGGCCACAAAACTAGCAACAAGAACAATGCTCTCATCCCCAACAAAACACAAACCCACACATACTCAGCTACTAAAAAAGAACAAGGAAATTATCATCGCCATCCTGATCACTCTTATTCTCTCGCTCTTCCTCCATTGATGAAATAACAAGAAGTACAATAAAGAGTTTATTGCAAAGACCAAGAGAGAAAAAAGAGGAAGGAGGAGGCACATATACGAAGAGTGACACAGCTCCTCTAACCACTTTTCCAACCACTTCCCCTTTTCTTGATATTTTTATTAAATTTCAAAAAGCTTTTATTACATTTTTAGACTAAGTTCCATGAAACCTTTATTTTACGATATTAAAAACATCCTAACACCCTTCTAAAAGTGAAAACACACACACACACACTAAGGTCATGGCATTGATTTGTGCGGACCCGCTATTATTTGCCATGCCTTTTACAATGGATTTTACAATGTAAAGCATATCAAGTTACAAATCTGTATATCAGCTAGCTAAATTGCTTGATTTTTGTCGATGTTACACAAAAAATTGTACTAAACATTACACAAATTATGGGGTTAACATTCCTCCTCCACTTAGCTTGCAAATGTCCTCGTGGAGCATTGGAAAGAGAACCTTTTCTTCCAAAAGTCTACCTCGAACATGTCAATGAAGAAACCAAAAAAACCTGACTTCACTTCTTTTCACATTGGACCACCTCAACCGGTACCCATCCACTTCACTTCATAAGGATAAGGCAAAGTAAATCCTCCCCAAACACCAACAAAAGATACCCACACTTTTGGCAAAAGGAACAAATGTACCACCATAATAGAAGCACATTGAGACATGGGTAAACCCATGGGCAAAATCCCCTAAAAAAAGAAAGAAGGAAACTAGAAGCCCATACGCCCCCGAGCATTTTCCCCTAGGAAGAGCTGTAAAGGCTTCCACACCAGCTCCTTTGCTATAAAGGGAGTCAATAAGAAGGTCCAAAGAGTGGGGGGAACCACCTCTCTCATGTGCTACCAGACCCTCTCTCATGCATCCACCACCTTTGAGGATAATGGGGCACTTGTGTGAGGAGGAATATAAAAAAATCCATGGTAATGGCTCTCACATGGAGGGGGGTAAAAAATAATAGCTCCATCTTGGCCTTAGACTCAACGAATACCATCTCTCCACTTGTGAGGGCCTAAAATCTCAAAGAAGTCTCGAGTGACTCTATCTCCGGTGCGGGTCTAGAAGGAACCTTTTGCATGGTATTTGTACTCCACCCTCCTCTCCCTCTATGGATCTGATCTCTATATGGACGGCAACAAGCTAACTCTCAATCCACATGATATCAAGGGAACTCTCCTGAAGACACTGGAGAGAAGGAAGACACCTCCAAATGCTCATGTCCTGATCTCACAGAATCCCTCCAATCTACTATGTGCTGCCTCCTACAAAAAGCTGATGATTTCACCGAGGCCTGCATCCACCAAGGTTCGCGCAACAAAACTTGAGAAAAATTTCAGTCCCTCCCATATTTGCTCTATCCTACTGCAGATCTCAAGGTCCTGTAGTATGAGGTTGTCCGGAATCCTAGTGCTCAAATGCATGTCCTACCTCTAGGACATAATAACCAAAGCATGATCAAAGAAAGTGATGCCCACCAGGATACCAATCATGCCCCCATGACCGCAAGCCCACTCATCCACATAGAATCTATCAAGTCAAGAGAGATTGGGGATGATGCTGCATAGCAGCATTAATATTGATCTATAAATTCTAAGGTTCACATGCCCTGAGAAATTATAAATGGAATATGGGAGTACTTGTGTACATATAGGAGTACTTGTGTACATATGCACAAATGTGTGTACATATGGGAGTACTTGTGTACTTGTGTACATATGGGAGTACTTGTGTACATATGCACAAATGTGTGTGAAAGGACCCAAACTCCAAGGGAATTTAAAAAATTTAAGTCTATATTTAAATTCAAAGTACGAGATTTACCTTAGTGTTATGTGCATGGTCAGAAATTAAGAGGCTAGCACATAGAAAATTTATTTGGTTAAAAGGATTTAACGTGTATGCATCATAAACTTTAAAAAATAGCCTAAGGTTAAATGGTTAGAGCCTAAAAACTATGGTTTATTGAAAAAAAGGTGGATTTAAGAAGTGTGGTGAGCAGAAAATGGTAAGTGGATTGACACACATGGTATTTGCTAGTGGTATTTGGGTAGGTGATATGGGGCAATGGTTCAAGTTAGTAGTTTTTAGCATGGGGGTTTGGGGCTCCTCTTCTCTTAGTTACATTAGGCATGGTAGTGGTATGGGGCAATTGTTTAAGTTAGTAGTTTTTAGTATGGGGGGTTTGGGGCTCCTCTTCTCTTAGTTACATTAGGCATGGTAGTGGTATGGGGCAATTGTTTAAGTTAGTAGTTTTTAGCATGGGGGGGTTTGGGGCTCCTCTTCTCTTAGTTACATTAGGCATGGAAGTGGTATGGGGAAATTGTTTAAGTTAGTAGTTTTTAGCATGGGGGGGTTCGGGGCTCCTCTTCTCTTAGTTACATTAGGCATGGTAGGCTCATGAATTAGATATCCTTAGTGTAGAACATATTTACTTGAGTTAGTGGTAGTAAACTAGAGCCTATAGAGTGTACATGCGGGGGGTTGCTAAACAATAAAAGGGAGTCACTGCTCTTCATATTCTCCATGTCAGCTTCATGGTACTCTTATGCTAGTAAAAACCCTCATAAAATCCTTATAGTACTTGTACTAGTTCATCTTACATGTTAAACTACCTCCCATCACATTTATGCTTGTTCTGCATTGAAAAAAAGGCCAATTCTCAAATTAGTATAAGCTGAATTTTTTTGGGTGATGTTTTTCTTGGTAAAGTTGAACTACGTTCACTTTACCCTATCTATCTAAAATTCCAAATCCTTCCCTTGATTTGGTTGAGTAACTCCGTACTCATGAATATACTCTTTCTGAGTTGGAATATCCAAAGGAGTCATCTCTTACAAGATGCTCGAGCCACTTACGACCGATGAAATGCTCATTAGATTGAACTTAAAGCTTTGGTACTATGGCACAAAGTTTGGGCATTCCAACACCAAATTATTGTTGATCAAATGACATTCAGTCAACAACTATGTCAATCTCTAATTTCTATGGTTCAGTATCAAAATATGAGTCTTGCTAGGCCATGATAGTAGTCTTAGACTCAATTTTAGTGTGAATAAAATAGTAAGGTCCTTCAAGAACTTGCCCAAATGCTTTGTGGATCCACCTCATGGCTATCTGCCACATGACCAAGCATTGTGTGAAAACACTTCCACACCTACCAAAGTACACATTGAACACTCTTGGAAATTTGGCCACATCAAATTTACAAGTTCATGACTTTATCTAGAATATCAAGCGCCTAAGGTTTGTGACTTTTCATAAAATTTGAGCTCGTTTGGAAGCCAACATCCAATATCATTTAGATTAAAATACCACTTTTTGTTTCGATAAATTTATCACCCCCATTTGACACAAGGTTAACTAGACATGAAAGGTCCATCCCTGAGCACTTCATCTCAGTACATAACCTAAGAGACTCGTTTGATCGCTCTAGATCAGCAATCACTCTTCTTCTTATAGAAACCTTGGCTAATTGCTCTAGATTAGCACTCCTTTTTCGAGGAAGGCGATGGCTGGAAAGTACGCACGTGTACAGAAAGCCATACCTAATGATGGAATGATCAAGTTAATTGTTGGGCACTTCGTACCATTATGAAGATCGAGATTTGAGTGTAATCATTCTAGACTAACACGAAATTTTTTGTGGTTTGCATTTGATCTCTTCAGATCAGCTCTGAACCTTGAGTTTACTTTTGAACCACCTTGTTCAACTCTAAACTCAATATCCATGTCAAGAGACCCCTCTGATCACTCTGTAATAACACCCCCTCTAGACATATAATAGACTATGGTTGCACCACCAATGGTTAGCAAATCTATCAATAACATAGATTATGCGGACATAATCTATACATACTAATTATGCACCACAAAAACAAAAACCAAAAAAGTAAACTTTTACATGTTTTCCTTGGTGTCCCATACCACCAAGGTCACAAGAGCCTATGTAGAACATTTTATGTCCCATACCATCCAATGATTACAAAAACTATTGTGACACAAAAAATGAACCTTCTTTATTTTGGTTGGATGATTCCACATCTTCAAAATCCAAGAGTGATGTAAAATATCACCAGTTGTATAAGGCACTTAAAATTCTATAATACTCACTCTAGAGTATACCTATAGAACTAATCTGATAAATCTTGGGCTAAGTGTAATCCCAACTACTTGGATTGTAAATTTTATGGAGTTACAAGACAAAAACTAGGAAATTCACAACTTATATTTCCTAAGACGACATTGTAGCATTATATGGTAGTGATGTGTGTGAGCACACTTAGGACCGCCGGGGCACTTTTTCCTTAACAAGGAGGTTTTTTCCCCTGTGCGTATGTACACTGTCTTATCTACTCATTTTGGGGTGTGTACTTATCTTTTATATCTGGCACACATTTGTTCATTCTAATCTAGTGAGTTTGTGTGCTCTCAAGCTTCTCTATCTTGTGTGTGTGTGCATTGTTGCAACCCTAACCCTAATTCCAACAATTGGTATCAGAGCTAGCTTCCTTGACACTTGATCTAGTAGTCTGCCTCCCTCTTCACAACTCTGTTTTTCTGTCTCCAATTGAGATACTCTCTTAGGAGAAGAAGATATATATTGTAGTGTGTTGTATACGAAGTATATAGAGTTTTTCGAGGCCCGCGGCACGTTTTGGGCACCGCAAGATTTTTGCAGACGTTCTAGAGAGGCATCATTTTGGATTGGTTCTACTCAATTTTTGGGTGTTTGGGCTATGTAGTGGAAAACATTTAGAATGTAGCAGCATCTATAGTGTCTTCAACAACATAGACCATCATACTTTCGACAACAACACTCTATTCTCTACTCTGTGTTAATTTTCATACACTTTGCAGGCGATTCAATCAGGGGCAGCCATCCAAGGTGGCATTTAGTGAATACTGAGTACGTGCAGTGTGTTGAAAGATTTTGCATTTGGTAAAAAGTCATGGTTGGCAGTAGTGATGTATTCAACATGTTGTCTACTAAGGACAAACTTGATGGGACTAACTACCCATTGTGGTCCTATATGATGAGGCATGTATTGGTTGCTAAAGGCCTTTGGAATGTGGTCAGTGGTAGTGAAACTCATTCTGTTTCACAACTACCATGGCAACCAGGTGCTGCAGCTGCATCTAAAGTAGAATCTGATAGAGATGTGGCTCCTCCACATGTACCACCAGTACCTCCCACTGCTACTCAAATGAGTGCTCAAATGAGATGGAATGGAAGCGATGCATAGATACATGCATTGTTTGCACTTTCTGTGAAGCGAAGCATTATTCCTCACAATAAGACTTCAAAACAGGCATGGGATGCACTTGCTACATTATACCAAGTGCGCAATGAAGCACGTGTTGCATATCTGCGCAAACAGTTGGAGTCTGAGCACATGAATGAGGGAGACTCAATGGACAGCTTCTTGTCCAAGATCAAAGATTTTAAGGAGCAGCTTGCTAGTGTGGATGAGATATATCCTGATAGTACATTGCTGCCCACAGTTCTCAATGCATTGCCAGACTCTTATCAGAGTTTTACCTCTACCCTTAAACTCATGTGATGAAGGGAAATCCAAATGCACTTACATATTTGATGGGTTGGTTTCAGTACTCTTGTTAAGCCGTCTAGGCAAAACAGATCTAATATGCGAGTTGGTGATGACCAAGCTTTTGCTGCCAATCATAAAGGCAAAGGTAAAGCTTCTTTGCATGGTGGCTATAAACCAAAATGAGAATCCTCAGGTAAGGATGCAGAGAAAGAAGGTGATAAGCCTAAAAGGAAGGGCAAGTGTCACTATTGTAAGAAACTAGGGCACTACATACATGAGTGCAAGAAAAGGCTAGAGAAGGAGAAAAAGAAAGAATCGGGCATGGCTGTGACTAATGCATCTGCACATGAAGTGCAGAGAAGAAGGAATTTGTAAGTTTTGCTCGTGATGATTGGGCATGGACTATACAATGCAGGTATAACCCTTCCATTCATGATGTATGCATGTCAGTGGTAGAATCGGAAGCTTGGTACTTTGACAATGGTGCTACTAAGCACATTACTTCATAAAAAATTTTGTTCTTATCTCTAGAATCTGTCCCAAGTGCAGGAACCGTCTCACATGTACAAATGGTTCCTCATATCTTATCAAAGTAGTTGGTGGATTTGTGCTCACTGCTACAAATGGGGGCGCATTTACTTTTTTAAAAGTTTTATATATGCCAGGCATTAAGAAGTACTTGCTTTGTCAGTTTCAGCCTTAGCCTTGTCAGGCTGCTGGACGGTGAAATTTGTGGATGACAGATGTATAGTTTAGGATAGAAATAATGGTTATTCTATCATTGCCTTAGGTACCTTGTTTCATGGCCTATACAAGATGGATGTATTTGAGAAGTTGCAGCATGATTCTTGCTCAGTCTCTACGCTCGTGCTATGAGTGATGCAGAATTATGGCATGATTCTTGCTCAGTCTCTACGCTCGTGCTATGAGTGATGCAGAATTATGGCATGCACAATTTGGCCATCTGAATTATGGCAGTCTATTATGCCTTCAAAGGCATGATATGGTGTTTGAGTTGTCAACTCTTGAGACCCCTACTAGACAGCACCGTTAGGCTACATGACACCCCCATTATGGAACCATTGGTGATATTGGGTGGGGACTAGTTTGTTTGGGCACTTCTGGTTCTGATTCTACAAGGTTAGAAATGTTAGCAGTATTGGTGCTAGTTGGGTTAGTTCTTGGAGGTAGTTTTGTCAAGGGGGCACTCATGGTGAGGGTTAATTTGGCTTGGGTGAGGCTTTTGATGGAACTTGGTTACCTACACCATTGGTGGCAACCAAGTAAAGGATAGGCCTCTTTTTGATTGGCATGATCGAAGTATGGGTTCCCTTTGGGGACTCGATTGGCTTAAGCACTACTTTGCTGGGAGAATGATCATTTTCATCTAAACAATTACATGTCTTGAGGCTAGTTGCAAGGTTGCGGTTCACAAGTCCTAGTCAATTTGGCATCGATTATGCCCCATCCACCCTCATCTAAGAAGCACTACTTCATGCATGGTACCTACAACAAAGCATGACATAGAGAGAGCTTCCTTTCCACCAAGGGGTTATGCCCAATGTGGAACATGGCAATGAACAAACCTATGCACGTGGTTTTTAATGCATTTGCTCCTTCCACTCATGCTTTTGTGGGTGTCAACAACGGTTGTTATAGCGTGAACCATGTCTCATGGGACATCAGAATATGGCTAGCACACCATATCAATGACGCGAGTACTAGATTTTGTTCTAGACTAGTCTCTAGTAGGCTTCACCTCCTAGTCCTCTTCTAGGAGGTCAACAACTTGGGCCATGTTAATGGAGATGTGGTAGTCACGCAACTTGTCTTACCTAGCCTTAGCTTCTTTCTTTTAGTGTGGTGAATGGCACTTCAAAGAGTTGTAGCAACATCTAAGTTTGCTATCGTTGAACAATCATTTCATCTCCACACCGTCAAGTGTTTCAATACGTGCAAATCCTTAAGGAGTGAGTCTGCACACTAGAAATGGTCCTGTTCATTTGTACTTTAGCTTGTGCTTTTAGTTCTTTATGTTATACATGAGAGCAATGTCCGTGACTTTGATTTCTTTATCTTATAGCTTTTCATCAAAAGCTTTTTGACAATCATTTCTAGACTACACATAGTAGTCTATCTTTTCCTACACGTTCAAGCTCAAATAATCAATTAGTCAGGACATTTCATATCAACCTTTCCTTGACTGCAATTCTTAAGCTTGGCACTAAGAATTCCATGAGCATGATGGAATTTGTTTCCTATATCAAGTTAAAAGGTACGGTGTGGATGGCCACCTTGTAGGTGGCTCTGTAGGCCTAAAGAGTAGCTCTGGTAACCTTTGTTCCCAGTCATTACGAGAGGCTTCAAAAACTATCTTGGTTAGGATAGCACATTTAATCTTGTTGGCCTGGCCATTAACTTGGAGATACTAGGGTGAGGATTTATGGCGTACTACCATGAATTCGCTCAACAACAACAACAACAACAAGGACTTAATTACATTATTGATAAAGTGAGTCCCTTTATCACTTACTAGTTCGAGCGGACACCCAAATCTAGAAATTATAATTTCATAAAGAATTTTGGTTATTTATCTAGAATAAACCTTTGTGGTAGCATCGGTCCCAACCCATTTGGTACAATAGTCCATAGATAGCAATGATAAATCGTACTTGAGTATCTCGGGTAGGTGGGACTAATTAGTCCTATAAATTCAATACCCAATTTCTCAAATGGCTACAGGGAAACTTTAGGGTGTAGGGGCATTTTGTCTTGGGTATGAACCCCAATGAATTGTAACCTTTTACAAATTTTATTACAACTCCAAACAAGGTAGACCACCATAAGTCTACTGATAGGAATTTCTTTAGAGTGGTGTCTACCAAGAAATGTCCACTAGTCACACTGGAGTGGGCTTGCTCAAGGATATGGACATACTCGAGTTCTTGAGGGCATTGACTCATGATTTTGTCTTGGCCTAGCTTGTACAATTATCCCACAATCAGTGGTATGGAGCTGCCTTTTCAATAGAGTGCCATCAATTAAGAGGTCTCTGTCTTGGGGAATACCGCTATGACCTCTTCAAAGTCAGCCTATCTTGGAACAATGCAGGGTTTTAATAGTGGGGCATGAGGTAGTTCATTCTCCACTCCATATGGATGCATAACATGCACATGTTGTAAGCCCTTCCATGCATGATCTTAGTGAAATCAAACTCTAGCAAGATCAAACTCTATTGGGTTATCCTTCTCATGTGCAAGGGTTGTTGACCAATAAAGATGTGCATGATGGTCTACAAAAAACACAAATTTGTTTGCCAAAAGATAATGGTAGTATTTCTTTATAGCGTAGACCATTGAGAGTCCTTATCTTTATGTGGTGGTGTAGTTCTATTCAGCGTCGTTTTAACATATGAAGGTAATAGGGAAATCCATGTTATCCTCTCCTCGTTGTGCCAATATGCAACCAATTACAAAGGCCGAAGCATCAATGTGCACGTGGAAGCTATTGGTGCACTTGCTAAGGATTTCTTAAGAATGTTGTAGGCTTTTTCACACTCATCTCTAGCCACTTAATGATGACAAGAATTCTATACAAGGGTCTTGCTATGTCGGCATATAAGTTTATGAATCTTTTGTAGTATTCGACATGTCCCATGAATAATTAGTGGACACACCCTTGAAGTTTGTGGGTGGTGGGAGCTCAAGAATCAGCGTTACCTTGCTATCATCCATAAAAATGCCATGTTCTAAAATGATGTGCCCAAAATTACCACGTCACACCCAAAACTAAAGTGGGTTAAGGGATATTCTATACAATCTGCATTTGTCAAGTACCTTCCTTAAGCACCAGAGATGTGCTTTCCATTTGGAATTGATATAAAGGCCATCCATAAAAACCTTAAGGAACTCCCTAAGGTATTTTTTATATGCCATGCATATAAGCCTTTGGAAAGTGCCTAGAGCATTGGGTAGGCCAAATGGCATAACTCTATACAAATAAGTGTCCCATTCCATGGCAAATGCAATCTTATGTTAATCGTTCAAGTCTATCTCCACTTGGTTATATAGCAATATGAGAACCCATCAAGGAAGCTCTAGGCATCCTTGCCGCCGCTACCCGTTCTAGCATATGCTCAGTGGATGGCAACAAGTAATGGCTACATTAACCTTTTCGAGGTTAACATAGACCCAAATCTTTCCATTTTTCTTAGGCACTATTGACTATTGGGGATAGTTGTTCTCTATCTTGTAAATGAATCCAGCTTCAATGATTGTCAATCTCGCCCTTGACCATTCTTGAGTATTTTGGATTCATATGTGCCTTGATGACTTTGCTTCTTCAACAATGCAAATAGTGTGTTTGACCACCTTCAAAGGTACACCCTTCATGTCAGTGTATTTCCAAGCAAAGCAATCTTGGAACTCTGTGAGTATGTCAATGAGTTCTTTTTCTTCTTCTAGAGATAGGTCTTTCCTAATGTATACCAGTTTTGGATCTTCATTAGGTCCCGCTAGGTTGACCTCCTTAACTTCAACCAATACATCGTAAGACGTTACAAGCTTCCCATTAGGGGTACTCTTTGCCTTCTCAAAATTTACAAAGCAATCACCCGTGTTATACATTTTGAAGTGCTCAGACACCTACCTAAGATTTTTCATGAGGGCATTCTCTTCTTTTGAACCTAAGGGTTCATCTCTCCTACGATCAAAACTTCAGAAATATTAAGCTCCTTCTACCATTGATGGTAAAATTCTACATGGGAGTCTATGATATCGACAAATCAAAGCCAATGGTCTTCATTTCCTCCCTAAACGAGATATAAGTCCTATCTTTTTTATCATTTTGTGTCAAAGCCAATGGTCTTCATTTCCTCCCTAAAAGAGATATAAGTCTTATCTTTTTGATCATTTTGGATCCCAAGCTACCACCTTCTAGTCATAGATGTTACATTCAAATTCTAGTGTAGGTTATATTTTCCCTCCAATGTGGCATATCTCGTGCCAGTTATAGTTGGAAGAATGTCCATGGTTGCAAGGATGTGCATGTAATTCTCAGAGTCTTCCTGCTCAAGTAAGGTAAACTCTGAGCTCTCACATTCCTCATCTAGCATTTTATGACAAGTGAGACACATCTTTAGTTTAGTGGTGTTATTTGTGGTTATTGAGTCTGGCAAAAGGTCACCACTCGTGGGGTAAGTTTTCCATGTTTACAAATTTACCTTAAGGGTTTCATTCTTTTTCCAATGTGGTAAGTGTTCCTAGTTATAACCATTCTAGTTTCTCTCATGAAGGGTCTACTAAGGATGTAGTCATAGGAATTGGGCTGCTAAGAAAAGTTCATTACCACAAAAGAGTGGCAGAAACTTAGGCCAAAAGTCTTGATTCTCATATTTTGCAAAAGCCCCATAAGTCTATGGCCCCATCAACAAGCTTAACTATTAAGCTTGCCCCTACTTCTTCTAGAAGTGCTTGGTAATGATGCTAACTCTAGTCCCTCGATCTAAGATGGTTGTTACTTGACTACTCTTGTATTTTATAGGAAGGATGGCATTCATGTTATTACTCTCAAAGTAGTGGGGCCTAATTTATTCATCATCATCAAACTCATTTGAGTCATGGGGACCAGGGTTGTTCTTTCATACCCACCCTTAATCTTCCGTCCATCTAATCCATTTAGGTCCTTCCATAGGCTTAGGCTTACTTATAGCAAAGGAGCCACAAAAATCTAGACTTGAGAGGAGTTGAGCAATGAGTCCTACTTAGATGTCTCTTGTGGTATGTCCATTATCACTTACATAGTTATTAGGGATGGTAATGGTATATGGAACATATATAGACCCCTTTGAGTGTGGAACTCTCCTATCATCGCCTAGGATGGAGGTAATGGCCTTGCCAATGGAGAAGGAAAATCCAGGTAATGCATGGGTAGAGTTGGTAAAACTAGCATTGCTGCTACCTTAGAGATTAATTTATGTAGAAATGGGTAGTATCATGGTCTCCTACCCTCATACAATATGTACATCAAATCCCTCCTTATCTAGGTCTTAGGTGGAGGAATTCCATGCTTGTGTGGTTAGCATGATATATGAAACACCATACCAACTCATGTCTAGGGTATAGATGTGGTTGTCCTATGTTGTCCTTTCTTGACCCAAATTTCCATTGCTTTATCATTTGTGTGGCCGCTAGGTCTTCTATAGCTGGTGCAGCATGTTGCTCTTTCTTTTTACCACCACCATCGATCCTCAAAGACACTATGACAAAAGATGCTTCTAATGGCGCCCCTTCAAGGAGATTCCTTGAAGAAGTTCCCATATGAAGTTATCACCAAAATCTATGCCAAAAGATGCTTCTAATGGGGCTCCTTCAAGGCAATTCCTTGAAGTAGTTCCCATATGAAGTTATTGTCAAAATCTATGGCACTCCTACAACATGTCTTAAAGTTTTTATGTTTTTCTGAGTATAAGGTGTTATGCAAAGTTGATTTAATCCTTCAAGGCTTCTCCCAGTTACCTATTCATCTGAGAATTTTTCAAAACATTGAGAGTGGAGGTATCTCACTCTATTGATGTAGTCTCTGATTGATTCTTTCTCTTACTACTTGACCCTGAAGCACATGGGTGGGTAAATGCCATCCGTTTTTGTAATCAAGTTTTTTGCAAACAATAATATTAATTACTCTCCACTTCTTTTTGCAATTCAGTGCTTTGTATTGTGTTGATCTAGCTTTTGCTATTGTGTATTCTTACATGGTATCATAGCATAGGCTCTAGGAAAAGCTTGTTTTTGGTAGTTTTCTACTTTAAGGTAAATTTGGAGAGATGGCCCAACCTGTAAATAATGTAGCTTCTTGTGCCCCACCCACCACCTTTTGGTGATGGGAATTTGGATGGGAAAATTTACATTTTTTGGAATGTTGCCATATATATATATAGGCAGTGATGTGTGTGAACACACTTAGGACCGCTGGGGCACTTTTTTCCTCTTTAGGAGGTTTTTTCCCCTGACTTGTATATACGCCCATCCTTCTAGGGCTAACTTATCTTTTGTACATTGACACAATCTAATACACTTTGTGTTGTGTGCATTCTTGCTTCTTCTTCTCCAAGCTTTGTGTGCTTTCTTGCAACCCTAATTCCAACAATTGGTATCAGAGCAGGCATCGGCTCTCAGGGCTACGCCGCCAGCACCCTCCAACTCACGTTCTCCAATTGAGGTGAGCTTTCACGAGCGCTTGTTTGCAGCTCCCTATACTCTGCAAATAAGCCCATAGGGCTTGGCGTTCTCAGAAATCGTATCTGAGGTCGTTTCGGGCTCCGTTTTTGCATTTCAAGTTCTGCACAGGTGTTTTCGTCATTTTCTGCAGAAATTTCGACAGTGCAGTTTTCTGCAAAACAGGCATATGTACTCTATTGTGGACCGTGCTACATAGCACGAGTTGTTTTCTATTCAGTCTTTGCTTCATTACAGGTAGCTTTTGCATCAGTTTCAGTCAGTGGGCCATGGCTGATAATAGCAATGATGTATTTCGCATGTTATCTGCTGATGACAAATTGGATGGAGACAGCAACTACCCACTTTGGGCATACATGATACAGCATGTTTTGGTTGCAAAAGGAGTGTGAAACATTGGGATGTACGTCCAGGTTCTGTGAATGTAGGATCTGTTAAGGATGTTGCAGGTTCTAGCAGCTCTCTTGTTGCTGCTATTTTACCCACTGCTGAACAAGCTCATTGGAATGGTAAAGATGCGCAAGCTCATGCCTTGATTGCACTTTCTGTCAAACGTAACATCACCCCACATATTCGTTTAGCTAAAACAGCAAAACAGGCTTGGGATATTCTAGCTGGTTTGTATGCACGTCGTAAATATATAACGAGGCAAAAATCTCTTACCTGCGTAAAGAGCTAGAATTGAAGATTATGCAGGAAGATGATGACATGAATGTTTTTCTTGCTGAGATTAAAGATCTCAAAGAACAGTTGATTTCTGCAAGTGAGATTATTCCTGATCATTCTCTTGTGCAGACTGTTCTTGATGCTTTACTTGAGACATATCAGACTTTTGCTTCCATGTGGAGACTTCTTGTTGAGGACAGACCTGATGCTGTCAAGTATGATACTTTAGTCAACAAGCTCTTGCAAGAAGCGCAGTCCATGCAAAACAGGGCCAGGCAACGTGCAGTTGATCAAGCATTTATTGCTGCCCAGTAGCAGAGAAGAAGTGGTAAGGCAGCCCCTTCCACTGTTTCTTCTCCTATTAATAGGTCTGCAACTTCTTCTCCTTCCACAGGTAGCAACAATAAGTCTGAGAAGGCTCTTGATAAAGGCAAAAAAAGACCAGGTGCAACTATTGTAAGGCAAATGATCATGTCATTAAGAATTGCCCTAAGCTAAAGGCTAAAGAGGCAAAGAAGAAAGAGTCAAATGCAGCCACAATAGCGGATGCTTCTACAAATGCAGATTCTATAAATGTTGTGCAGGATACAAAATGGGTGGCGTGTATTGCCAGTATGACCCATCTGTACATGATGCATGTTTGGCAGTTTCTGTTGACTCTCATGTATGGTATTTTGACAGTGGTGCTACAAAGCACATTACCTCGCATCGTGATATGTTCACTTCTCTTGAGGCTATCCCTAATAGGAATACTGTCACATGTGCCAATAATGCTTCTTACCCAGTGAAGGGCATTGGTAAAATTATGCTTACTGCTATAAATGGCAGTGCTTTCACACTTTCAGATGCTTTGTATGTGCCAGGGATAAAGAAGAATCTATTGTCTGTCTCTGTGCTTGCTAGACTTGGACTTGTAGTCAAATTTGTGGATGACAGATATATTGTTCATGATTTGACTTTTGGTGATACGATTATTGTATCTGGCACCTTGTTTCGTGGGCTGTATAGGCTCAATTCTTATGACAAGTGTGTGGAAGATTCAGCAAATGCAGTTTCTGATGAAAAGGCAGTTTCAGATGCAAAACTATGGCATGCTCGTTTTGGTCATCTCAACTTTGCTAGTTTACTGCGTTTGCAGAAATTTGATATGGTTGCTTCATTGCTCCCTTTTGAGGCACCATTGAAACATGTTTGTGAAGGCTGTATTTTGGGCAAAATGCAGTGTTCTACGTTTCCAAAGGATGGTTCTGTGCGGGCCACTCGCAAATTGCAACTTGTACATAGTGATGTATGTGGGCCTATGCAAACTCCGTCATTTGGTAAACACTTGTACTTTGTGACTTTCATTGATGATTACTCAAGGCATGCATGGGTATATCCACTAAAGGCAAAGTCCGAAGTGTTTTTGTGCTTCAAACAGTTTTTGCTTATGGTTGAAAATGTATCTAATTGTAATGTGGGCACTCTCCGTTCTGATCGAGGGGGGGAGTACATGTCTAAAGAGTTTGATGCATTTTTGGCTAGTCGTGGGATAAAACACCAATGTACAATGCCGTATACCCCTCAGCAAAATGGTGTTGCTGAGAGAAAAAACAGGTCACTTATGGAGATGGCACGATGTATGGTGGCAAGAGCCAAGCTTTACCACATGCGTTTTGGCTTGAGGCTGTCATGTGTGCTGCATATGTACTCAATAGGTGTCCCACTAAGGCCTTGCAGTCTATTACTCCATACGAAGCTTGGCATGGCAGGAAGCCTTCTATTGGTCACTTGCGTGTCTTTGGTTGCTTGGCCTATGCTTTAGTGCCTGTGTAACAACGCAGAAAATTGGATGATAAGGCTGTCAAATGCATTTTTGTTGGCTATAGTGCTGAGAGCAAGGGTTACAGATTGTATCATCCGCAGTCAAAGCGTATCTTGATTAGTCGAGATGTTGTTTTTGTAGAAGATGCTATGCAGCCTTTGTTATCATGTACCAAAGAGACAGGTGTGAGCTCACGGGATGTATTTGATACATTATTGCCTTTGTTTACAGGTGGAAATTCAAATGTAAGTCCTAAATGAGGTAAATATTCAGCCTATGTAGATTTCAAACGACATCATAGATCAGCCTATTTCTGATGGAGATTTACAGGATGTAATTTTTGAGGATAGGGCTGAAAATGAGCAGGCTAGAGGTATGCCTAAATGGCTTGTGCAAACCTTGCGTGATAGCAAAATTGATGCACCTATGTCTAGTCGTACTCGTTCAGGTTTTCAGCATGCCTCTTATGCATCAGATTGTTATGCTTTGGCTGTGTCTAGTATGTGTGAAGAGGAAGAACCTCTTTCATTTGATGAGGCACAAAAATAAAAAAATTGGTTGGCTGCAATGCAAAGTGAATATGATGCTGTAATGAAGAATGGTACATGGTCTTTGTGTGATTTGCCTATTGGTAAAAAGGCCATTGGATGTAAGTGGGTTTTTAAGTTGAAACAAAAGCCAGATGGCAGTGTTGATCGCTATAAGGCTAGACTTGTTACAAAGGGTTATGCTCAAGAAAAGGGCATTGATTTTGATGAGACCTTTGCTCCCACTTGTCGTATGACTACCATTCGTAGCATTTGTGCATTGGCAGCTCATAATGGTTGGAATGTACATCAGTTGGACATAAAGACTGCATTCTTAAATGGAGATTTGCATGAGGAGGTGTATGTATCGCAGCCTCATGGTTTTGTTCAAAGAGGACAGGAAAACAAAGTGTGCAGGTTGAAAAAGGCTTTATATGGTTTAAAGCAAGCTCCACGAGCTTGGTATGAAAAGATACATGCATATTTGACTGCACATGGTTTTCAGAATAGTCCAACAGAAAGCACTTTGTATGTTAAACGTGTGGATGATGTACATCTAATCATTGCTCTCTATGTCGATGACATGTTGCTCACAGGACCAAATGAAAGTCATATTGCTGATTTTAAGGCTGATTTGAATGCCTCTTTTGAAATGTCAGATTTGGGGCATTTGCATCATTATTTGGGGATACAATTTAAGCAGTGTGATGGAGGTATTGCTTTGTGTCAGATAAAGTATATTGAGACATTGTTGCGGAGATTTGGCCTTGAAGACTGCAAGCCTATTGCTACTCCGATGGAGACAGGTTTGAAGTTGAGTCTTCATGATGCTGGAGATCACTTTGATGTTATACTCTATCAGACAGCTGTTGGTTGCCTCATTTATGTATGCATTACGAGACCGGACATTCAGTTTGCAGTCTCACAGGTGAGCAGGTTTATGCATAGCCCGGGGTCTCAGCATTGGAAGGCAGTTAAACGCATCTTTCGCTACTTGAGTGGCACCATACATCTTGGGTTGTTTTATCCCAAGGGGGGATTGTTGCCGCCAGATTTACATGCTTTTTCGGACTCAGATTGGGCTGGTTGCTATGACACAAGAGTGTCCACAAGTGGTTTTTGTTTCATGCTCGGTAGCTCATGCATATCTTGGTTGAGCAAGAAGCAACCTACTGTGGCCACATCTAGTTGTGAAGCTGAGTACAGGGCAGCTTTCACAGCTACAGTTGAGTGTGTGTGGCTCAGACGGCTTATGGCTGACTTGGGTGTTGGACAGGAGTCTGCCACCTCTATCTTCACTGACAGTCAGAGCGCATTGGTAGTTACGAGAAACCCAGTTTTTCATGTCGCACAAAGCACATTGAGGTGCATTATCACTATGTTAGGGAGAGACTCTCAGCAGGAGAGATCAGCTTGGCCTATGTGCCAACACAGGACAACCTTGCCGATCTTTTCACAAAGGCGCTTCCTCGTGAGAAGTTTGAAGCTTTCCGCAAAGCTTTGGGCTTGCTTCCCTTTGTGGACTGATCTACTTCGGGCATGGCACTCCCCTATACATGAGTGCCAGCTCTCGTTCACACCATCACTCCCAGGGGGGATTTGTTGCCATATATATATATATATATAGGCAGTGATGTGTGTGAACACACTTAGGACCGCTGGGGCACTTTTTCCCTCTTTAGGAGGTTTTTTTCCCCGGCTTGTATATACGCCCATCCTTCTAGGGCTAACTTATCTTTTGTACATTGACACAATCTAATACACTTTGTGTTATGTGCATTCTTGCTTCTTCTTCTCCAAGCTTTGTGTGCTTTCCTGCAACCCTAATTCCAACATGGAATTTCAAGATTAGGTCCATTCTTAATTCAAGATTAGGTCCATTCTTGATTCATATGACGTGTGGAAAACCGTAATAGGGGTTGATGCAAAGGCGGGTCCTACTCCAAATCTTGTAGATCCACTATAGACCTTATTGCTAGATCCTCTTCTTGCTTTGGAATAGAGGTGAAGGAATACAGATACACTATGTGTCACCATGTCCCTAGTGTCACTAATTCGATGATGACCCTAGAAAAAAGGCATTCTAATGGAGAAGTAGCAAAGGAATTCATATCACAGTTAAAGAATTTACAAAATTAATTGGTAGTTATAAGGATCACTCTAAGACCAATGAAGAGGCAATGCGGTGAGAATCACTAAGATCAGTCAGTTAGATGCATCAGAGTGTTAAAGAGAATGTAGGGGAGAGGAAGAGCTTGAGTTCCTTTTTTGCAAGCAAACACACGCACACAAGAGAGAGCAAGACACAAGACAGATGGATAGCTGAATTTTCTTCTATCTTCATCTCTTCTCTACAACCATTAACATAAAAAAGATAAGAGTACATACTACTATAACATATAATGGTCAGTCCATATTGTGAACCCAACTATATGAGTTGGTGCTATACCTATGCCATAACTCTAGTACACTGGTGGCATATCAACCATAATCTCACAAACTGTGCCAATGGCATAAGTGAAAATGCTATCACCCAGGCGGGTCATCAATGTCTACAGCACTAGTTGAGCTTGATATCTCAATACTCCCCCTTGAGCTAAGCTCCACACAATGTACTTCAAGTAAGCTCCTAAACATGTGGATCTTCTCTATGTGATGCCTTCATAAAGATGTTAGCCACTTGATCCTCTATGATGACATATACCAATATCCAAAATTTGCATCACCCACTTAGAACCTTCTTCCTCAAAAAGTGATAATGCACCTCAATGTGCTTCATCCTAGCATGATATGTTGGGTCACTGGCTAGTTGTATGCTACTCATGTTATCACAATAAATGACACTAAATGCTCACCAATATCACCAAGTGGCTTCTAAAACCAGGCTACCATATTACAAGCTACCATAGTAGCACCCTTGTACTCTACCTCTATACTCGATAAGGAAACTATCGATTATCTCTTGCTTCTCCAACTCATAGTGAACTCCCAAAAGAAAACATAAAGTCACTGGTAGATCTCCTATATCCTTGTGACACTACCAACCCAGTTAGCATATGTATATCCACCAGTAGTTGTATCTCTATGCCAGCCTCATAGAAAATTCCATAACCAACCAATTCCAATAGCATAGCTCAAATCTAACTTGGTAATAGGGTCATGTAGATCAAGCTACCCACTATGCACGTGTACATAGTGGGATCCTTCACAAAAGCTCACCTGTATCTGTGGAAAGCTTTGTGTTTTTCTCTAGTGGCGCTGAAATAGGCTTATAGCATTCATACCATACTTGGACAACATGTCTAAGGCATACTACCTCTGTAACAACAAAATGCCATGAGGTGATCTCACCACCTCTATGTCTCAGCTCACCCAAATCATTCATCTCAAATTTTTTCTTCAAAAGCCTCTTGACATTATGTAAATTAGTATCACTATCACTAGTGATAATCAAGTCATCCACATAAATGACTGATAGCATGATCCCTCTATCTATCTTTTTCACATAAAGTGAAAATTTTGCATTGGATATTTGAAATCCAATGGTAACAAGATACTCCTTGATCTTGTTTGACCATATCAATGATAGCTCTCATGGTTGTCATTCTTGCAACTGGGTTGAATGTCTCCTCATAGTCAATGACATAGGTCTATGCATAACCCTTGGACAAATCTTGCCTTATATCCGCTTATCGTTGATCTATCTGAAGTTATTCTTGACCTTATATTCCTACTTACATCCAATTTCCTTCTTTTCCTTAAGCAATAGCATTAACTCCCATGTTGCATTTACATCCAATGTTGCCATCTCCCCATTCATTGCATCTTTCCATTTTTTATTTCCAAGTGCCTGATCAAAACAAGTGGGCTCTACCTCTTGTATTTCTTTAACCACCATGTAAGCATAATGATGGACTATATATCCATCATATCGCAACCTTTCAATAGGGTAGATAACCCTTATAGACCCATGTATGTCTGGATCACTGTACGGTGTCCTTAAAACAATCCTAGTTCTCCTTGTAGACCCATGTATGTCAATAGGGGATATAAGCTGTCTCAATAGAGTATATAACCCTTGTAGACCCATGTATGTCTAGGTCATTGCATGGTGTCCTTTAAAACAATCCTAGTTCTCCTTGCACCATGAGTAACCACTAACAGAATGCCAAGCTCTTTATCAAGGCTCTATTCAGAGTCGCTAGAGTCACCATCCACATATGAGTGACCTCAACAGATCAGGCACAAAAAGTTGATCTACCTTTCTATTCCTTTGCATGATCCATGTGTACCTACATCTATCCTCAACTAAAATTGGATCCACTATTAGAGGACTCTAACATGTGATTTCTACTCTACATGTGGAGCAACAGCATTACTTATTACATCTACATCTTCTGTTAACTTCATTAGTGCATACCAGCTACTCATCTCATCAAAGACAACATCTTTGCTTACTCGCATCTTACAAGTATTAGGGTTATAACATCTATAACCTTTCTACTCAAAAGCATAACCAATGAAGATACATTTCTCTACCTTTGGATCTAACTTTGTTCTCACTTTGTCAGGGACATGTACATATGCAATACATCCAAACAAATTTAAGTCAGACATATCTGGTTTTATGCCTATAAACTAATGTTCAAGCATCATACCATGAATAGTTGTAGTGGGAGTCCTATTCATCATAATGCAACCAACAACACAGTAGCAATTGTTACTACCATTGCTTCAGCCCAAAAATAATATAGCATATTCTTTTTAGACATTAAGGCCCCTGCCACTTCTATAACATGCCTATTTTTCCTTTCCACCATTCTATAGCGGAGTGAACCTGCATGTAAACTGTCTCTTGATTCCTTGCTTTCTTAAGAAATCACTAAATTTATTGGAGAAATACTCTCCCCCACCATTTGATCTCAGGAATTTTATTTTCATGTATTTTTTCTTCTTGACCAAAGCTTTTAATCTCTAAAAGTGAGCAAAACACCTCACTTTTCTCCTTCATAAAATAAACCCACCCTTTCCTAATGTAATCAATGAATGAATGTAACATAATACCTACAACCTGCAATTGTTGTAGTCTTGGTTGGTCCCCATACATTTAAATGTATAACATCCAATGGTCTTTTCACTGGCATGCTTTTCATATGGAAAAAAGCATGTTTAGCTGGCGTATTAAGCTAGCATAATTCACAAACTTTATGCACACCATCAACTTTAAACTTTGGCAAACCTACTACAACAATATTTTGGGCCTAAATAGATCTAAGCCATTGTATATTCACATGACCAATGCATTTGTACTATATATCAATATCTACAATGATACTTGTCCCATGCACAAACATGGTTGCCTTCACCTCAACCATGCATAAACATGGTTGCCTTCACCTCAAGCATGTTTACATTCAAAGTAACCATCTTGTCATTTATATTACCCTTTACAACCAAGCGACACTGATTTTTGAAGTCTTTCACAAAACATCCTTAAGGATTAATCCTCACTTGCAAACCCTACCCAACTATATGTCCAACAAAAACCAAGTTCTTTGTATAATATTTGGAACATAAAGTATATATGCCAAGTACTTCCTTTTTCTATCTTGTATAGAGAATGGCACTTTGCCAACATGCGCAATGGGATGTGCAATATCATCACATGTTTTTACATTTTCTACATTTTCACTCTGATTTCTTTACTAACCACCTCGGTCCCTCAGCTCCCCCCTGCCTCTAGAGTGGCCCCTTCTACCTATTTGTACATTTAAATCTTGATGTTTTTTTACTCATGATTTTTGTTTCTAAAAGATTCTCCACCTCGATCTCTAGATGATGATCTCCCTCTGCCTCTACTTGTATTTGAGTAGAAGACCTGCTCATTTGAATTTCCAAAGGATGAACCTCTCCCAATATTCATCTCCTCATGGATGAGAAGAGAAATCAATTCTTGAAAATCAAGAAAGTTCTCTCAAACTCCAATGGAGGTCTAAAACTGGCTATACTCAGCTTTTCTCTAGTCACATTATGCAACTCCTACTTTAGTTACATCTTCTGAGCTTGGGTGTTTATGTTATACATCTTCACCAAGGTGTTCTAAGCCTCCTTAGGCATTTATGCAACTTCTACTTTAGTTGCATCTTTTGAGCTTGGGTATTTGTGTTATACATCTTCACCAAGGTGTCCCAAGCCTCCTTAGGCATTTGTGCATCTTATATATACATACATAATCATAGAACCTTTCACACTAACAAAGACAACCAGGTCCATTGCTAAGACCAAGGAGTCTTTACGCTTCGACATCCATGAGACACCCATAACACATCATATTCCTTGGCCTATGCCTCACATGGACCCTAAAACCATTGTGCACCCGGAAGGAAACCACCTCTTCAGTGTTTTCTCTGCTACTATGGACCCCATAGAGTGGCTGAATGCCCTCAAAAGAAAAGCCTACCAGTGACACCACATATATATACATAATCATAGAATCTTTCACACTAACAGAGACAACCCAGGTCCATTGCTAAGACCAAGGAGTCTTTACGCTCCGAAATCCATGAGACACCCATAACACATCATATTCCTTTGCCTATGCCTCACATGGACCCTAAAACCATTGTGCACACCATAGGTGCACCCGGAGAGGGAAACCACCTCTTCAGTGTTTCCTCTGCTATTATGGACCCCATAGAGTGGCTGAATGCCCTCAAAAGAAAAGCCTACCAGTGACACCACAATGGCATGGCTGTAGAATTGATTGCCCTTTGCAATGCATTTCTCACTCCATGGTCAAAGGCATGCCATCCCTCAATGTGTTAAGTAGTCAACATGGGAAGATATCCACTGTCCCATCATTGAATGTAGTCATGAAATTCCAATATCCTTTTCCCATAAGGAAATCGGTCATCTTAAACTTCCATGCCTGGAAGTTATTCTTACGTAGCTTCTCACTCACAATTTGTGTGAGACTGTTAGACATCTTTACTTGCAAGTAACTTACCACAAACAATGCTTGCAAAAAAAGGTTATGCACTTGTAGCAAATGTGCAACCTTCTACAATGGTACTGTAAACCTATTATAATGCCACTGTATGTGAGAACCATTAACACCTATTAAAAAATCTTATGCACTTATAAAAAATCTATAACCTTCTACAACGGGAGTGTAAACTTGTTATAATGTCACTCACATACACATACATCTACCACAACACCTACAACACAGATTCTCTGCATAGACTATCCTAAAACCAAAATTCTACTATAGCTTTGCACACCGAACTAGAAATTAGACATATCACAAAGTACCTATGCTACTGTAGAAAACTTATAGAGCCAAAACGAGGCCTAAATCGTGGTGCCGAAACATGCAAAATTGTAGTTAAGTATGTTAACTACACACAATATGGCCTTCTTTCTTGACCTAGGAGGATTCCTTAATCTGAGACAATGACTCTCCTATCTGTCTCTAGCTCTAATAGCTACTAAAGGTGTTGCTCCAAAATTAAAGAGAGAAAGAGATGAAAATATTATTACCCTTGTACCACTTCCTTGCTTACCTTGGATGCTATTATCTATGCTATCACCCAAGCGGGTCATCAATATCTGTAGTACTAGTTAAGCTCAATATCTCAACAAGTGTTACCCCCAAAGTATGACATTAGTGCAAGGCCATTGGATTTTATAGATTTGGGTGTATGGGGACCAACCAAAATTGTAACAATTATAGGTTACATGTGTTTTGTTACACCATTGACGATCACACTAAGAAAGTATGACTTTATTTCATAAAGGAGAAAAGATAGGTGTTTGCTCACTTTCAGAGATTTAAAGCCTCGGTCGAGAAGGAAAAAGGTATGTAAATAAAATGTGTGAGATCAAGGAAGAGTATTTTTCCAATGAGTTCAATAGAAAGCACAAAATCAAGAGATAATTTATGTGCTGGTATAATCCTCTACAAACAGAATGGTGTCACAGAAAGGAAAACTAGGCATATTGTAGAAGTGGCACAGGTCTTGATGTCTTCTTATTAAAAGAATATACTACATTATTTTTGGACTAAAGTAGTTAAAATTTTTATTTTTATAATGAACACTTCCACTCCACAAGACTCCCACTACAGCTATTTATAGCATGACGTACTTGAACAGAAGTTTACAAGCATAAAACAATATGTCTCACTTGAAAGTTTTTGGATGTATTACATATGTGCATATTCCCAATGAAGTGAAAACAAACTTGGACCTAAAGGTAGATAAATGCATCTTCATTGGTTATGCTTTGGAGTAGAAAGGTTGTAGATGTTATAACCCGACCACTTGTGAGATATGAGTAAACAAAGATGTTGTCTTTGATGAGACATACATATGCACCAATGAAGGCAACGAAAGATGTAGATGTAAGAAGTAACAATGTTGCCTCACATGTAGAGGAGGAGCAACAGCATAGTCACATGTGCTTAGTGGACTTGGGGAGAGTCCTCTAGTAACGGCCACGTCAATCTGCCATTAGCAATTGTCTAGCTTCTACTACTATTGAAACCCCCACTGGTTTCATCGGGCCGGGCCATCTTCTGGTTTACCTACTAGATAATAGATAAGATGAATAATTTGGACTAGCCACTACCTACAAGCCACTAGAAGTTAGTCCATGGTCCGGCATGTTGGGGACAGATATAGGTGTACACATGTATCATGCAAAGGGAAGGAAAAGATAAATCAACTTTTTGTGCATGCTTTGTCAATGTCACTCATAAGTGACTATGAGAAGGGCCTTGATGAGGAGCTTGGCATCTCGTCTCAATGGTTACTCCTGGTGCATGAAGAACCAAGGTTGTTTTGTGAGGACACCTATAAATGATCTAGGTGTATGCATGTCTATAAGGGTTAGATACCATGCTAACAGGTTAAGATATAATGCATATACAGCCCATCATTATGCTTACTTGGAGCCCACTTATTTTTAGTAGACACGTAGAAATAAAAAATGGGAAGATGCCATGGATGATGAGATGGTAGCATTGGATGCAAATGCAACATGGAAGTTAGTGCCTTTGCCTAAGAAAAAAGGCAACTAGATGTAAGTGGGTGTATAAGATCAAGCATCTAGTTGCCTAAGAAAAAAAGGCAACTAGATGTAAGTGGGTGTATAAGATCAAGCATCACTTACATAGATCAATGAGTAGGTATAAGGCAAGTTCAGGCGTTGGCAAGGGTTATGTGCAAACATATGGCATTAACTATGAGAGAAGACATTCAGCCCAATTTGTGAGAATGACAATCGACAATCATGAGAGCTACCATTGCTATGGCTGTAAGGGCTAGTCTTTACATCAGATGGATGTAAAGAATGCTTTCTTGCATGGTGATTTACAAGAAGAAGTATACATGATGCAACCACCTTCTTATGAGAGTGATGCAACCACTTAGTTATAAGAGTGATGTAACTACGTAGTTATGAGAGTGATGTAACCACGTAGTTATGAGAGTGATGCACACTCAGATTTTGAGTGTAGATTATGCAAAGCCTTGTATGTCTTGAAGCAAGCACCCGGAGCATGGTCAAACAAGATCAAGGAGTTTCTTCTTATATGATTAGATTTCAAATATATCATGTAAATTTGTCATTTTATTTTCAAAAGACATATAGAGGGACCTTGCTAATAGTTATTTATATGGATGACTTGATTATCACTTGTGATAGTGGTGTTGACATACACGATGTCAGGATGTTTTTAAAGGTGAAGGATTTGGATAAGTTGCCATATTTCTTGGTTATAGAGGCGGTGATATCACCTCATGGCATTTTGTTGTTACAGAGGCATCATGGCTTGGACATGTTGTGTCCAAGTGTGGTATAACAACATGTTGTAAGCCTATTTCACTGCCATTAGTGTAGAGACACAAAGTGTTCCGTAGATACAAGTGAGCTTTTAGCGAAAGTCTATGCAAGCCCAAAATAATGTTATAGATTTGCTAATGTTTAAGGTTAATGGTATGTGCACAAAGTATGTGAAGCATGCTAGCTTGGTAAATAGACCAAAGATGCTTTCCTACATAAAATCCATGTTAGTGAAAGGCCATTTAATGTTATACATTTTGATGTATAGGGACCAAACAAGACTGCAACAATTGCAAGTTACGGGTACTTTGTTACATTCATCATTGTTGATTACACTAGGATAGTGTGGGTTTACTTTATGAAGAAGAAAAGTGAAGTGTTTAAACACTTTGAGTAGAGACTTAAAGTCTTGGTTAAGAAGGAAAATGGTATGTAGATCAAATGCCTAAGATAAGATGATGGGAGAGAATTTCTCCACAATGAGTTAAGTGATTCCTTGAGAAAGCAAGCAATCAAGAGGCAATTCACATGTAGGTATACTCCATAACAAAATGGTGTTGTAGAATTGAAAAACAAGCACATTGCAAAAGTTAATCATGCCTTGATGTCTGATAGCAACTACTCTTGTTCATGGCATGATGCCTGAACAAAAGTTTACAGACATAAAACCACATGTGTCTCACTTGAAAGTGCTTACTACTTAGATATATTGCATGTTCTTTATGAAGTGAGAACCAAGCTGAATCCAAAGGCAAATAAATACATCTTTATTTGTTATTCTTTGGAGCAGAAAGGTTGTAGATACTATAATCCTACCACTCATGAGATGCAAGTAAGCAAAGATGTTATCTTTGATGAGATGAGTAGCTGGTATGCACCAATGTAATTGAAGGCAACTAAAGATGTAGATGTAAGAAGTAATGATGATGTCTCACATATAGAGCAGCAATCATAGGTGCTTAGTAGACTTGGAGAGTCCTCTAATAGTGGATCCATTGTTGTTAGTCCTCTAATAGTGGATCCATTATTGTTAGTCCATGGTCAGGCAAGTTGTGGATAGATGTAAGGGATGTAGATGAATCATCTCATGGTACTAGAGGTGCTAGTACACATGTATTATGTAAAGGGAAGGAAAAGGTAGATCAATCTTTTGAGTTTGATCTTTTATAAGTCATTTTTATGTGGATGGTGACTTTAGTGGCTCCGATTAGGGCCTTGATAAGGAGATTTTGGCATTCCTCAATGGTGGTTACTCCTAGTGCATGAAGAACTAGCACTATTTTGAGGACACATGATAGTGATCTATGTGTACACAGGTCTACTCATGTTAGATATCCTATTTGAGAGGTTGAGATATGATGGATATATAGCCCATCATTATGCTTATATGGCTAAAGCAATACAAGAGATAGAGCCCACTTGTTTTGAGCAGGTACTTAGAAATTAGAAATGAAAAGATGCCATAGATGAGGAGATGTCAGCATTGGATATAAATGCGACATGGAAATTGGTGCCTTTGCCTAAGGATAAGAAGGAAATTGGATGGAAGTGGGTGTACAAGGTCAAGCATAACTAAAATCAATCTATGAACACATAACGTAAGACTAGTTGCTAAGGGTTATACGATGCAGACATATGGCATTGAGTATGAGGAAACATTCAACTCAATTATTACAAGAATGAAAATTGTGAGAGCTATCATTGCTATGGATGTAGGTGGAGGGTTGGTCTTTATATCATATGGATGTAAAGAATTTATTCTTACATAGTGATTTGCAAGAAGAAGTTTACATGATGTAGCCACTAGGTTATGAGAGGAATGCACATCTAGATTCTATGTACAGGTTACGAAAAGTCTTGTATGGATTGAAGTCGACACCTAAAGCATGGTCAAACAAGATCAGGGAGTATCTTGTTACCATTGAATATCAGATATTCAATGGTAACATGATCGGGGAGTATCTTATTACTATTGGATTTCAGATATCCAATGGTAATAAAATCGGGGAGTAACTTGTTACCATTGGATTTTATATATCCAATGCAATTTTTTCACTTTATGTGAAAAAGATAGATAAAGCGATTATGAATACTGCTAATCATTTATGTGGATAACTTGATTATCACTGGTGATAATCAAGTTATCACTGGTGATAATGATGCTAACATACATGATGTGAGGCTACTTTTGAAGTAGAAGTTCAAGATGAAAGATTTGGGTGAGTTATGGTATTTTCTTGGTGTAAAGGTGGTGAGATCACATGATAACATTTTGTTGTGTTATAGAGGCAGTATGGCTAGGACATGTTGTCCAAGTATGGTATGATATGTTATAAGTCTATTTCAATGCCATTGGAGCAAAACACTAAGCTTTCCATAGGTACGAGTGAGCTATTGGGGGAGGACTCCACTATGTACAGGTGTATAGTGGATAGCTTGATTGACATGACCATTGCTAGGCCACATTTGAGGTATATTTTTAGATTTTTGAGTCAATGTATGGATGTGGATGGATTCTTAGATACATAAAGTCCACTATTGGTTATGGACTTTTCTATGAGGCTGGTAGAGGGACAAAGATACATGGGTATACAGATGTGCTGATTGGACTGGTAGTTTCTCATACATCATGAGATCTTTATGTTTTCTTTTGGAAATGCTGTTATGAGTTAGAGAATTAAGAAACAACCTTGTTGAGTATAGAGGTAGAGTACATGGATGTTGTTATGGCATCTTGTGAGGTGTGCGCTTTTGCCGCACAGGTCGTAGCTGGGGACTTGCCGGACACCGTATGCGAGCCACGAATGGCTGCAAGCATACAACCAGGGAAGGAAGCTCAAACAGAATGCCAAAGGGTGTGTCACTCACCGCTCAACCGCCGCCTTGAAGGATTCCCGCGTCGCGGCCGTGAAGGAGGAGCCGCCGTCGCCGCTCTACCGCCTCTCCGCCGCCGTGCCGCTACACAGTGCTCGATCGCTCTCTCACTCTCTCTCTCTCTCTCTCACACACGCAGGAGAAGGAAACCAAAGAGATAAGGCAAGAGCACTCTTGTATTCACAACACATGAGAATGAGGATTTTAGGGTTACATTTGACTCTTATAGGTGACTTGACCGTTCACACTTGGGCGCCCATACATGGCCGGCCGACCCTAACCCTTATCCTACTGATATCCAAGGTGCGCCTCTCATCGGCGATCACCCAATCCCTTTATCCTTAACATATGGTGCCGACAAGCCCGGCCCATGACTCAGAATATTTAAATTAATTACATGACGTAAAACGTAGTACGTCTGATTGTCCGTCATAGGTTAACATGCCCCCCTTCCTGATGTAGATTCCGTCCTCGGAAGCTATGGTATGGTAAGCTCGAGAGGGTTGTTGTGGTAGACCGTTGTCGTGCCATGGCACATCTATGATGTGAAACCGTGCATGTGAGGCCATCTAATACACATCCAGATGCATGGGGTTAAGTGCCATGACGAGTCATTATATGATGCCATGTACATATGTTCATATTGTAGATAAGGTTCAATAAGATGAGCTGAGGCTGAGCCAGGTTTTGAAGCCTTTGACAGTGTGGTGTGAATTGTGGAGGATTTTTTTAATGCTTATGGAGAATTTCGGAGCTAGCAGATACCTTGTGCCTTGATAGGACTGGATTTTGCTTGTGATATTAGCACTGAGACAGAGAACTTTATGGTACATAATGGTTGGGTTCTTGATCGTATGCTTTAGATGGCAAAAATCATATGTGCAATAAGGATGCCAAATGGAGCTTCATTTGATGAGGTGTGAGAAAAACCCTTAGCAAGGTTATGGTGAAAAGGAGTTTGATTTTATATATAAATATATATGGTCAACACTCCAAAATAGAGGAAAAAGGTCACACTCCAAAACAATGAAAAAAGGAAATAGTAGGCGCACTGAGGAAAATTAAAATGGGTAATGCGCGATTTCAGCTGCAAAAGGGCGTGGGCGCCGACTTCCTCGCGGGATAACCAGAAAAAACTAGAGAATCGCGTGGGTGCTCATCAGAAAAAGTCTGCAACAAAAAAAAACCAGGTGACAGAGGCGACACGACCAGAGAGATTCATTTCATGCATTTATCGACTGTATATGGCGTGTTGGTGCTTGAATTAGAGAGCTGAGCAGCTTCTATCTTATGATATGCTTACTACAAATTCACAAACCCAGCTATGCGCCGGCTGTACGCTGCCTGCAGTGAAGCGTGGAAAGATTTTTTTTAAAAGAAATTCGAAAGAATCGCTTTTCCCCGCCATCAGATAAGTAAAGCTTGATAAAATCTCTTTATTTTTCCTACCTACCACTTGTAAATACACGATGCCAACAAACCTTCAAAGGTTTTGTAAAAAAAATAAAGGGTGGATTTTGATATGATGATATGTGAGGATATTCCATGTAGGGACATGGAATCAAAGAGTCAGAAATACAGCAACGACTCGAGTGAGAATTGATTTTGATTCTATCTTAGTGGAACTAAATGCAGGCCATGGATTTCATTTAAATATGTTAAAGTTATGCCATATATCATTTTGTGTTTGTGAGTTGTTGGAATTTTAAGCCAGATTTTCAGGTGATAAAGAACATTATGAGATGTTGGGAATGGTGACAGTGGATGTATGGAATGAAAGGGGTCACATGTATGTTGGAAATACTTAAAGGTTATGTTATGCCTACATGTGATTAGCTGGAAAGTTTTGGAAAAAGAAGCCAGTGAATCTATGCTTGGAAAGGGATAAGCAATTGGAACACGAATTCGAGGATGGATTTGTGCTATGTTTTTTTTTTTGGGAAATTTTGAATGTGAGTTTCCTTGTCAGGTTTGGCACCAACTCTCACAGCTAGAAGTCTCGTACTTTCCTGGCTACTCCGCACACATCACGACAGCTTTTTGGTGAACCCGACGTGAAACTGCTGGGGTGAGAGTGTGGTGAAATATACAGGGAAGCTATGGCTGAGAATTCTGAGGGTCAGGGGGTTCATTTTGACCCCGGAGTTATGCAGATGTTTCAAATGTTTACCATGTACATGCAACAGCAACAAGCTGCTGAGAGGGGACAAATTTCCACGACCAAGGCATTACAATCAATTGTGAAAAAGGTGGATCAATTTGATGGGAAGGACATTACAAAGTACCTGCGCAATTATATAAAGGAGATGGAGCTAAATAGGGTGACTGAGGAGGATATGGTTCGAAGTTTTGAGCTGGTATGCGTTCCTGAAATAAGAGAGCACATAAAAGGATTGCAGACAGCACAGGGTGGCAGAAATTGGGAAGAGTTCAAGCTTGCTTTAAAGGATGAATATTTCATGGAGGATTCTGAGCGAGTGACCAAACGAACTTTCTTGGAATGGGTCACAAAACCTAAAATGGGAATTTCTGCCACAGAATTGCTAAGAGAGTTTGAGAAGCGCTATGCCCAGCTGTCAAGGATAGAGCGTGCAACTTTGGACAGAGAAAAAACAGAGCTCTTCTTGCAAGCAGCTGGGAAAGATCTCCAGGAGAAATTGGAAATCCTCCTTGAGGATAAGAATACAGAGCAGGGATTAAAGAGTGATTGGAATGATGTTGAGGATGCAGTCACTATGTTAGCAAAGCGGCAGCGAAGGAGGGATAAAATGGTGATGGGCTCTGCAACCCCCATAACTGCTGTCACCCCTGAGAATCTATCCAAACCAGCTGCTACAATTCCAAAGATAGATGGGCCGATGGATGAGCTTATCAAGGGTATGCGTGACTTAAAATTGAAGATGTCCAGGATTGAAGAAAAAGGTCTACCATTGGGGTAGGCTTCTATGCAAAGGCCTCAAAGCAAAGAAGGGTTTACATATAGATGCATATGGTGTGATGACCCAGAGCATGCAAAGAAAGATTGTGCTAGCTATAAAGAAGCCCTTAAAAATCAACTTGTGTTTTTCAAAGATGGGAAAATCCATCTTACAGAGACTGGTCTTCCATTGAGTACAAACTTTGGGAAAGGAGGGATGAAAAAGCTGGTAGAGGATATGGCTGCTAGTCATGCCATTTCTATGGTTGAGGCAGCAACCTATGGATTAAAGGTTGGTCAATCAAAGCAGGGATTTGAGAATGATGAGGATTATGAGAATGAGGATTTTTGGCCATCAACAATGGAATTAATTGCGTCAAAGAAAGTGTCAAAGCAAGCTTTGCATGAGGCAGGTGATTGTATACGTCTTGAGACTGGCTGGGAGGAGCCTGTGGATTCTTTATCCATTCATGCCTATATTGCCAAATGCCAAAATAATGAGGCACAGGTAGAGGAGAAGCGAAAAAGGGAAAATGAGGAAGGAGGGCCATCAAAAAGAGTTACACGTGGAAGTGAAAAGAAGGATCCTGGGCCATCACATATGCCTCCACAGCATAGCAGACCTCCACAGGATGTTTCAATGGAAGAAGTGCCAGCAAAAATGAAGGAGAAGGGTAAAGGGAAAAGTCCACTCTATAAGCTTCAATCTGATATTGAAGTTGCAACAGATCTCAAAAAGGTACTTGAAGAAAGGATTTTAAACAGCAGGGTGGAATTCACACTAGGGGAAGTCTTGGGGATTGCAAAGAAAGAATTTCATGATGAGATAATTGATATTATACGAAGAAAAAGGCAGTCCATAATTGAATCTATTCCATCACAAGGGGAGGCAAGCACTTCCAAGACTCATGGAGTACAGGTACAGAAAAAGGAAGAGAGAGAAAATGTGGTGGAATGTAATCACTCTGCTGATGGGGCACGACAAGTGCGCTTTGTGGAAGAGGATGATGAAAAAGAAGTCCTTACAAAGAGTCATTACTCCAGGAGCCATTGGGCAAGAGCAACCACTGAAACCCGTGTCAAGATAGGTGATTTGGAAGAGCCATATGTCGCTCTAATTGATCATGGGTCTGAAATAAATCTTATGGCTAAAAATCTCTATAACAAATGTAAGTGGCCAATGGATGTGGATCATGGGTGGATGATTAAAGCAGCCAATAACTCATCTGGAGAGCTTTATGCAGCATGTCCAAATGTAAGGGTAACTATAGGGGATGTGAAGGATGATCAGAATTTCTTTGTTCAGGAGATGTCATCGTATCCCCTCATTCTTGGGCAACCCTACATTACAGCTGTAAGGATGGAAACAAAGGTTTTGGATGATGGTTCAGCATATGCAAGAATAAGGAGTAAAGATGGCAAAAAAGCTGTTCAGTTTTTGACAGTTTGCATTAATCATGAAAGGAATCGTGAGTCTCTTCGGGCACAGTCACTCCCAAAGATAAACAGAGAGTTTATGAATTACAGGGAGATGAGGGATGAGTTCTCGCAGGACTCAATCAATGTAAATAGTTTTTCAGCAAATTTTCAGGGATTCTCCAGCTATGGATCACTGGTTTTTGTAAAAAGCAAGGATTTGAAGCGTGGCATGCAAAAACATATACAAAATGAACAAAAAAGTTTTGAGCAGTGTGGTCTTTTGGAGAAGAATGAGTTTATTTCAGGGGTGCTTGATGAGGTGTCATTTGTAGATACTATGGATGTGCTTTTTGATATGGGAAGAGCATGCTTACAGGGTGGAAATGAAATGATAAAGGTGTCATCTGTGGAGATGTATGATATAATCCAGGAATTTGAGGGGGTGGAATGTAAAAACATGAATTGTGAGATGGATGCTCATGTTGATACAAAGTACAAAACAGTTGCAAAAAAGGTAAAACCAGTTGCCTTGCCCTTGCCACCAGGAAGCAAGGAGAAGATAGATGAAGCTTCTATGCAACCAAATCTTAGAGATCCGAAGAAAATTGGGCATAAATTTACTCAAGAAACTCTAAAAGAGCTGAAGATTGGTGAGAAGGATTTTCTGTTGCCAGTTGAAAGGGAATGCTTTGAGGAGATGCTTGTAAAACATGGGAAAGCCTTTGCTTTTCAGCCGCATGAGATAGGCTGTGTTGATCCAAGTGTAACAGCACCAATGGTGATCTTTACTGTTCCACATGTGCCCTGGAACCTGCGGCCAATTCCAGTACCAAAGGCTCTCTTGCCAAAGTTGATGGAATTACTAAAAGAAAAGATCAGGATGGGAATCTTGGAGCCATCATGTGTCCCATATTCCAACAGATGGTTTACTGTACCAAAGAAAAATGGGACATTGCGCTTTATTCAAGACATGCAACCTGTAAACAAAGTCACAATCAGGAATGTGGGAGCAGGTCCAATTGTGGATGAGTTTGCAGAAGCATTTGCAGGGAAAGCTATATACTCTATGGGTGATCTGTATTCGGGATATGATCAGTTCCAGCTGGATATACAAAGCAGGGACTTGACCACAATGAGAACTCCTTTGGGATTAGTAAGGATGTGTACCTTACCACAGGGAGCCACCAACTCAGTGGCACATATGATGAATGGAATGAATAAAGTCTTACGAGACTTCATACCACAAAAAACTATGCCATTTCTGGATGATGTGCCAATAAAGGGCTGTGATGAGAAAGACAAAGATGAGAATTTGGATTCAAAGGGGTGCCGCAAGTTTGTGACAAATCATATAAAGGATTGTGACATGATTCTATCCAGGCTTGAAGAAGTGAATCTTACTTTATCTGGGCTGAAATCAGTGTTTGGGGTTGGTGAAGTGCTAATAGTGGGACATCTTTGTAGTACTAGTGGACGCCGTCCTTGTCCAGCCAAGATAGATGCAATACAAAGAATGAAGGAAACATGCATTAATGTTACAGAGCTGAGGAGATTTCTTGGAGCATGTGTCTTTTATGTTATTTGGATCCCACATTATGCACATGTAGCAGATCCTCTTTATCAACTTTTGAGGAAAAATCAAAAATTTTTGTGGAGTGCAGTACATATTAAAGCTATGCGGAAGCTGAAATATTTGCTCCAATCATCACCCATTTTGAGAAAGGCAGATTATGAGTGTGGCAGGCCTGTGATTGTTACAGTTGATACTAGTCCTACTGGGATAGGATGGGCAGTAGGGCAAGATGATGAGGATGATCATAGGTATGTAATTAGATTTGGAGCAAAGGTATTAAGCTTTCGGCAACGAAAGTATCCACAGATCAAGAGAGAATTATGGGGAATAGTCACTGCTCTAAAATGTGAAAAAGAATATCTTATTGGGGCATCTGTACTTGTGGAAACTGATTGCTTGCCACTTCTTGGGATGATAGCAAGTTGTACCACTCCAGATATTGCTATGCTTAGGTGGATTGCTTATATCAAGTCACTAAATCCTGAGTTTGAGCATATTGCGGGGAAAGATAATCCAGTTGCAGATATGCTATCAAGAGCCAGGTATGAAGATGAGAAAGAGATGATTAGTGACATTGATGATGTGGGTACAAAGTTCTATACTACAGCATATGCAAAAGGGGATCATATTTGCCTATCAAATGCACTTGAGTCTTTTATTGAGGAAATATATGAAGGAGATTGGTTGCTTATTGGTCAATATTTGAGTACTCTGACAAGGCAGGAAAATTGGTCTGACTCAGAATTTAAGAGGATCCGCAGAAAAGCATATGGTTATTTCCTAAAGGATGGGTATCTCTGGAAGCATCCTAAGTAGAGGAATGCTATGCCACAGAGAGTCATATGTGATAAAGAGACTCAAGGAAAGCTTGTGAAAGAATTCCATGAGAGTCTCTGGGCTGGGCATAGAAGTGTGTGGGCCACCTTTACCAAAATAAAGGAAAAATATTGGTGGAGAGGAATGTACAAGGATATTTCCCAATATGTGGAAACATGCATAGTATGCCAAATGTACTCAAATGTGCGGCATCGTGATGGCTTGCAACCAACCTACCCACCTGCCATGCACTACAAATGGGTAGTGGATCTAGTTACAAAGCCTTTGGGAATTTGGCAGATGCGGTATATAGCACTTGCAAGAGAAGATTTGACAAATCAGGTAGAAGGGCGTGCTCTTAGAACAAAGAGTACGGAAACAGTATGCAAATTTCTCTTGGAAGATGTGATCTGCCGATATGGTTGTGTTGGGAAAATAACAGCTGATAGGGGTGAGCTAGATGTTAAAGAAGCAAGGGAATTCTTCTCTAGAATTGGTATCAAACTGTCCCTAACATGTGCTTACAATCCTGAGGGCAATGGAAAAAGTGAGCGAGGACATCCTCCAATCATTAAAGCTTTGGCTAAGGCATGTAGAGAAAGAATGAGAGAGTGGCCAAAGCTGCTACCATATGCCTTGTGGGCTGACCGTACAACTCATAGCTCAGTGACAGGATACATGCCTGCAGAATTAATGTATGGTCAGAAGCCAGTGATGCCAGTTGAAGAAGTAGTTCCAACTTGGAATGTATTGCCCTGGGTGGAAGGATTGAGCAGAGATGACCTCCTTGCCTTGCGAATAAGACAGTTGGAGAGGAGGCCTGAAGATGTAGAGCTTGCTAAAGCTCGCTTGAAAGATGCAAGGTTGAAAAATAAAGAAAGATTTGATAGTAGACACAGACTCCGGCCAAAACCTATTGAAGAAGGTGATTGGGTTCTAATGTATGACAGTAGCCTTGACAACCAATTCACTGTTCAAAGAAAATTTGCAAAAAGATGGTTTGGCCCTTACATTGTCAAGCATGTGCATGGAAATGCCACGTATACTCTGTGTGAGCTCGATGGAACAGAAATAAAGAATCTTGTGGCTGGCAAAAGAATCAAGATATTTAAAAGAAGGCATGATAATGATCCTTTTGATTCACAAGAGATTCAGGATGAGAGGCTTGACAGTGGAAGTATGGATATGGTTGAAGAGGAAGAGGATGATCTTCCTGGAATTGCAGAAGATGAAGACGACATCCAGTTATATGTGGACCTTGATGATGATTTGGCACATACCAGAGGATGTGCAGGTTTAGAGGGGGTGGATGTCGTGCCATGGCACGTCTATGATGTGAAACCGTGCATGTGAGGCCATCTAATACACATCCAGATGCACGGGGTTAAGTGCCATGACGAGTCATTATATGATGCCATGTACATATGTTCATATTGTAGATAAGGTTCAATAAGATGAGCTGAGGCTGAGCCAGGTTTTGAAGCCTTTGACAGTGTGGTGTGAATTGTGGAGGATTTTTTTTATGCTTATGGAGAATTTCGGAGCTAGCAGATACCTTGTGCCTTGATAGGACTGGATTTTGCTTGTGATATTAGCACTGAGACAGAGAACTTTATGGTACATAATGGTTGGGTTCTTGATCGTATGCTTTAGATGGCAAAAATCATATGTGCAATAAGGATGCCAAATGGAGCTTCATTTGATGAGGTGTGAGAAAAACCCTTAGCAAGGTTATGGTGAAAAGGAGTTTGATTTTATATATAAATATATATGGTCAACACTCCAAAATAGAGGAAAAAGGTCACACTCCAAAACAATGAAAAAAGGAAATAGTAGGCGCACTGAGGAAAATTAAAATGGGTAATGCGCGATTTCAGCTGCAAAAGGGCGTGGGCGCCGACTTCCTCACGGGATAACCAGAAAAAACCAGAGAATCGCGTGGGTGCTCATCAGAAAAAGTCTGCAACAAAAAAAAACCAGGTGACAGAGGCAACACGACCAGAGAGATTCATTTCATGCATTTATCGACTGTATATGGCATGTTGGTGCTTGAATTAGAGAGCTGAGCAGCTTCTATCTTATGATATGCTTACTACAAATTCACAAACCCAGCTATGCGCCGGCTGTACGCTGCCTGCAGTGAAGCGTGGAAAGATTTTTTTTAAAAGAAATTCGAAAGAATTGCTTTTCCCCGCCATCAGATAAGTAAAGCTTGATAAAATCTCTTTATTTTTCCTACCTACCACTTGTAAATACACGATGCCAACAAACCTTCAAAGGTTTTGTAAAAAAAATAAAGGGTGGATTTTGATATGATGATATGTGAGGATATTCCATGTAGGGACATGGAATCAAAGAGTCAGAAATACAGCAACGACTCTAGTGAGAATTGATTTTGATTCTATCTTAGTGGAACTAAATGCAGGCCATGGATTTCATTTAAATATGTTAAAGTTATGCCATATATCATTTTGTGTTTGTGAGTTGGAATTTTAAGCCAGATTTTTAGGTGATAAAGAACATTATGAGATGTTGGGAATGGTGACAGTGGATGTATGGAATGAAAGGGGTCACATGTATGTTGGAAATACTTAAAGGTTATGTTATGCCTACATGTGATTAGCTGGAAAGTTTTGGAAAAAGAAGCCAGTGAATCTATGCTTGGAAAGGGATAAGCAATTGGAACACGAATTCGAGGATGGATTTGTGCTATGTTTTTTTTTTTTGGGAAATTTTGAATGTGAGTTTCCTTGTTAGGTTTGGCACCAACTCTCACAGCTAGAAGTCTCGTACTTTCCTGGCTACTCCGCACACATCACGACACCGTCTGCAAAACAGGGAAGTAGAGTGAAAGTATGCTGGAATTCAAAAGATATAAAGTTTATAAATTCAAGCATGTTAGACCACAATGGAAGCTGCAATGAGAACTTAGTTTAAAGGTCACATGAATGAGCTAGTGTAGCAAATTAACAGTAGTTTAAAATTATTGAAAGTAAATCAAGAGTTAGCAAGGTGTCAAAGGTTAATCAAGGTTTATAATTGGCCTAAGTCAAGGAAAATAACCAAACTTAATAAATAAACAGATGACCACACTGTGTCTACTCTAAGAACAAGTTAATACCACGAGCCTAGGGACACAAGAAACATTAGAGTTACAGGAGCTTTTTGCCTTTTTTCTTTTTTTCTTTTTTTTTTTTTGGCGCTAGACAATTTTTACACACAATGGCGACCTTCCTAAGGCAAAACTAACATCGATCCTGGTACCATGTTTAACACAAGGCATTATCCAGGAATCTATTAGCTCACTTTAGGCAAGGCTACCCCCTACCAACCAAGGCATCGGTCTAGAGTAGAATACTCCTCGCCTACCAAGTATCAATAAGGCGATAGGCCAACATTAAAGCACATCATAAACTTGTATTGCCATTTATTGTAGGCTTTTTTTTAAAAAAAAAATCTATTTCTTTTGATCTTCGCTCCTGAACTATAATTTGTCTTGCATCCTTTCGACAAAGGGGTAATAGCTATGTCCTAGAGGTCAACACACACATGGCCAGGTGTCAAACATTAAGATGGTTTGACCCTAGACCTAAGACAATCGTATTCCAAGGTTAACTAAAGACGTCATGCTGTTTAGGAATATTTCCAATAAAGTTAAGCTCATTAATGATTTACACTAGCATGCAAGCAACTTCAAAAACTAAGTAGTATATCGACAATTTCCATGTGGTCATGCATTATAGTTTATGCAATTAATTGAACGGTAAAAAATGAAAGAGAGTGGGTATGGAAGAATTACACCTGTAATTGGAGATCTCCTTGATTTGACGAGACAGCTTGCAATTTGATGTAGATATATTTTGATGAACGTTGCGGCAGTCTCAGGACTTGAAAGCGAACCCACCTCAAACTTTTCAACCTGTACAATCAACTAACAAGCACTATACCTCGAGAGGCACATTAGTGTGAAAAAAAGACTCGTTTAAGGAATCCAAACTAGAAAAAACTGGAAACCAATAACCTACCTACCAGTCATCACACTACTACTGAGGATAGGGTAAGAGGATGTTGTAGAGTCCTGGCTCTAGCCCTAAGGCTAAGCCTCTATCCGCATCATCCAAACAAATAAAGTCAACCTCAGTAGTGCCATGAGTTTCACCCGTCCATTCATCATTGTCAGATATTTCCTTTTCATTTTCCCATCCACATAAACTCATCAAAAATGTAACCATGCGAGGATAGTTATCTTGTGGAAAAGGAAAGCATTGGGCTATCGGGGATATGTCCTCTACGGAGTAGGAGTCAGTCATGGTCAATAGGCGAATTAGCCACTCTAATTCCTCAACATTTTCCTCTCTGGCTAGTACATCTATATGATCCCATTCAGTTTCAATTACAGGATAGCACATGTGAAATATCTGAGGAAGGTATAGATGATACCTCTCACTAAAGGTGGGAGTGGATGAAGTGTATGATGATCGTGCATCTGCCATATCTGCAAACACAGATATAGCATCAGTAGGTTTATGAGACAGGTCAATCTAGTTCTTGATTGTATACGGATATTTCTCTTGTTTTTGTGCTCTTGCTCTTTTTACTATTTTTTGTTTTTCTTTTCTTTGTTTTTTTAAAAAAAAATGTATGAAGCTATATATATACATCCCCTTGAATATGGCAATTACATGGTCAGGGGAGAAGGTTAAGAAGGAAGCATTAGAATGTCGAGCGTGAGTACATGCTCCCCCTTTCCTTGGGTGGATCATATTATTTGCAATGACGTTGCAGCCTCTTGGAACCAATTTGTCCAGCGGGTCATAGGTTGGGATGTGGGCAGATAGCTTTTTATGACCCTTGTGGCCACATCCAATTGTAGAGATGGTAGTGTACGCTCCCATTGACGAATGGAGGAAATGGTTTCCGACGATACTATTACAAGGGGAGACGTAGACTCATCGGTTTTTTGTTGGGTGTTGGCAAGAGTAGGTGTAGAGCATGGAGAAACTTCTATATCAGCGTGTGCGTGGCATGAGGAGCTAGAAGCTTCATGTGGCTCCCCCCTTCCTGAGCTAGGTGGTAATGATCGATATCGTTTGGGAATCCAAACTAATGGAAGAAGTGGGGTGGAGCACTCTGTTACCTTTCCCTTACCACGATCTTGAATTATCATTGGGGTGGCAACAATTGGTTTGCAAGGTTTTACAGGTGATGTAGATGGATTCAGCTTACGTTTAGGGACCCAAATCTGGTCATTTCCCTCGTAGTACCCTTGGGCTACTAATAATTTTTTAGGGATCCATCGCGATGTTACATTGCCCTTTCTTGGGTGGGTAGCTGCTTTCCTTTTACGAGGCTTCTTGGTGGCTGAACGAGATTGAGCAGGGGAAGTAGCTGTTAACGAAGCTTTGGGGACCCATTTGTATGTACTGTTTGGCATAGTAAGCGAAGCTTTAGGGTCCACCTTGCCTGTTTCCACTCTTGGCGTTGAAGCGTTAGAGGGGTGGCCAACAATCGAAGATGGCTTTGCCACTGGACTTTGTGATTTTTCATTATCTAATATTTGAGTGGATGACTTAGGTGCGGGATTTTGAGCGGTCAGACCTAGTGTTGGTTCTTGCGTTGTGACTTGTCTGGTTGCCCAATCGATATTGCACTTGGTGGCCATCATCCATTTGCGCCCTAAGATTACAGTCCCTTCCATGGTACTAGCAGGCATAACCAAAAAGCTTTGAATTATGGTTCCCTTGTCATAAGCAACCGGAGTGTGCAGAATTCCTGAGACAGGGGTTTTCTTCTTGTTGATTCCTTGAACTTGGATAGAACTCTTGGATAAGGGTGGTTTTCCCAGTTGACACCACACGCCATATGATAGCAAATTGTGTTGAGCTCCTGTATCCAATAATGCATTATACAGCACCTCCCCGTAAGGACTCTGTAACTCAATTGGGTATCTTAGAGGTGGGTCAAATTCCAGTGCATCCTCCTCTGCTTCCTCGAAAAATACTTGCGTAATTCCCAAGTTGGCTTCTCGTTGTCTCCTAGCACGCTGTTGATGTTCTTTGGCTTCGACTCTCGCTTGTATCTTTTTAAGCTCAGCTTGTTCTTTAGCTGCCTTCTTTTGATGGATTGCATGTAACTCCTCCTGGCTCAGGGGGTCATAGTATCGTTTGAATTTACTCCCATTAAGGAATCCAACGGTTTCAACTCCGTCGAGAGTCTCCACTCTGATGGTACCTTGTGGGGTAATTTCACATACTCTATACGGTCCCTTACCAGCATATTTGAGCTTCTTCTTTTCGTTTCGCACTCCATACATCAGGACTTTATCCCCAACCTTGATGTCCTTATCCTTTAGATGGCGATTAAACCATTTTTTCCTTCTATCCTTCTCCACAAGGGCATTGTATACAGCCAATTGTCTTTCTTCATTTAGCCGCTCAAGGATATACAGACGCTCTGCTAAGGGATTACCATCCCAACCCTCTTGAGTAGCAACACGAAGACTTGGAATGACAAATTCCCACGGCATGACTGCTTCTTGGCCATATACCATTTTGAATGGTGTGCAATTAATAGCCACTTTGTACGCAGTACGATATGCCCATAAAGCTGTCGTAAGCTTTAGATCCCAATCCGTGCGATGAGCTTCAACTGTCTTTGTCAAAACAGAGATTAAAGTCTTGTTGGTACTCTCGGCTTGGCCATTCGCTTGCGGATAGTAAGGAGTAGATTTATGATGGGATATCATGAAATTTGTTGTGAGCTCCTTAATCACTTCATTTATAAAATGTGTACCATTGTCGCTCACAAGTTCAAAAGGACAACCGAAGCGTGTGATTATATTTTCAAAGAGGAACTTGGCTGTTGTCCTTGCATCTGCCTTACGTGTTGCTTTTGCTTCAGTCCATTTGGTCATATAGTCAGTGGCCACAATAATATAGCGAGATTGTGTGTTTCGGGCCGCTGGGCTAATTGGACCTACAAAGTCTAAACCCCACTTTTCAAATGGTTGGTTTACTTTGATTGGATGTAGGGGCATTTGATCTTTTCTCTGGGGTTTCTTGTATCGTTGGCATTCATCGCAACCCTTCACAAAGAGTGATGCATCTTGGAACATAGTGGGCCACCAATACCCTGATTGTAAGATCTTTCGCGCATTTAAGTCTCCTGAGAAGTGACCACCGGCTACGCCCATATGTGCCTCTTGCAAAATGTATAGATACTCATCCTCTCGGGCACAACGCCTAAGAACGTCATCCTTTCCTCTTTTATAAAGAGTCCCGGCTATCAGGCAATAGGGTAGGCATTCTTTGATTAGCTTTCGAGCTAGATCTTTACGAAGCTCCTTGGGTGGAAAGCCATTAACCAAAAAGTTAACAATCTTCTCACTCCATTCAGGCATTGTCTCCACCATGAACAGGGAAGTGTCAGGTAAGTCATCATCAACCCCCGTAGGAGCCTCACCATTAGGTATGCGAGACAAATGATCAGCCATAACATGTTTTTTGCCAGGTCTCACGACAACAGTGAAATCAAACTCAAGAAGAATCAATAGCCATCGTGTGATTCTTCCTGTGGAGCATGGTTTGTTTACCAGATACAACAATGCTTGATGATCTACATAGAAAACAAACTTGGTGGCAAGGAGGTAATAACAAAATTTCCTTACTGCATATATCATTGCCAACCCTTCTCACTCCGTAGTGGTGTAGTTCATCTCAGTATCGTTCAACTGGCGACTGGCAAAGCTAATGGGGTAGTCTAGCTTGTGTTCTCCAGGTTGAGTTAACACACACCCAATAGCAAAGTTTGATGCATCAATATGCACATGGAAGAGTAAATCCCAGTTAGGCATTCTCAAGATTGGAGCACTCGCCAAGGCCTTCTTTAATAGCTCATAGGCACGGTCACATTCTTCGGTCCAAATAAACTCGATGAGAAGCTTATACAATGGTCGAGCTATCTCGGCGAAGAATAGAATAAACCTTCGATAATAACCAACGTGGCCCATAAAGCGTTGGACTCCCTTGTAGTTGGTGGGTGGTGGCGATTCCAGAATGACCTTGATTTTACTCTCGTCAGTGGAAATCCCATTTTTGGACACTATATGCCCTAAGATAACTCCGTGTTTAACCCAGAATTGGCATTTGAAAGGATTCAAGGAGATGCGATATAATCTACACCTTTCAAATATTTTTCGTAAACACATTAAGTGCTCGTCCCAAGAGGAATGAACACAAAGATCATCTAAGAAAGCTTCACAGAAGTCCCTTAGATATTCCTTAAAGGCCGTGTTTATCAATCGTTGGAATGTTGCAGGTGCATTGGTCAAGCCAAAAGCCATGACGCGAAAGGCAAACACTCCAAATTCCGTGATAAATGCTGTTTTAGCTTGGTCCTCGACTGCAATTGTGATCTGATTGTAACCCGAGTACCCATCTAAAAAGCTATATGCCTCCTTGCCTGCCACTCTTTCAAGCACATGTTCAGAATATGGCAAGGGGTAATGATCCCTTCTGGTGGCTGCATTAACCTTTTTGAGATCAACGCACACTCTGAGTTTCCCATTCTTCTTTGGCACGATGACTATCGGAGAAACCCATTCTGAGTGCTCAATTGGGTATATGAATCCACATTTTACCAGCTTTTCAATTTCCTCTTGTACAATCTTTGCATACTTAGGATTCATTGGGTAGGGACGTTGCTGGACTGGCTTAGCAGTGCTAATCATTGGAATCGTGTGTTGCACCACCGAGGGTGGAACACCCTTCATATCATGATATGTCCAAGCAAATATGTCCTTGAATTCTTTAAGAAGCTTCGTAAGTGCAGCTTCTTCCGCCTTGGTGAGGTCTTGAGCAATAAAAACTGGTTTAGACTCCTCACCCGGATCTGCTAAGTCTATCTCCTTGACTACTGCAGAGCCATCGTAGACACCGCTACTCCCATTGGTAGGCGTTCGTTGGGCTTTTGTGTAGACCACTTTACGTTCCCCTGTGGTAAATGATTTGAAATGCTCGGGTGCAGGGTGTAAGTCTACTGGTTCTTGTTGTGCCAGGCTTTTTTCTTTCAATTCCGCTTCCTTTTGTTACTGAGCCAACTCTTGGTTTTGCCGCCTTCTTGCAGTACGACTTAGTTTTGGCTTCTCTTCGATTTCTAATTGGGCGACGTCATGAGGTTGCGGAATACACCACATGACACTTTGGAGGTATTGTCCCCAATTATCCGCTATCTTCCGATGAGCATCAATGGCTCCTACATAACTAAGCCATTCTGCAGTGGATCTTTCCTTGTTTATTGCAGTGCGTACATTGGCTCGATAGCGTTGACGCTTATGTCTCGTTTTCTTCTTACCAAGTTTTTGATTTTTATTTTTATCAGATTCGGACTCACTTGGTCGATCTTCACTTTCGGATGAACTGCAGGAGGCCACCGTCCTAGGCCCTGAGCACATTGCTTCCACATTTGGGTGAATATTTGATTCATCCCTCCCATCAGGCTCAGAGTCAGTTTCTTCTTGAGATTCATACTCAGAGTTGCATTGGTCTGAGTCTTCACTACTGTCAGTGTCAGTGGAGTTCGCCACTTTCTTGCCATCAGGAGTCAAGTGCATAACACCTATCATGTTTATTGGCACTAATGGTGGTATATCTTGCCCCTCAGGTGTTACCCAACTTGTGCCTCTATTTCCCCATGTGTCTATGGTTGCCGCTAAGTGTACCCAATCCACGTTATCCGACTCAGTCATACCCGGTAGGACATCCATGTAAGGAGAATCCTTCCCATCATCAGTCTCTTTTTTGCATGTATAGCAATACCTTAATGGGGCGGAGTGAACAGTGGTATCCGATCGATTATCGATGATAACCTTGCTTCCTAAAGGATGCGCACGACCATTCTCAAGATCAACTCGAATGACAGAGTCCTGGAATTGTAGATAGACATGGTTTTTCGACCAGTCATGCACCATTTGTGCTTCCCTCATGAAAGGACGTCCTAAGATCATTTGATATGACATAGGATGCTTGGAGAAATCCATTACAATGAAGGTATGTTTTACCTTGTATCCCAGGACCTTGATCTTAAGGTCCCTTAACATTCCAATAGGTTTAGCTATGGTTCCGTTTGCCATCTTAACCACTATGTTTGTGACTTCAAGGTGAGGTCTTCCCATAGATTCCCAACAGTTTTTAGTCACAATGCTCACGCCAGCACCACCATCAAGGATTCCCTTTAGAGTTAATCCCTTGGTAGTAATGGGGAGGGTGGCATTAGATTCATCACCTTCAAAGTACTGTCCCAACTTGTTCATAGGTATTTCAACGACCGAATCTTCATTTGGGTTGGGTTGTAGATCCCAATGTTCCCCTTCATCTTGAAGCGTGTCAGGTCTATCCATATTTGCAAATTGTGGTAGCCCCGCCTTTAGTTCTCCATTGAGAAATGCTCGAAGAGCTAAGAATAGCTCAGGATCTCCGTATAATTTGGATATGATCGTGGTTCTGATTTCAGAGGACATGAAATCCATTAGCTTGGACACATTCAATGGTACTTTTCGAGACATCGCTCCTTGACTAGGGACTGGTGAAGATGGAATCAATTCCTCTTCGATGGGGTCAGGCATTCCCTCACTAAACATTCTTTCCAGCAAGAAGGGTGTTTGCCCACTTCCTGATGTCCTATCCTCACTTTCTTCTCGAATGATACTAGGTATGGCTAACGGTTTATGGTTCCTGTGAGACTGAACTTGCGTAGGAAACACTGTATCTGGAATTTTGACTTTTCTCGGGTTTGGTTCCAGTTCTCTTTGTGTTTCTTCCACCAAACCCCTTAAGTGTTGCACTTGTTCAATCTCCTCAACTGGGTTTGGGTAAGTTCCAATCTTTTTCTTGAGGGTTTTTGGCCCACGTGGTTTGTCTTGGGGAGTCTCAGTCAGTTTGGGTGGTCGAGAGGGCATTAACTGACTTGGTTGTGGGGCCGAGGAAGTTTCTTTCTGTTTCCCTTTATTTATGTACTCGCTTGATTCTCCTTCATTAAGCTCCCGAGTGGGTTCCTCCCTTAAGGTAGTGGCTTTGGTCCCCATGGTTTCTACTGAATCAGAATCATCTTCAGGATCATTCATATACACGGGGTCGTCTCCTGTCCCTATGTTGGTCTTTGAACTGGGCTTGGAGCTCGTGGCATTAAGCGATCTCTTCCGTCGTGTTTTCTTTTTCTTTGCCTGAGCGATTGAGGCAGTATCCCTCTCTTCAAGAATGTAGTTTTGATTTTGAAGCATTGACCGTGTAACTACATTCGCGGGTACAATGGGTGTGGATCCTCGTGCTTGGTTGGTGACCTCAACCAAATTCAATGGCGTAATCTTGGGTGCATTAGGATTATGTGGACATTGAGCGATCAAATGATCTATGCCACAACGATTACATGTAAGTACCGGCATTCCCGATGTGCTCCCTTGAGTTGGTTGCATATGAGTAGCGATCTTCTGTAGCCTATTAGGGCACTCCGCTACACGATGCGGTCCACCACAATCATAGCATTGAAGAGGTGGTCTCCTCGCCAAAGTGTTAAGGTTTTGCCCTCTTGTGGCGAGAGCAGCCGCTTGATATACAGGCTTGACTTGCCCGAAATGATCCTCCATGTAGTACTGGGGAATCATTTCAAACGTATCAATCCCATATGGAGCAGTGGGGTCTATCTCCTCTTCATAATCCCCACACGCACTATGTGACTCACAACCCATCTGGTTTATTGGGGTAATCCTTGGATGTGGAGGTTGTGGTCCTAGCACTGGCGGTGGTAACGGCACAGACTGGACTACATTCGGATTCCTTGGAACTATGTGCTGTGACGGTTGCTCGATAGGTTGTGCAGGCATTAGCGCGGGTACTTGAGGTGTGTTTGACCAAGCTAGTGGTGCCTGATTTGCCAACATTCGCTTAAGTGTTAGGCAATCTTTAGATTGATGGCCATACTTACCACATGCATTGCAATTCCCATTGAATTTGACTCTGAATGTGGGACATTCACTCGTGCTATGTGGTCCTAAGCACACCGAACACCATTGTTGCTCTCTTCTTGGGTACATATGGCTATTCTAAGGAGCTCGATTACCCCTAAAGTATTCTTGGAGAGCCTTAGTAAGGTCGGTCACAGACATTTCAGATATCTTGGGCTCCTTGGCAATAGGTTTCGCCGTCATTGGCTCGTGCCCAGATACTTGCGAACTAACGGATTTTGTTTCTGAAGACACCTTTTTACCTGCAATCATCAAGTTGTCTTCTAACTGGATTGCATTGGCAGTGACTGCTTCCCACGTTGTAAGACCTCTAATGACTAGGCCATTGTAAATGTCCTCGTGGCGCAATCCTCGGATGAATCTATCGAGGAGTTGGTTGTTATTGCAGCGTTCATCGGGAGTGCAGCGAGAATTTAGATGCTTCAATCGACTTACAAAGTCTCTCACTGACTCCCCTTCCTCGCGTTCAGCTTTTTGGAGTTGAGATGCTACTCCCCAAAGCACACCCTCGCGTATGTATTCTTTCAAGAACAATCTCTTGAGAGTGGGGTAGTGAGTGCGCTCTTCAACCCTTAAGGTTCGATACCAATCTCCGGCCTTCCCACTCAGGGTTAAGCCTAAGGCTTTACACTTATGCAACTCATTGTGCTCTTCCAAGGAATCACACACGTGTTCAAAGACTTCAATGTGCTTCCTAACATCCTCGTTACCACTGAAGTTTTGAGTGAGCTTAGCCACTTGTACTGCCTTGCTTCTAGGTTCTCTCTCAGGCATACCTCGCATGTTTTCCGCAATGGATCGTCCGATCGTCTGAGCAAATGCTAAGAGATCACCTAAGTGAGCAGGCATAGTTGGTGGAGGCACTTCTGGGATAGCCTGGCTGATAGGAGTTGGCGTTGGTCTGAGTATGTTGGCAAATGACGTAGGATATGATATGTAGCTAGGCCTAGCTCCTATTGGATAAGGGTGGTGATAAGGCGGTCGTGGAGCATACGCCATTGGCATACTAAGAGGCGTCGGAGCTACATGAGCATGAGTTGAGATAGGTACATAGGGTCGATAGGCACGGGCACGCACTGTTGTAGGTACTGTTCCACTAGGTAGTGGTGTTGTACTAACTACAGTGGTAACAAGTGTGCTTTCTGTCATGCTCATCATTGGGGTAGGCATTGTGGATTCCTTAATGGAAAGTTGAGCCAAGGTTGGAAAACTAAAGTTACTGCTCGTGGGCTCAACCTGCATTGAGACTCCAGGCGAAACAACATACGAAGGGTCTATGGGACTCACCGAGGGAGTCTCCAATTGTGATAGGGTTGGTTGTTTGGCCTTGCCCGTATCCAAAAACCTCATAGGGCCAGTGGAAACTAGGTCCACTCCCCTATTTTGCCTCTCAAATTGGATAATTCTATGAATCACCTCACATATCATGTGTTGTTGCTCCTCTAGATTAGTGGCGCTAGATGTAGATCGTAGGACTTCTAACCAACCTACATGGTATGTGTAGCCCGTGTATAGGTCGGTTAGAGTCTCTGTGTGTAGATCATATTCCCAATTTTCATTGAGAAATATCCCATCCAGACTTGGTGTGCCAAACGGTTCTCTTGAAGTGGATGCAATGTCACTTCTTTGGCTTCTAGGGACCTCTACTTTAGGAAGAGCATCGGAAGGTGGTAGCTCAGTAGGGCCCTCATTGAACGAAGTGGGTAGAATATCCACATGGACACTCTTTGGGAAGGTAGGGTCCACATAAGATGTGAATGGCGAATCCACTACCCCTCCTTCTTCATTTACTTCGCTTGTCGCATGTTCCGAGCGTGTAGCTCTACTAAAGGTCTCTATTAGACGACTAAACATGCTAGATCCGGGTTGTGGGGCCCACACTGGCATGTTTTGGCTTGTCTCCTCAGGATTCTTGGTAGGGTGCCCTTCCATGGCTTCTGAGTCAGAGGATGAGTCACTATCCACTATTCGTGGATCTTGGGTTGCACTTTCTTGGGTTCCTGCCGAAGGCCAAGATGCCGTGGAGGGATGGTGTGAGCCTGCGTAGACTGAAACGCTTTCTAGTGGTTCAGGCTCTAGCACCCGACCAGAACGTAGATGCATGTGACGTGGGTACCCTATGTGCGTTGGTGACTACCCTTGAAACTCACACAAGTGGTTTCTTAGGTGTTTCGCACCCCCTTTTTACTTGTTTTTAGATTGTTTTTAACTCGTTTTTTACCCCCTTACTTACGGTCGAACTTGGACTAGGGCGTGTGATAGCTCGAAACGAGCGTATCGTTTAAAGGGTCCTAGTGTGCTTTACAGCACCGTGTTCGCCTATCTAGAGCTCCTGTAGTCCTCAAAATAGTACGTTTCCTTTGTTGGGGGGAAGGGGCAAAAGCCTATTTGCTTGTGGAGGAAAGGGTGAGGGCTTTATCCCACATGCTCATTTTACTCCTTGGGGAGTGGCACGACTTCCCATAAGCTCTCACTTGAAAGAAAGCTATGGAGGCTCACTCTCCTATATATATATATTAAAAGACCGAGACCGAGACCGAGGCCGGGGCCGGGGTCGTGGGTCGATTGGGGTTCTTTCTTTCAAAAATTTTTTCTCCAATTAGAAAATCTTTCCTCTCTTCCTCTCCACATGTTTGGTTCTTTCTTTAAAAATAAAATTTAATTTTTTTTATTTTTAATTTTTTGAAATTTTTTTAACTCTTTATTTTCTGTTTTTTTTTGAGATAAGTTTTCTAGGGTTTCTTTAGGGTTCAGCCTTGGCTGCGGCGCAGTTCGCACACAGCACAAGTCTAGGGATTCAGAAATCCCCCTCACACGCAGAAAACCAGATAACAGAATGCACGCCCACACGCGGAGCGAAAAAATAACAAAAGAAACAGAAATGCAGAAGACAAATTACAGAAACAGAGATTGAAAACCACAGAAACACCTCAACAGCAACACAGACGCCTTTCCTACAGTGTAAATTAAACTTCACGCAGCAGCCTGAGCTGCAAACTGGAGCTTGGTGCAGGGCAACTCCCCGGTAGCGGCGCCAAAAATGTGCGCTTTTGCCACACAGGTCGTAGCTGGGGACTTGCCGGACACCGTATGCGAGCCACGAATGGCTGCAAGCATACAACCAGGGAAGGAAGCTCAAACAGAATGCCAAAGGGTGTGTCACTCACCGCTCAACCGCCGCCTTGAAGGATTCCCGCGTCGCAGCCGTGAAGGAGGAGCCGCCGTCGCCGCTCTACCGCCTCTCCGCCGCCGTGCCGCTACACAGTGCTCGATCGCTCTCTCACTCTCTCTCTCTCTCTCTCACACACGCAGGAGAAGGAAACCAAAGAGATAAGGCAAGAGCACTCTTGTATTCACAACACATGAGAATGAGGATTTTAGGGTTACATTTGACTCTTATAGGTGACTTGGCCGTTCACACTTGGGCGCCCATACATGGCCGGCCGACCCTAACCCTTATCCTACTGATATCCAAGGTGCGCCTCTCATCGGCGATCACCCAATCCCTTTATCCTTAACATATGGTGCCGACAAGCCCGGCCCATGACTCAGAATATTTAAATTAATTACATGACGTAAAACGTAGTACGTCTGATTGTCCGTCATAGGTTAACATGAGGTATCTTAGTTTCAGAAGCTACTTGGTGATATGGATGAGCCCATGGATAGGGCCATTCTCATTTATTGCAACAACTTTAGTAGCATATATCTAGCTAGTAACCTAGTCTATCATGCTAGGACGAGGCACATTGAGGTGCTTTGTGAGGAAGAAGGTTATAGCATGTGGATTTGGTATATGTCAGCACAAAGGTGGCAGATGTCTTTACAATGGCATTAGGTACAGAGAAGCTCTACAAGTTTAGGAGATTACTTAAAGTGCACTGTGTGGAGTTGAGCTTAGGGGGAGTGTTGAGATAGTGCTGTGTGATGACCTGCCTAGGGGGTGATAGCTTCAACACTTATGCTATTGGCCCGATTGGTGAGATTATGGGTGATATGCCGCCACCTGTGTGATAGCCACTTTGGTGTACTAGAGTTATGGCATAGTTATAGCGTCGGCTCATGTAGTAAGGTTCACAATATGGACCAATCTTCGTAAGTTATAGTAGGAAAGTACTTTTCCTTGTAGTATGTACTCTTATCTCTTTATGTTACAGTTGTAGAGAAGAGAATAGAAGAACATTCAGCCATCCATCTCTCTTGACATGTGCTTATCTACTCTTGTGTGTCTGTGTTTGCTTGCAAGGAGCTCAATGTCATCCTCTCCCTTGCATTCTTCTCATCATGCCCAAGCCATCCGGGCACTAAAGCCATCCGGGCACTAAAAGAAATGCAAGCAAACAAAGAGTGGATGGAGTCAACACTTAAGACACAGAAAAAAGTGGTCACTCATCTCATTGATAGTATGAAGGTAGTGCAGGAGGAAGCCACCTCAGTAAAAGCACAACTTGTACATGCAAAGGAAAAACTGGAAGAAGCAACCCAAGACCTTGTTAAATTTGCAGCAATGTGATGAGCTATGCTGGATCAAATGCAAGAATCAACATCATTAACAAAGAGATTAGACAATGATTAAGATGTAATTAGTGATAGCTTAATGTAGTCATGGATAATCAAAAACCAGCAAATTCTCATTGGGCCAATGCCTCAATTTATAGAGTTTACATCCAAGCATCTAATCCCACTGATCTCTCCTTGATTCACTCCACCTCTTTTGCTTGATTCTCTCCACCTCTTCCCAGAATATCTCCACACATCCTAAATCTTCTCATGCTATCCTTTATTCTCTTGTAGTAGATACCTCTCACCTTTTCACAGCTTCTCACTCATTTACAGTTTCTCTTTTATAGCCTCTTGCTAAGGGCTTGTTCCTGCACACACCTTATTCACTTGTATATTTCAACACCTCCCCTCGAGTGAATAATCCTAGCATACCTAGACCCTATACCAAGTTTTCCTCTTACTTGGTAGCCCGCGACTAGTGCCTCAAGTTTCCCTCTTACTTGGTAGCCAGACCTCAAATGTAGAGTATGTAGAGCTACACGCCATAAGAGCCACTAGAGAAGTAGCGGTTGCACTGATGAATGATGCCATGATTACAAAATTGGGAAATATAGCTTGCACAAAGAGTAAAACCACATGTAGCATAACTAGATGACAAGATGAAGAAGAATGGGCGTCACAATTGGCTTCTCTATCAATGACTCCAAGGGTCCCTCCTCAACTTTGTGTTTTTATAGACTAACCCTTTTTGTTATAATACGGCATTGATGTGAGCAGTGAGGACTTAACAAGGGGGAATATGACTCTAATACAACAAAATATAGATATGGATGTTGACCCAACTATCATAATGGCCATTTTTCATAACGACTTAAATTTTACTGATTATATAGTTATATAATGACTTATATTTTTCATAATGACTTATATTTTTCATAATGACTTATATTTTACTTATTATATAGCTATATAATGACTTATATTTTACTGATTATATAGTTATATAATGTACCCTATAGTTCTAAACTTCAAATCCTAGTGTAAAGTATCGCAATACTCCACCATTTGAATGATATAGAGGAAATGTTAGATCTCGTTTTACCAGATAATCTCCCATAATCACTAGTAGCCAGCTTTAGGACAATCACTAATAGTTTTGATTATTTCCAAACTCAGGGGGGTGGTTGGAGGCATATGATACCCATAGTAACTTGTACTACATACAAAGTACTTTATATAATCCACATGGCATATTAAAATTATATCAAAGAAGCTATGTACTTAATGATTTCACTACCAAGCATATAGAATATCCTTTTATAATAGATCAAGCAAATATTGAAATTATATCAAAGAAGCTATGTACTTAATGATTTCACTATCAAGCATACAGAATATCCTTTTATAATAGATCAAGCAGATATTGAGGAAGTAAATATCCTTCTATAGTAGATTAAGCAAATATTGAGGAAGTAAATATCCTTCTATAGTAGATTAAGCAAATATTGAGGAAGTAAATAAATTCATAAACACAACAAAGCCTCCTCCACCACCTGTGGGCTGGGAAGAAGGGGAGGGTAATTCCAATTGATACCATCATACATATCCAATTAATCATCCCCTAACTTCAAAACTATTACCATCACACCCCCATCCCCTTAATGAGAGTAACAACAACATCTCTCATTATCCTATTCATTTTAAAATTTTCACTAACACTCTCATCCCCGAGGAGTTACCGACACATGAGCCTATTGTGGACCCTTTAAACTAAGGTAACACCAGCTACTTTATAAGGAATGCATGTGGTTTATAATGCTAATAATGTTTTGTAAGAGGTCCCTATGAAGACATAATCATAATGGAAAAAGGACATGTACATCGGATGTTAACCCCATTTTAGGATTAATAAAGGGCTCTCCATCACTATGAGAGTTAGCAATAAGTGTCATGAAAAGGAATTAAAAACATTGGAATCTTTATGAGAAAAGCTGACCACATCCATGCTACCTAGTTTCTAGAATTTAAATTTTAGGTGCCTAAGTGTGAATAAGGGCCAATTGTATATAAGTGATTCTTCTCATAATGCAAAGACACAATCCCCCTTTGTGCTAATTGAGCTCTTGTGTAATCCTTACTCTTTGCTCTTATGAGTGAGAGAGAGAGAGAGAGAGAGAGAGAGAGAGAGAGAGAGAGAGAGAGAGAGAGAGAGAGAGAGAGAGATGATTAGCTTGTAGTTCTTTGCTTGTAATGCAAAGACATAATCCCCCTTTGTGCTAGTTGAGCTCTTGTGCAATCCTTACTCTTTGCTCTTATGTGAGTGATAGAGAGAGAGTGAGTGAGAGGATTAGCTTGTAGTTCTTAGTGCATGTGCCTCCCTATTTTTTGTGTCAGAGTGTGTAGAGCAGTGTGTCCTTGCTATGCGTTGTGTGAGAGAGTGTAGAGAGGTGTGTCCTTGAGAGGATTAGCTTGTAGTTCTTCGTGCAGAAGGTGATGTGGTTTGGGACCTATCGAGGGGGTGGATTGTGCACTCCTAAACAGATCTAAAGGTTTCAAGATGGGTTTGACCAAAATAAGTGAGGGCGGGGTTGACCAAGGATGAGGCATATTTGAAGGCACATTTGACATGTGGTCAGGCGCGTGAGGATGAGGTGCGGCCTTGACAAAAAGGGTTGTATTGGCGCAAGGGTGGCTATGCTTGTGGTTCGTGTTTAAGGATGGGAGGCTATGCGGGTTGGCTACAAAGCTTGAGTTGTTTTGGTGCAGGGTGGCTATGCTTGCAGTGTGGGTTTAAGGATGGGAGGCCATGCGGATTGGTTACAAACTCGGGTTCGAGGCTAATGAGGGTCGTGAGGGTGTGGTTTGGTGTGAGGCAAAGCGATTTGGGACCTATTGTTGCCGAGGCAGGTTGTGCTTTCAACAGATCCATTAGCTTCTTTGAGGCAATTTTGACCAAGATAATGGAGGGCGAGGCTAATTAGGGATGACACATATTTAACACATGGTCAGGTGTGAGGCTTTGAGGCGATTTTTGACCAAAATAATTGAGGGTGGGGCTAATCAGGGATGACGCTAATTATGTCAACAGATCCATTAGCTTTGAGGCTAATGGGGCTAATCAGGGATGACGCATATTTGACACATGGTCCGGTGTGAGGCTGATGTGTGGCGACCTCAACAGAAAGAAGCTCATGGTGAGTACCAAAAGTAGGTTGCGGCACACATGGTGGAACGGGTCAATGCTCATGGGCAACAATTTTGTAGGCTTGAGTGGGTTGAATCCAAGGTTGTACAACGGATTAGCTATGGGCCAGAGTTGTGGCACGTGGCATGAGTAAGTCAGGTGCATGGGTAGATCTAGGTGGTTGGTCGAGTTGGAATGGGTGGGCAAAGGGAGCCAAGTGGATTTGAGGTTGTTGGTCATGTAGGGGCTAGATGACAAGTTTGGAGGAGCGAGCTTAAGAGGCTGTAGTTGGGTGTGGGTCTCACGAGTGTAGTTTGTAGTAGGGCTAGGGGGTGCAAGCCTATAGGTGGTACACGTGGTGAGTTTTAGTAGGGGAGCGCGGGTTTAATGCTTTTTTCTTTTAGAGGGGCTATGGAGGTGTAGGTAGGCCTCAAGGGGGTCAATGGGTAGTGAGGTTAGGGGGGGGTGTGGATCTGTAGGGGGCAAGTGGGCATGTTGGGATTGGATAGCAAGTTTAGAGGGCATAGTAGTGGTGTGGATCTTAGGGGGGTAGGTAGGGATGGGCTAGGGATGCGATCTGTTATTTAGGGGATATGAGGCGAGTCTTTCGGGGGGCGAGTTTGATGTTTTTTTCTTTTGGGTTTAACAAGTAAAATGTTAAAAATTTAAAAGTAAATAATAAAAGATAAAAACCTTAAAAAACAGAGGGAGTGAGGAGGGATATCTACTTATTTATTTATTTATTATTATTACTATTATGGCGTAAAATGAAAAGATTATGGGGGTTGTTTATTTTTTATTTTTTTATGGTACGGATGTAGGTAGAGGGTGGCGATGGAGTGTGTTTAAAATATAGGGGGGAGAGAGAGAGTGTGTGTGTGTGTACGTGTGTGCACATGCATGTCTATGTGTGTGTGTGGATGCATGTGTTAAAATTATACAATAAATTAAATATAAATTTTTAAATGATTTGGCCAAGAATTGTTTAATGGATATGGGGGGGTATTAAAAAGGAAAAAGGAATGGGGGGGACTATTTTGCAGGTGGGGGGTTAGAAAGGAAAAAGCATATGGCAAAATTTGGACTAAAAAAGGGCTCTCTTTAAGAAATGCCATGTCAATATTTCTTAAAAAATGGGATGATGGTTAAATTTTTACAAATCAAATCAAAATTTGTCGGAGATTGTAGATTGGGAATGTACGCTTCAAGATCTTTCGAATGATATATAGCATGATGGGAAATTAAAAGTTACCAAATTGGTGATGATGTGGCAAGAATCAAACCTAACTTCCCTAAACCGTTGGTATAGAGCACTGCAATTAGATGAACCTCTTGTACTTGGCAACAAACTTCACCATAGAAGTGGCATTAGGAAAACCTGGAAAGAATTTGTAAACGGCTCCTTGGGAAGATAGATGCATCAACCCAAAGATTTTTTATTTCCTTAAATTTGCAGATTCTCCATCTTTAAAATTTGGAAGCAGTAAAATCACAGTTGCATTTTCTTAATGGTTCATATTCTCTGTCATGCTCAATATGATTGTAGTGATTTCATTAAGAGCTATTAGGCATGCTTTTTTTCCATATGAACCAAAATGATGTATGTGTAAAGAAAATTTTAGATTTAGGTCTCTTTGGATACTCATAACGCAAATATTCCCAAGTACTTTTCACCATTTTCAACTTGTGATTTTGGAGAAGAGATTGTAAAGATTTTAGATTATTTTTTTTTGTAAATAACTAAAAGCATGATGCGCATTTTTCTTCCCGAACCTACTTTTTTGTAATTTTACTGGCCCGAAAGAGCCCCCAAATATATACTGGGCTGTACCATTTTTGGGGGGGCCAAAACATGACCTCCGAAATTGCCTAATGATCAAATTCTCCAAGGATATATATTGAACCCTCATCCCAGATTCACTAGAGATTTGTCTTCGAATAAATAGGCATTAATAGTGGAAAATTGAAATAATAAAAAACCTAATGTCGGGAGAATCCCTAAATACGGAGTGGACCATCACACAGTTCCCTGCTTCATCTCGTGAGCCTTTTACCACTAAGTTAACTTCATAAGCACACCAAAACTCTTATCGAAAACTACAGAATAACCTAGAACTCATGCAAAGCGCTTGATAAGGTTAGCTTGAGTCTCGATTAAGAAGCTGCAGCCAAGAGCAAGTGGCCCATCCACAGGCTTCTCACGTGCGCTCCTTTACCACTGCAACAAGCTATCTGCACACAAGCACACCTCTAACCTCTATCGATCACCACTGAATAGGCATGAACTCAAACTAAGCCCTTAATCAGTAGAGCCCAAGTCTCGACTAGCATTATTAATAAGAGACCTAAAATAATCTTAAAAATACGAATAAGGCCCATAACAATTCAATGGCACCAAATATTTCTCACAAAAACAATTACCAACTACACATACATACTACATAGTAGCACCCTACACACATACATACTACATAGTAGCACCCTACAACATAACAAAATGCCAGCAGGTACTCGTACTTCAACAAAACGTGGGAATCTTTGGGGTAAAAAAATGAACCAAATAATTGGACGGACGATATCAAATCGGGTTGAACAACGCTATTTTTGCCTTTAAACACCGACCCTCTCCTCATCAGGAGCGATACGAGAGAGTTGCATACAATCATGGGGGCATGGCCGAGAAATGTGAACAAGATGTGAATCAAATAGCAGTAAAGGAAGAATACTGTGTCCATGGGCGAAGCCTGAGAGAGCTTCAAACGCCTTCACAAGGCTGGTCGTCACAGTAAGGCTCTAAGCTTATTACACCCTTAGCATGGGCGTAACTCAATCGTAAGGGCCAGTGGGGTGAAGTTGCTTCAAGAGGCCAGCGTAGGTGAGGTAGAGGACCCTGTCTTTGGCCCCTGTTCTATGCTTACGGGTGTGCTTGCAGAAGTACTTGAGCTGTTCCAGCTTGCACACGCCTAGCGTCTGCGTGAGCAGCAGGAACAGCCAGTTGATGCTACGCTTCTTGCCGTCGATGACGGGCTTGGCACACTCGCTTTGATTACACATTCGGCAGTCCAGCAGACGCGGTACGGACCAAATCTTGGGCGCCCGGTCGTGCATGGAGTGCTTGTGTGAAAGGAAATAGCCACTGACGCGGTCGAAGGCTAGGTCGAGATCCACTTCTACCGTTTGGAGGGCGTTGCAGCGCTTGCACTTCACTTGGCCTTCTACGCTGGTCAGGCCGTTCGCGACTAGAAAGCTCAGGGGCTGCACAACAGCTCTCCGGTCTGTGGACCATGGAAATGGCGGCGCTATGCGGTCCTCGCTGCTCGGACTCGCCGAGCCACCGCCGCCGGCCCATCTCTGCTGCGCGTCACTTTGCCCAGGATAACTGCTCTCCGACCTGTCCGACGGGGAGACCGTCCTAGGTGGCGACAGTGTAAGTCGTAAAGAGTCTTCTGAGCCTGGTTCAGACATTGGTTTTCATTCACCTGGTTGTTCAACCTGCTTTCATCAAGTCTGCAAAACTCACACAGACCTTCTTTCTTAGTTTTCTAACCCCAAACCTTCTCTAACACCGAATGCAATCAATCTCTTAATGTCAATGCGCTAATTGATTTTCCAGTACATAAAATTGCAAGATATACATACAAAAATTATCTCTACAAAGACGCACAATATTTGAGACATGATGTGAAATAACTTGTCCGGTTATCGGAGCAGATACTCAACGTAATAATGCACGCAACGTGGTATAGCTACTCAACCCAATAACGTACGCAACATGCTGCAGCTAACAAAGCAAGGTAGCGTTGTGGGAAATCATGATGAGACGTATGGTCACGTCCAGATTGTGAAATAACAAAAACACTTTGATATCTGCACAAGATTGGCCATTGGCGGCCTACACACGGAAAATATAATATTGACGCAACCCTAACCTTTAGACAGAACGCTAGCTTAAGAATAAAACCTCAATGTGAAATAATTTCTCACCAACTGTCATCGTCGCGACTTGTTGTTGCAACAGGCCTTGTAGTCTGTAGATGCCCCCTTGGGCATATGAAGAAGGTATTGAAGGCTGGCATAGAATATGAACAGGTTTTAGGGCTTCTGAGGCTAATTTGGGGTAACTCCAGCTCCCAACAAGATTGTAGTACAACAACAATAATAATAATATTAATGATTAATAGACCAGGATTACCTAATGATGAATATATAACAGAAAGAATAACGTACAACATGGAGATATTATATTTGAGGTCCGTATGATATATAATAGAGAGACTAGCAGGTTCGTAAGAAGGCGCTTTCGCTTTTTGGCCAAGTTGAAGTACCAGGGGGAAGACAAAAAGGGCAAGGTGGGTGGCTTTTCTCTTGCAAAGACAAGAGCAGACGATAAGATTGCAAATGAATGCTAACACGTGCAGCCGAGGGGAAAGGTAGGGCTCATGCTGCGGGGCAGCCGAGCCAGCGATTGTTTGCATTTGTTTGTTTGTAAGGGGGGGGAGTCGAGAGAGAGTCTAGAGAGAGGAGAGAGAGAGAGAAAGAGCGGAAAGAGAGAACCTGAGAGAGGGGTACCCTGGGCCGGTACATTTGAGAAAGTATAGAGAGAGAGAGAGAGAGAGAGAGAGAAAAGCGCGGTATAATAGTAATACTATAATAATGCAGAAAGAAATAGGATCTGCAGAGAGAGAGAGAGAGAGAGAGAGAGTGTGTGTGTGTGTTTTGAGGGTCATTGCTTCCTTACACAGCCTACCGCCTGCCATGTGTAATAATGAGAAGGATCCAGAGCGACGTGTACGCGATTTCGCAGAAACCTACCTCTATTAGATGAGGCAGCACGCTCCGTTTTGGCAATTTGGCTGGCCACAATTTGGCGGACCTTTTGTCCCTTACTCCCACGTTTTGGCCGCACAGCAGGTCCTCTTGACCGCCGACCTAACGAACGACTCTACTACATTCAAACCACCACTAAGTCTTTGGAAACGAAGAGATGTTCCCATTGAGAGCATCGTGAAAGATCTATTGGTAGCAATACAGCTGCTTTCAGGAATTGATGGGCCATGGAAAATTGCGTGCGAATAAGAAATGAATGGGCGGTGCCTTATTGCTGTGTGTGTACACCCTAGAATTTTCTTCAAGGTTGTCCTTACAGCCTCACAAGTTTGTCCACCTCAGCATGCAAACGTGGCTCCCAATTGGTTTTGCAAAAACCATGAAAGATTATTATGACTAATTGAACCTACCAAAATCAAATTGCAACCATCCCATAATCGAAAGAGTACAAACTTTCGCTAGCAATTTTGGAAAGATTACCAATTGTTAAATGCCATTGTTGTCTCCAAGGAAATACAAATATTATCTTTAATGGTGCCTTTTGCGTTCACACAATAGCAATTTGTTTTGGAGTAAACCACTCTTTCACACAATAGCAATTTAGTCCCACTTTCTATTAAGAAAACTGCATACTAAGTCCCACATTTCATCCTCCCATAAAAAAGAAGAATTTCCCCATGAGAAGTGGTATCCTAACTACATACAGGCAATAAGAAGCACATCAGAGGTGTGTCCCTTGGGGGACTATTGTTCAAACTCCTCTCCTTTAATCCATATCTTCATTGTTGGCCTCCTTCCCAGAAGGTTTTCACCAAAGCCATCAAGATCTCTTGTGGGGCTGCTTATCTTTAAGGTACCACCTTCTAGATCTAGATCAATCTCATCAGTCATCGTGTATAACTTTCCCAATAACCAGCCCCACCAAGACGAGACCAAGACCCTCGCACGCCTAAATTGTCCTCTTAGACCCATCTACCTACTTTCCCCCAGAAACCCCTTAGAGTAAGACACTCCCAGAAAGCATGCCTCCCTTCCTCAATAGTAGCTTTGCATTTGGGGCATGTTTTAGAACTAAAATTCCTTAGGAGGAGCTTGAACCCAAGAGGTAAAGCTAGGAGGCAGGCTCCCCACAAAAACACTTGGGCTTTCACTGGGGTCAAAGCATCCCATATCAAATTCCTTAGGAGGAGCTTGAACCCAAGAGGTAAAGCTAGGAGGCAGGCTCCCCACAAAAACACTTGGGCTTTCACTGGGGTCAAAGCATCCCATATCAAATTCCACCTTTTCTTCCAAATGTTCCCATCCCAACTGATTCTTCAAACTTTATTGCAATATTTGACATTCATTTTCCCTTTACACATTTCTTCATATAATGTCTTTGTATTGATTCTGTCCAGTTTAGCCCCATTAAACCAGCTCTAGTCTTGAAACCAGGAGTCTTCATGTATGCTGTAGAATACCAATTCTTTTCCACCTTAGCAAGAACTGAGCTCAGAACCTGGATCTCACTTTGTTGCAATGTGAACTCTCCCATAATCTGCTAGAGCTCTTTCCATCTTGCTTGAGAGAGATCTCGTATGTCTTCTAGTCTCCTAATTCCCTTATTATTCAGTCTTCTGGAAGCCCTAGTATTCGGTAGGGCTAGGGGAGGCTTAAATCTATGGGTCCACCAAATATTTAGACTCAGTAGATAATTTCCAGTGATCTTGGTGCACCCATTCCAGTTGATCCTCGTGCACCCATTCCAGTTGATCCTCGTGCACCCATTCTAGTTAATCAGATCCATTACTGCTTTCCAATTGTAGCAAAGGAACTTGCAGAAGGAAGAGCTTCTTATTTTTAATGGAGCAAGGGATAGTATTTTCTCTTTCCAATTGAGACCAAGCCATTTACCCCTAAAGCTGGACTTCTGCCCTCTCTATCTCTTCTCTCAACATCCTAGCCTAGATACTTTCTTGTTTAAGAAATTTGGGGTGGCTAACTAATATTCTAGCTTTAGCATGAGAGGGAAGGTGAAGAATTCCCAAGCCTCCTTGATTTTTGGGGGGAGCTACCTTGTCCCAAGCCAGCTAGGATAGGGCCTTTTTTTCATTGTGGCCATTCCTCCATAAAAAATCCCTGATAGAAGCAATAATTTTTTTACAGTGTCCTTTCTTGAACTTTATCACACAGGACAAATAAACAGGATGTATGCATTAAGGACTGTGTTCACTATGGCAATCTTGTCATGAAAACATACCCTTATCCCTTCCCATTTCCTAAGCTTGGAATAGAATCTCTCAATAGCCCATTCAGTCAGATCCTTGTTGCTTACTCCCACTCCCATGGGGACCCCTAGATGTCTAATGATCCTTCCTCTTTTAATAACATCACAGCCCCATCTTTACATGTCAAAGCTATCTTCTTTTGTTAGGCTTATTATTTTGGATTTATGGATATGACATTTAGATCCTGAAGCTTTGGCAAATACTTGTATGAGATGTAGAGCATTTCTCACATTTTCATTGTCAGCTCTCTCAAGATTAGTAGAGAATCATTAGCAAAGCATTGAATGATTAGCTATTCCCCATTCCTAAGTTTCAGTCCAGTGATATACCCCTTTTCACTAGCATCCTTTGGAGCTAGGGGACAGCCTTATCTTAATGACCATCTAATTTCAAACCTCCCATTTAATAGAAGCTTAGAGTAAGCTCCATCTGTTAAAGTGTATATGCATGTAGCAATCCTGTAGAGCCAAAGCCCATTTTCTCCATTACTCTAGCTACAAATGACTAGTGTATTTTAATAGATGCCTTCTCTAAGTCTAGTTGAAATATTACACATTCTTGTCCTGTTTTGTGACCTAGATCCTTTCCCAGCAAGAGCTGCAAAGATGTTGCCATATATGGATCTGCCTTTGATAAACCCATATTGTTTGTTGTTGGAAATCATCTCTTGGAGAGCAAGGCTAACTCTCAGAGCTATAACCTTTTCCAAGATTTTGTATATCACAGTGAGAAGAGTGATGGGCCTCCAACAATTAAACTATGTGCAGGCAAGTTGTTTAAGGATTAACTTGATTAATCCTTCTCTCAAGTCATTATCAAGCTCTCATGTGGAAAAGGCCTTCTTGTTGCAGGTGTCCCATATACCAAGTCTTTGAAAGAGTCCTAGAATGCTAGGAAAAATTCAACTGATCGCTCATCCCACCCTGGAGATTTTTCCTTGCCCAGTTTCTTGAGGGCCTCCCAGCATTCATCCATCTCAATGTCTCTATCAATCCATCTAGCTCTATCTGGTTTAATGCTAGTGTTGACCAAGTTAAGTCCTTGGGATTCTTCTTAAAATCTCTCTACAGAGTTATCTTCCTTAAGTCTTAGAGTGGTACCTAGAAAGTCCACCCACCTCTCAGGGCAGTCTGTTTTATGTCCCTAGCTCCTGTCCATTTTCATCCTTGATTTGTCCTAGAAGCTCTTTGTTCCCTCTCTCCTTGATCAGTCCAAATAAATACTTGGCAGGTTTCCTTTTATTGTTATACATTCTCTAGCTATCCCCTTTCTCTCTATCACTAGCTAATTTAGCATCTTCCTCCGTTAAATGGATCTGGCATTTGGCATATTGATCCATTTCTATCCTAGACATGCTATTAAGTTGTCTCTTCTTTTGTAGGCTACTTAAAAGATTCCCCCACTAGTCCCCCTCTTATGTCTCTTTTGATTAGCTCTCAATTTTTCAACTCTTCTAATAATGCCTTGCATTTCATTGGCAAATTTTCTCCAAGAGTCTCCTGCCCCTTCCTTGCTCTTACGCCTATTGATAGCATCCTTAGTGAGAAGTGAGAACAAATCATCTTGCAGTAAACTATTATTAACCCTCAGCTTTCTTACTGGGGGGAGTCCCTAAGTTCACTTTCCCCACATTGAGTTGTTTGCCAACCCCACATTAAAGGCATGTGGTCAGACAAGACAGAAGATTTCCACTTTGAAGGATATGGGGCACCCAAGAGGCTGCTCCAAGGTCACAACTTCCAACCATCAGTTAGGGCCAATTTCCTTTTGAGACTATCCCATTTCTTCTTTTCTTGTCCCATCATTACTGTGCTTCCCCCACATCTGTCTAGGTATCTCTCCACCCCATTGAAATCTCCCATCAGAATGCATGGGTGTTGGATGTCCAATCTATTGATCCACTCCCACATTTCCCCCTGATTTTGTGATTATGGTCCCCATAGATATTAATCAACCATATCCTCTCTTCCTCTACTTGGACCTCTACAACTAGGATCCTACCATTAGGATGATTGGCTACTATAGAAGGTTTTAAGTCCTTCTTAATAATGTACATATAGCCTGTCTTCACTCCCCTATACAATACTGACCAATCCATGAAGCTCTCTTTCTTCTTCTCTTTATTATGACAAGTTCCAATTCTTCACCAACCCCCAAAAGGTTAAATTTTTCTTTTTATCTCTTCCTGAATCTGTCCTTGGCTCTCCAACCCCTGTTTGGATATCCCTCCAAGTATCCATTGCCACTTGAACTTCCCCATAGATAATGTTTCACTATCATCCCTTAGGGGACTAAAAGGATTAGAATAAATAGGTGGACTAAGCCCTTCTGCAAGTTTTCTTGCTTTAGCATCTTTCCCTCCTCCTTTTGACTGATTGTTCCTGGCTTCTCCTTTTACTTATCTAAGGGTATTTTTCCCCCTATATTTATCCGTGACCCTAGTACATCCTAGATTCTCAGGGTCCCCTTCTTCCATGTTCATTTTGTCCTTTCCTTTGTCCACTTTATCAGTTTGTGTTCCTGAGGTTTCCCCTTTTTTTGCCCTCAGTTGCCCCCTCTTCCTTGTTCTCCTCATTGGTCTTCAAGTTGCTGCCCACTCCACAATCTCTGGCTATGTGTCTAAAATTTCCACAGCTAAAATAGGCTCTTGGGGGAAGTTCCCAAATTTCAACTTGAGTTCCATTTTTCCAAACTCTCCTAAGTCCATCATCTCAAGCAGTTTCAATGTTTCCACTGTTGCATTCCATGACACACACACTTTGTTTAAGTGACGACCATTGTCTTTCTCACTAGGAACAAATAGCACTGGGCCTAATGCTCCAACTAACTCCTTCAAGGCCAGCCTCAGCCAAGGAGGGAGGCCTATTATGTCTACCCAGATAGGGAATGCTTCTCTCAAGCTTCGATTCATGTTGAAATTTGGATCAAAGGGCATTGCATGGATCAACCTTGATCCCATGAATAGCGGAGCCTTTGCAAACAGGTTGCCCACCATCTGGCTTCCCAAGAATAGCATATTAAAGAATCCCTTCCCTAGGTAATAGAGTTGTGCTACTGCTTTTTCATGAAATAGTTCCTCTTGCAGCCACCTTCCTAACTTTGCTTTGCTAGGTGGCTTCCAAGAACAGAATAAGATTGCACTACTCATAGAGAACATGCTGATTTGCCTTTTGACCAAATCAGGGGAAATGTTAATGCATACCTTGTTCTTGCATAGGTTTTTTACCCGTTTGGTGTGCATGCAAGCTCTGTAGAATCCAATCGAACTGTCGCTTTCTTGCGATCCCTATGTCTCCTTGATCACCTCTTTCTCTGTTCATCTCCTCTTCTATGTCCCATTCTCCACATCCCTCTTCTCCTGCCACCTTCAGATGCTCCCAACTTCCCACCATCGTGACGTTGTCTGCATGCGCAAGACACGCACTCGCATTACATGACTGTGGTCCTTTCGCATCATGCACTGGCACATGGAAAATAAAGTGGCCACCTACCTCGTATTTCAACCCCGTGTCTTGCTCTCTTTGACTAAAATAACTCTTAACTATATTCTTTACAATCTTCAAGTTGAATTGGAGAAAGAGTATGAGCCATTGAAAAAACAAAACTATGTCTCTCAAGTTTGTGGAAGTCTTGCAATTATTATGCTCTTTGCATCATTCCACAAAGTACTCCAACATTTTCACCTCAACTTTTATCACAAAATTTATTGGAGTGAATGGTTTTTTTACCTTGACTCACATATTGATGTTTTAATAGGTAGAGAGCGATTGGACACTCACATGCCCAACGGTCAACTCATCTATGTGTCAATCCAGTACTTATTTATCGACTCATCCCTCCATCAACTTACCTATCCAATGGTCAAGATCATACCTCCCTTTGTTATCCTCTTATACATATACATATCTCTTCTTGGATCTTTTATTGGAGTTGCCACTATAATTTTAAATCAAATAACAAATATGGAGATACCAAAAGCATGTGTGATCAATCTATGAAGCAACGGTGTACAAATCTACAACTTGGACATACGCTTAGAAATGGTCTCGACATAATATTTATGGCAGTCCTCGCTCCAAGAGCGTATGGCAACAACAAGCTACAAACAAGCTAGAATGGATTCCCTGTGAATGTACTTTCACGCAAGTATTATGAGATTAAGCCATGTATAAGCAATAGGCACTTATGAGACTTGGATGCCCACCTAGCCCAACAATTTAAATGGGTGTGCACACTTATGGTCTTGTATATAAGTCATTTTCTCTCGTAATGCAACATACTCTCCCATTATGCAATTGAGTCTTGCACTTGTTAATCCTCTCTCTAATGCATGCTAGTGAGTGTGTGAGAGTGGTGAGAGGAAGCAAGAGGACCCGTAATCCAATGCAATGGTTTAACAACACTTACGGGAGGAGACGGTGATGGAAACGGCTACCCAAGGAGGTGTAGAGCTCTTGAAGTGGTGTACTTGAGCTCGGCTATTTGAAAGATCCTGACCATGACGGTTGTAGCTTGCTACGGTGATCTCTTGTGAATGTGTTTCTAGGCGAGGCCAAAACGAGCAATAACATTTTGGTCTTCTTGTCAAGGAGAAATCCTTTGGCTTCTTTTTTTTTTTGGTTTTTTCTCCAAATCCATGCATAACCCATTGCACATTATCTTGAGTACTAGATTTCCACAAAAAAAGAAGTGGTTTTGATGGAGATTTATGTGAGTTGTGGTGGTTTTTTGCACTCTTTTTGTGCACAAAAGAATGCTTGGTAGCTTAATTTTTTGTTTGATTTCATGTGGAGTAGTTTTTAGTGTTCATATAGCTTGTGCATACCATATGTTACGCTTAGATTGTATCATTTGCATCAAAATATGCATTAAAATGCATATTAGTTGATTTTTGCTCTCTTTAAAATTTTAACATAGAGTTATTTTGTTTAATTTTGGCTCCTTAGATGAGTTTTTTGTTGTATGTTAATGTTAGCATAAATCTTAGGTAGCTTAATCCATAAAATATTTCCAAAAGATGCTAAAACTCTTCATTTTCACTAATTTCACTTCATGGATTGGTTTTTTTATCAAGAGGGTGACTAATGATTTAAAAATAAAAAAATAAAATTTTCATGTCCAATTTGATGTTTTTGAGTATTTTGAGTGTATTTGGATGCATCAAAACATCCAAATTATGAGTATTTGAGTGTATTTGGATGCATCAAAACATCCAATTATACCAATTACTCCATCAAATTATGAGTATTTGATGTTTTTGAGAGTATTTTGAGTGTATTTGGATGCATCAAAACATCCAATTATACCAATTACTCCATCAATTTGGAGATTTTTGCTCTCTTTTTTTCATTGCACACAAAAGGAAGAGCAATAAATCAAATCATAATAAATCTTAGATTAGTGAATTGATTACACCTTAACCATGCATATGGTTTAGAAATCACATAAGCAATCTAATGATGTTAATTAATTCATAAACTAAAGATTAGTTTAAGCCCAATGATTAGCCACAAAGGAAAAAATAGAAAAGGGAGTTAATCACGAGCTAACAAATATTTGATTATAGCTAAAAAATTCTAATCACGAGCTAGCAAATATTTGATCATAGCCAAAAAACCCGATTACTCACAGTCGAAAAGCCTGATCATAGTTGAAAAATTTGATCATTGCCATGATTACCAATCACGATCAAAAAGATTCGATCACAATCAAAATCATGAAGCTTGATCATGGCCATACATAATCACGGCAAAAAGTTATGGTCGTGTCTACATAATCATGCCGGTGCTAACCCCATTTTGTGGTTAATTAAAGCATCTCTCCACTACACATGAGGGATAGCATAATAAGTGTCATGAAAAACGACACTATAAAAGTTATAATTATGAGAACAGTTGGCCATGCTCAAATCTAAGTGGCCATGCTTAAATCTAAGTGGATTTATAGTCATTTAGTTCATTTCTTTTTAAGGTTTGGGCGCTTGTTATTGGGGAAGAAATTGGCCTCTTTCTACTCTCTTTATGCTCACGTCATCTTCTTACAAGTCCCATTTCCCTAGATATGGCTTCTTGAAGGTGTGTGAATGGTTGAGAAGTGGAAAACAAATAAGGTTGTGTGAAAGGAAAAGAAAAGAGAAAAGGAATGGTTTTTTTAAAATTATTTTTACATTTTAAATGATTGTTTGCATTACTAAAGAGTTAAAAAAGCTAAAAAACAAGTAAATTACATTTGTATTTGCATGGTGGGAGCTCATTAACCATGCCGTGATTATGCAATAAACACCCATTTTCTATATTTTTGTTAATTGAAAAATAAAAAATAAAAAATAAGTAGCCATTGGTTCTTTTGCAAATTATCACATTAGCATTCATGTTACAAAGGACCAAACTAGAAACTTTGGATTAAAATATTTAAGATTTGTTCCCCCAACCATCGAATTTTCATCAAAACTTACAGAATCGTGTTGATGTCATTCTGTAGACTGCAAAATCAAGCCCGTGATTCTCGATCATGGCCGTGATTATCTCCTCATATTCCACATGCACATTTATGCCTCAAACTTTACAATTGGGTGTATTTTGGCATAACCAGGGGAGCATAAACTAGACTATCCAATATGCTTTGCAAGTTGACACCTCAAATGAAACTGAAATAAACTACACACTACAAGACAATGCTGCCATACACGCGTTTCATACACGCGATAAATTACGAGCGCATGTATGGTTGCGCTTGTATTTGAATAGAATCGGGCACGTGTATTTTAGCATTTAAGTTCGTGTGTATATTTGCATTTATCAACACGTGTATAAACGCGTTTATATACACGCAGTAATACACGCATCTATACACGGTAATATTCACGGATTAATACACGCTATTATACACGGATTAATACATCAAAACTCTTCATATCTGTTCTGTACCTTGCTTCACCACAAGTGGGACAATGTAGAGCCTCCTTATGCGTCCCACGAAAGAGAATGCAATCATTGACGCATGCATGTATGCGATCATAATCCAGTCCTCCAAGAGATGTCACATAGCGCCTCGCTATGTCTCTTGAGGTGGGTAGTCTATTTTCCTTTGGAAGCATGTTTGATAATAGCCTGCATCCAATATCATCAATTATAATTAGTCTTAAATCCTAAACCTTAAACCACTAATTCAAATTTGTAAGTTAGAATGCTTACTTCAATAATGCGTCAAGACTTGCATTGCTCCATCCATACACTGTTTGTATATTAAGTAGTTCAAGTGAAGCACATAAAACAGAGAATGTGCACCCTTCAAACACCGGTGTCGATGAAGCCTTATAAAGATGCTCTTGTTCTATATCATCGTCGTCCATACCTTTAGGATCATCCTTAAAAAGATTCCGCACCATATCATCAAGCACCTCCTCTTCCACAACTTCGTGGGGTGCAGGGCTATTGTCATCCCTTTCCCACTCATCTCTGACAATACATCCCGAAGCTCCAGCATCATCTCGTCGACGCTTTGCGTGCTCTCGTCGCGCGTAGGATACCATGTTAGAGTGTGGTACTGCATCCTGCTTCAATTAGAGTTTATATATTACAACTCTATTAATTTAATTTGGATACCATGAGTCATTTGAATACCATCAATTTACATCTACTCACCTCTAAACCTGTTTGATTCCATTCTCCATACATGGAGATGTGATTCAAGGTAATTCGACGTGCTCGTACAATGCATCCTTGACATCGATTACACATACATTTGATCCGTTGTCCCAACCACACATCGCGATTACGATGACGCGTTGTCTCATCTTCCCCAGAACTGCTTGAAGAGGTTGATGACATCCTATGTACAAACCAGAAAATACAAAATCATAATATGTTTTTAATGAAAGTATAACAATCGCGTGTATTGACGTGGCTATTTCCTAAAAATTGCGTGTATTAACGTGGCTATTTCCTAAAAATCGCGTGTATTAACGTGGGTAATTCTTGCAAAACGCGTGTATACATGCGGGTAATTCCTGCAAAACGCGTGTATAAATGCAGCTAAAATATCATACACGCGAATATACACGCGTTTATAAATGCGACGGTATGTTTAAACTAAAAATAGCCCGCCTTCCCCAAATATAGATTTTGAACTAACATATCAACACTGCTTTCGTTTTCGCCTCTTCCAACAGTAACGAAACCTAAGTACAAGAAGGGAGCAGAGAAGGAGCACACACGGGAAAAGGAGGGAGCAGAGAAGGAGCAGAGAAGACTCACTTTTTTAGAGGTGAGTCAGTTTGTCCTGTGCCTTGTCTCTTTCCTCAGATTTGTTTATGCTATTTGCTCTTTGTTTTTTGAGTTTGTCTCCATCCTTTTGCTTCTGTGCACACGATTGGGTGAATGATTCTGACAGGGGCGACAATGGTCCTTTTATAAGGACACTTTGTCTTTGTCGGAGGTCGGTCCTTTTGAAATTTTTTTTTCGCAGGTCGCGTGTAGAAACGCGTGTACCCTATCTGCAGAGTCTGTTCACGCGAATATACACGCGTTTTCTGACGGGTATATACACGCGTTTTCTGACGGGTGTATACACGCGTTTTTGCATGGGTGTATACACGAGACTGCGTTTCAAAATTCATGATTTGCAGGCAACACAACTGACTTGAATGATAATATTTGTGTGAGTCAAGAGACAGCCCATGATGTACATGAAGATGTTTGTTGCAGGTTCTTTATGGATATTCCAGGTTCTTCATCCGATCCATTTGCGTACAGCAATTGGCTGATGGAGATGCTGAATCACTTTGGGCACCATCCTGGTCCAGTTGAGCTTACAGAGTATATGTATGCCCATCCCCCTCCTTCCCTGCCTGGTGTCTATACCCCTATCGCGAGTATCCAGGACACTCCAGTGCCGTCTATTCCTCCGAGTCCGACGAGACGGCATGCAGCTTCTCCTCTTCCACGTCCACCGAGGAGACATACCTCGTTCCAGACACACTCACGTACACCCTCACAGCCACCATCACGTGCTTCCTCAGAGCCACCGTCACGTCAGGGCTCACAGCCACCGTCACGTAGACAATCCCCCAGTCGTGACTCCACCCTCAGCAGTAGGAAGAGTGGGAGTGGAGGATGCGGCGGGTGCTTTGGTGGGGGAGGTGGGGGAGGTAGTAGGGCACGCGGTGAGAGAGGAGATAGAGGGAGAAGAGTTAGAGGAGACAGTTCGGAAGAGGAGGAGATGAGAGAGATGGAGAGAGTGGTCTGCTATGACGTGACGGATAGGGGCGGGATAGTGATGGATGCGAGGGGGAGGGAGGTAATGGAGTACATGCGTGGGGTAGTATCAAACTCATATAGAAATTGTTTTATTAAATTTAAAGATCAAAATAGCCGATTTAGGGAGGTGATAGAGGCTGTACATAGTCGGTACCCCAATCCCCCACATGCTACATTCTCGGATGTATGGGGAAGGACGCGAATAAGGGAGATCTTAAGTAATAAAAGATCTCACCTTAAAAAACTCGCGTACGATGACCGGCTTAATGTAGCTGCGGGTGGCTATCCTGCCGAGAAACCTGCCACACTGCGCACAAACGCGAGTGGAAGGAGGCAAAGAAACGAGCAGAGGGTGGCGTGAAGAGCAGGCAGCATGTGGAGGCACGAGACAGATCCAGATGGAGACCATTGGATCTTCGCATTTCGGATCTGGCGGCGTCGAGTCATGGGAGGCAGAGTTCATAAGTATCTTGCCACTTTATTTGATTGTTTACTTAATTCATTGATTCTATGATTGTTTTAATCTTACAAATTGTGTTGATTATGATACAGCGACGGGCTACGGGGAGGAAGCCCACAACCCACGATACTGCATATGCTCGCCGGCATAGCAGACATGACACGTGGGCCATCTTCAGAGCCGAGGGACGTATTACGGACGCGCAGTTTGAGATGGCCATGAGACCATACGGTCAGGTACTTGAAAACTCTAAACGAATGATTTTGGTTTATTGAGTTACATATATATATACTTATATACTATATATTACTTGAACAGGCACAAGCTGCTGATGATCCACCCGCCGCCACTGCAGAGGGTGGACGTGAGCACTACTCATCGGACATTCCGACCGATGTGAGCTCATCTGAGCATGGAGGGAGCACCGAGTCATCATCTGGGTCTGAGTAGTACTCAGACTTATAGTATCACATTCCATATTGAGGATGTGGTTGTATATATTTTTTTGTAAACTGAAGCCATGGGCTACTTCGAGATATGGACTCCCTTGTATACATGTATGAAATTTTGATAGTAATATTGAATTGATTGATCAATAGTATTACATTCATGTCTGTCTTGAATCGTGTATTGACAATGTATGCATTCATGTCATTCTTGTCTTAATCTCCCTCGTGCATATGTTCGTGGATGGTCTAATGGGATGGTCTAATGCACAAAAAAAAAAATCCAGAGAGTGTTATTGGGTGCTGGAATGCTGGAACAGTATTCAGGCACCAAATAGCACTCTCTGGATTTTTTTTTCTCTCTGTTCGCGTGTATAAACGCGTCAGAACTGCTAAAACCCGCGTGTATTTACGCGGATAATCTGTAAAATACGCGTGTATTAATGCGTAAAAACTGACAATTACGCGTGTATAAGCGCATCTAAATTAAAGAAACGCGTGTATAGACGCAGGTATCAACGCGTCTGAGACATCTGAACTGAACAGAACGTGGCTATACACCCGTGTATAAGCGCATCTAAATTAAAGAAAGGTGTGTATAGCCGCATGTATCAACGCGTCTGTGAAAAGAACGCAGCTATACACCCATGTATAAACGCGTCTGCGAGTTCCTATACACGCGCTTTTACACGCATGTCTGTGGCCACGATGATACACGCGCTGATACACGGGCCCGCCTACTTTTTTTCACAAGTCATTTTTAGCGGCTAGGAGCGCGGGTATGAGCCCGATCCCTTGTAGTGACACTACAATGGAGGGGAAAGGATTACTCATGGTATATGTAATTAAGAAGTATAGACATTATTTATTAATAAGTTTACATTCTTTGTGGATCATCAAGCTTTGTTGTATAACAAACCTTACATGGTGAATTATCTACTGGTTTTTGTTGTTAATGGAGTTTGACTTTATTGTCATAGTGAGAAAAGGGACACAACATGTATTGGTAGATCACATGTTAAGAATACCTAATGGAGAACTTGCCACTAGAGTTGATGATGAACTACTAGATGCTGTGCTGTTCAAGTTAGATATGGTACCTGAATGGAATGAAGAGATCTCAGAATATATTGCCTTGGATTCCCACAAGATAAGCTATTGAACAAGGATAAGATGCGTGACAACTCATTAAGCTGGTAGCACCCTACCAATTGATAGCAAGTCAGATATACAAGCTAGGCAAGGATCATGTGCTTAGATGGTGTGTCAAGGGGAGGATGAGTTCGTAGCCATTCTTGAAGAGGCTCATATGTTGAGATATCGAGCTCAACTAGTGCTATGGGCAGACATTGATGACCCACCTTGATGATAGCTTCCACACACTTATGTCACTAGCATGGTTCGTGAGATTATGGTTGATATGCCGACTGGATGACAGGCTGTGTGACAGCCACTTTGGAGTACTAGAGTTATGGCATAGTTATAGCACCATCTCATATAATCTGGTTCACACTATAGACCAACCATTTTGTATGTTGTTGTAGGAGAGTACTTTCCCTTTATGTATGTACTCTTATCTTTTAGTTATATGTTTGTAGAGAAGAGAAGAAGATAGATAAAAATTCAGCCATCCATCTCTCTTGTGTCTTGCACTCTCTTGTATGTGTGTGTGTTTGCTTTTAAGGAACCTGAGCTCTCTCTCTCCCCCACATTCTCTTTATGGTATCAGAGCTCTAGTTTTGTGTGAGAGCTAAGGAGGCAAGCAAGAGGCAAGAACAAGCAAGGAAGGAAGCGGTACTACACAAGTAAGAGCATCATCATCTCTTTCCCTTCTTGGTTTAGATACAACACCCCCCGATAGCTCTGGGAGCTACACATCTTCGATTGAGGAGTTGTCTTCATAGGCTTGGAGGTACCTGTGTAGTACTCAGTACTTTGTACTGACTTAGTACTTTGTATGGAAGGTTTTTCTACTAGAATCGCATGTCGGATGCATTTCAATCTCTGTTCTGTCACTCACTGCAAGGTATTTTTTTTCATAGTTTTAGAAAGTTCTGGTTAAGAACTGTCTCTGGTCAGAATCTGGTAATTGTAGTACAGTAGTGTATTTTGGGAGTGCAAACAATGTTTGCACATATATTGTTGACATTGGGTGTATGTACATATACTCTGGTCAGATCTGGTGACCTACAGGTTGTGCTGAAGTACCGCGCGGAGGAGCCGTCACACAGAAGATACTAATGTGTTACAAGTTGCGTATAGAAATTGTCTATTTGTAGGTTTATGCTTGTTATAAGAAAACATGTATGATGAAATCAATCATATTATCAGTGAGAAAATGGACAAGAACAAATTCCATACCTAAAAGTTCATAAATGACCAATTTCTTGATGAGTAAAGGATTTTGGGACTATATCTAAGGGAGATAATGAGGAGCCTCCAGAGTTGCTTGAAGAATGCTACTCCAACAGATATAAAGGCATTCAAGGATTGGAATCAAGGTGCAAGGAAAGTCATGTATTGGCTTTTGATCAGTTTCACAAACACAATGATAAGACACATACAGGATGCCAACACTCCAGCAGTTGCATGGCAAAACCTAGCGTAGATGTTCCAAACTAATACAACGGTAAGGAAATTGCAGCTAAAACAAGAGCTACATACAGTGGAAAAGAAAATTATGTCTATCAATGAGTATGCTTTAAAGATTAAGGGCATTATTGAATCCCTTGGGTCTATCAATGTATCGATGGAGGATGATGATTTGGTGAGTGTTTGTTTGAATGGGCTTGGCAAAGAGTACAAGCCTTTCAAAACCTCCATTGTAGTCAGAGAGAATATTCCAAACTTTCAAGACTTGGTGTCTATGCTGATCATAGAAGAAAAGTATCTAGGTGAGGACTCTTCTTCTCACAAAGTAAGAACACATCAGAATAGGCCTTCTACTCCAATTCAGGTAGAGGAAGATGTAGAGGACGTGGTCGAGGCCAAGGTGGTGGCCAACAAAGAAACCAAAATTTTGGACAACAACAGTTCAATAATTCGCAAAAAGCAACAATTATACATAGGTGGAAGAGACCAATCTTGAGGCAAGGGGAGCCAAATAGGCCGAGGTGGTTGTTGGCAAATAAATCAGAGTGCAAATTGCAGAGAGTGTTATTATTGTGGCAAACTAGGGCACATGGCAAAGGACTACTATAAAAAGAAAAATGGCATTAAAAGTGGAAAGTTGCAGCAAGGGAACTATGCATCATCTAGTAAACACGGTGGTGATGAGAGAAGTGAGTAGTTGTTTGTGATGTAGCACATGCTTAGCTCCACAATAGGAGATGTGTCAAGATCTCAAGATATATGGTATGTGGATTCTAGTGCCTCTAACCACATGACGAGTCATGCTGAGTGGTTTAGAGACATGCAGAAAATGGAAATGCTAGGTTATGTAAAAACATGTGTGACAATACTGCACATCCCATTGGGCATGTTAGTAAAGTGTCATTATCTATGCAGGATGGCAAAATGAAGTACTTGGCAGATTTACTTTATGTTCCAAATATTACAAAGAACCCGGTTTCTATTGGACAGATGGTTGAGCAGGGTCTACAAGTGAGGTTTAATCCTCAAGGATGTTTTATGGAAGACTTCAAAAATCAGTGTCACTTGGTTGCAAAGGGTAATAGAAATAGTAGGATTTTTATTTTGGATGTGAACATGCTTGAAGTAAAGGCAACCATGTTTGCGCATGAAACATGTGTCATCACAGATATTAACATATGGCACAAGCGCATCGGTCATGTGAATTTACAGTGAGACTGAAGTCTATGTAAGCCCAAAATATTGTTGCAAGTTTGCCAAAGTTTAAGGTTAATGGTATGCATAAAGTATGTGAAGCATGCGGGCTTGGTAAGAAGGCCAAACATGCTTTCCCACATGAAAAGTATGTCAGTGCAAGGCCATTAGATGTCATACATTCAGATGTATGGGGACTGGCCAAGACTGCACAATTACAGGTATGCTACATTCATTGAGATGACCACACTAGGAAAGTGTGGGTTTGCTTCATGAAAAGTGAGGTGTTTTCTCACTTTCAGAGATTTAAAGCCTTGGTCAAGAAGGAAAAATGCATGCAAATAAAATGCCTAAGATCAGATGGTGGGGGAGAATATTCGTCCAATGACTTCAGCAATTTTCGTAGAAAGCAAGGAATTAAGAGACAGTTTACATGTAGGTACACTTTGTAAACAGAATGGTGTTGTAAAAAGAAAAAATAGGCACATTGTGGAAGTGGCATGTGCCTTGATGGCTGAAAAGAATATGCCACATTATTTTTGGGTAGAAGTAGTAGGATGTGTCTCTGTTATGCTCGACCACACCTCCAAGAGGAAACTCTACACATTCACCTAATGGATGAGCAATGAAATACAACCGTCGTGAGGTACTTACCAATGCTTAGAGCTCATGTCTCTTGAAGCCTCCAAGCTTGCACGTATGCTCCAAACTCCAAGCTCCACCTCCACACTATCACCGTGGAGTTGCTCACACCATCACATAGGCCAATCACACTCTCTCACTCTCTCATACAAGCATAAACACACAAGCATGAAAGAGGCACAATGCTAGAATGCTCTCACTCCTCACTCTCTCACAAGTACAAGGAAGAGCTCTCAATAGCACAAAGGCGATTGTGTCTTTTCATTATGAGAAAATACCTTATATACAATTGGCCCTTATTCACACTTGGGCGCCCAAAACGTACTAACTAGGCCTTGGGTGGCTAATGTCTCATAATGTACAACCTTTATAGTGCCTGTACATGACACTTATTAATGTCCTCAATTGAGGACCATGTTGTATTAATAATCCAAATGGGATTAACATTCCCCCTTTCCTAAAGTAGGTTATGTCCTCAGAACCTGTTTACCGAGGTTTGAAAACCTGGTCTCACCGAATTCGCACGGCGATAGAAATTGTGGCGAGTGTGAAGTTTTCTGAGTGTGCGTCGAAATGCCGAATGGGACTTCCAAAACCTGGTGTCGATCATGTCTTCAAATGTTATGTGCATATAACCTGGAAGACATCTTAGACGATGTCTGATGGCCCTTGGTTCATGTCGAATTGTAGATGCTGAGCCTCATAGCCATCATAAGGTTCTCTAGGTTGGTCTATCAGAACCACTAATAACTTCATGAACCTGACACTGGCTACAATTGCAGGATCTGGTATTATCTCAACCATTGGGCATCCCGTAGGTCTGCTTCACAAGTGGCAATGCGTTTTGTCGGGCTAGGTACCGTTTTTGTCTCCGCCATCGCCTGATGCGTTGATTACTAGTATGAAATCGCAACACGGTACCTTCTGTACTTGATGTCTCTTCCACTGACTCCCCATCCATGGTTTGCCAATCAACCATGAAGATAGAAGTTGTAGGGATGTTTTCGGATTCCAAATAGTGGGTTCCCTTAGGTTGCATCACATCAATTGTGGCCAACACATGCATCCAATTCTCATAGAAGTTCGGGGGAGATACTGATGCATACATCTCTGTACCCTCCTCATCCTTGGTTTCCCCCTCTATGGGTTGGCATATCTGTAGTAGGGATGTGGTTCGCTCCATTGTGACGACCGAGTCATTACCGAACAATTGCCCTTCCATGGGGTGTGCCTTCCATGCTCTTATATCAATCCTCAATGTTTGTGAGTCCCTGTGTACATATACATGATCCAAAGCCCAATCATGCACCAATTTGGATTCCCTCATGAAAGGTCATCCTAATATTATGTCATATGTATCAGGTTGGCGTAGAAAGTCCATGACCACAAATGTATGACAATATTGAAACGTAAAGTGTCTGAACTTCACATTTTCCCAAGAGCCCAATGGGTCTCAAAGATGTTCCATCAGCCATCTTAACGATTAGATCTGCTCTTTTTAGATCTGACTTCCCCCAATTTTCCCAGCAATGTTTGGTAATGATGTTGACACATGCCCCACCATCCAGGATGGCCAATGCCTCGAAATGGTAGCGTTCGTGTCGTCACTCTCATAGTAGCATCTCAATTGTTAACTCGTATCCTAACCACTCGCATTTCCTTTGTATGTTTCAAGGGTCTTTCTACCAAGGGTGGCAAAGCCTCATCCATATTCTTCTCTGCTGCTCTGCTGCTCTGCTGCTCTGCTGGCCTTAGACCTCCTTTGACCCATTCTTTTACATCTGTCCATAGGGTGGGTGAATTGTTAACAACTGACCCAAGGGCATCTGGGATAGGCGTGCATAACACAGCTGCTAGGCTTCCTATATCCTTGGGTTCCTTGGATATAGAGTTTTCTTCCCATTGAGGTGTCTCGTATTCTTCCACGAGGAAGGAATGAATGGATCCCCCCAACTCATTTTCCTCAAACTTTCTAGTCATTGTGTTTGTTGGGAGTTTGCTTCAGTTCCTTCCAGAATCGGGGTGGGTAGGTTCAAAGCCCTATTGCAGAGGGTGGTACATCCTGTGGATAGATGGTATCCCTTACTCAGCTGGCCCTAGGCTTTAGTTTCATGAATTTGTTGATACTACTAGGGCCTTGGCATCTTCTAACTTCCTTATCTCTTCATCAGCATTAGGATATTCACCAACCCCCTTTGGGGTTACTGGTTGTTCTCCTTGTTTTCCCAGGTCTAACCCTTCCAGATTGATCCCTTGACCCCCTCTTCCTTTGATTGTGTGGATCTGATATCAATTGTATCTTCTTTGGATCCATCTTGGATTGTAACCCGCATGTCCCCCTTTCCTAATTTCTTCACTCTTCCTGCGACCCTATCTAGAAATAGTAGCATTTGCCTGGTTCCTTCCTTTGTCACCTAATTGAGCTTGAGCTTGTGTTAGGACATTGAGCAATGTGATCTTCCTAGATTGTACACTAATGGTACGAATGGTGGCTTGATTAGCAGTGTCATGATTGCCCAATTTTACACAATGCGCACAATACAGTAATGATCTTGCCCTTAACTGCGAACATTCAATGGTGGTATGGTTTAGTCTGCACATGAAGTACCACACCAGTTCCTTGCAGGGGTAAAGGTGACTATGCCCATGGACCGACATCTCTCTTCCTTCCCTTACCTTTAATTTCTCCCATATGGCATTGCTGAGCTCATCCACAGTCATATGTCTGACTAGTTTGCTTTGAGTTTCAATTTCTTGAGATGACTTGAGACCTGCAAAGTCGTGGTTGCTGCCGATGTTCTAACATCCTCAGGTTGTGGCAATTCTAACATGTTATCTTTGTATTCGATTGCCAATTTGCAGCATGCATCAAGGGTAGCTGGTTGGCGGGCTAGCACCAAGTAATCATGCATTTTATGGTCTCTAACCCCTCTCCTGAAACAAGGTAACAATTGATCATCTGTCAATCTTTCCCGAAGTTTGCATCTTGAATTCAAGTGTTTCAGGCTAGAAACATAGTCTCTCATAGACTCATCTTCCTTCTGTTTGATGTTATGTAGTTGGGCCACAGGGCTCCATCTGTCACCACTACGTGTGCAGAGCTGGGCACAAAAACATTTTTTAACCTGACGAAGTTAACCTCAAGCTTAAGGGTTATGAACCACTGATGAGCTTTTCCTTCTAAGGTCAGTGAAAAAGCATGTATCATGGTCACATCACTGACTGGTCCTCGCAGGTTTCACATGTAGATTCAAAAATCCCTACATGCTGGATAGGATCTCCATCCCTAGAGAATTTTTGGACAAGTTTTGAGATGATATGGGGTTTCATCTGGGAAGGTCGAGGTTCTAGAGTAGAACCTAACTCCCTCACCATCCCCCTACCCATCTCAGCTGCAATATTTGGCTCCATTAAGGTCCATGGCCGGATCGTTTCTAGGTCTCTGGGGAATTGTTCCCCCCTTCCTAGGCCTCGTCCCCTACCCATATTGGCTCTTCTTGGTATCTCAAGTTCATGGACTTGTCCGATTGTGGTATCCTAGTGGAATTCCCCAATAGTAGCCTCTGTGCATCTTTGTGTAATTAAGAGCTCCATATCTTGTAAGAATGTAGGGTGATTGATCATTAGCTCTATGTCCTTCTTGGTATAGAGCCGGTCCTTAACTTCTACAGCCAAGTTGGCTATGTTACCCTCTTCTTCTCTGGTTGTAAACCCTTCCTCCATTCTGGATTCCTCATTGATGGGTTCCAGGTTCGGAATATCCCCATCACCTCTACCTGTAGCAATTTCAGATTCCTTTCCTCATGATTGGACATGGTTAACATTATATGTCTCCTTTCTCTCAGCTCTTGTCCTACGAGTATTAAGCTCTTGTTTCCTTAAGCTCAATTCTCAGAGTTGTCGTTCTACCTCACTTTGTTGGAGGTCTAATTCCATTTCCTCGATGGTGGAAAAGAATATTTGACCCGTCCTAACTGCACTTTCCATATCTCGTCTAATTCGAGGGGTGCCAATATTTAACAACCTAGAATTCAATGTCTGGAATGGCCCTTCTTGTCTTGGACCGAGTCCAGCGCTAGTTGACGGACCCATGCCCGCAGATTGCGCTTCTTCATCATGACTGGTTTAAAGACCAAAAAATCCCCGAGCTATATCAATGATCCCACTGGACTTGGTTGGAGAGTGTGGTTTGTCACCTTCCCCAAACCCAATATATCTCAGCCCTTCTTCCATGGATTTCTCACTACTGGTTTCTACAGTGGTGGTCAGGTTTCTCAAGACACTCAAGTGTGTGCTTGCGGACTGTTCTGATCCCACACTTCTTTGGTAGGAAGTTCTTGGATGATTTGATGGACTTTCGTCAGGCATAAGATCGTCCTCCTCCGAATGAGTTTTCTAGATCTTAAGTGTATGTATATATGATTTGATAAGATAGTATCCAAGCCAAATTGATTCAATTCCTGGTTCTATCGCTCTGTTTAGAAGGCGTGAATTAGCAGAGAATATTTCACGTCGTGAAATAGTAAGAGTCAGTCCACGTTGTGAAAAAATGGTTCACGTCATGAAACTGCAGAAAAAATGGTTCACGTTGTGAAACTGTAGAAAAAATGGTTCACATCGTGAAACAAAAATTGTTTCATATCGTGAAAGTCTACTGCACTTTCACGTGATCCAATTTCCCTCCTCAAGATTAAATTCCTTCTTTAGCCGACCCTCATCACAACCTTAGTTTTATCAATTCGTTGGTTTTGGTCTTCTCGTGAAATAGCAGGAATTAGTTCACGTCGTGAAACAAAAAGTGTTTCACGCCGTGAATTGCTACAAAAAGTGTTTCATGCTGTGAACTACTTTGAAAATGGTTCACGTCATGAAAGTCTACTGCACTTTCACATGATCCAATTTTTGGAATGTAATCCCATGATTTTCAGCAAAAATCCTGACACTGAGCGACTCGCAGCGTGAAATTGCAAGAAAATGGTTCACATCGTGAACAACTTCTTGTACTTTCATGTGAAGCAATTTGTAGTCTTGGGTGCATAATACTTATCCAATTGAAGAAAATTAGATTGTGCCAATGCTAGGGAATGAAGTGCAAGTTCCTGGCTCAATCAATGGTCCCTTATGTTTTTGATTTTTTTGATTTTTTTTGAAAAAAGAAGAAAACAACACACAATCTGCTTCTTCATGTTGGTGTTTTTTGTGGTGCTAACATCAAACTTATCAAGAGTAACCAATGAATCCTTTCCTAAACTACTTTCCACAACATTCAAGCATCAAAACTATAATTTTTTTCTCAACCACACACACCTTATCCTTCCATTTTGCGCACAATGCATTACCAAAATGCAAAGGCAACAATGAATACTATGTAATGGGAGCTGAAACTCAAAGAGTATGGAAGAAATAAAGGCGTTTCCTCGGCAGCGACGCCAAAAATGTTATGCTTGACAACACCTCCAAGAGGGAACTCTACACATTCACCTAATGGATGAGCAATGAAACATAACCGTCATGGGGTACTTACCAATGCTTTGAGCTCGTGTCTCTTGAAGCCTCGAAGCTCACATGTATACTCCAAAATCCAAGCTCCACCTCCACACTATCACCGTGGAGTTGCTCACACCATCACATAGGCCAATCACACACTCTCTCTCTCTCTCATACAAGCATAAACACACAAGCATGAAAGAGGCACAATGCTAGAATGCTCTCACTCCTCGCTCTCTTCTCGATCCCAACTTATCCAAATGGTGTCTGGTTGGCTGAACTTTGCAAGCATGTGGTGCCCTTATTCACACTTGGGTGGCCAATGTCTCATAATGTACAACCTTTATAGTGCCTTTACATGACACTTATTAATGTCCTCAATATTGAGGATTATGGTGTTAATCTAAATGGGATTAACAGTCTCACTTGAAAGTGTTTGGGTGTATTGCATATGTGTATGTTCCTGATGAAGTAAGAATAAAGTTGGATCCAAAGGTAGAGAAATGCATCTTTATTGATTATACTATGGAGTAGAAAGGTTATAGATGTTATAACCCTACCACTCATGAGATGCAAGTAAGTAGAGATGTTGTCTTTGATGAGATGAGTAGCTGTGGTGAAGGAAATAGAAGATACAAATGTAAGAAGTGTTGATGTTGCACCACATGTAGAGCAGCAATCACATGTGGTTAGTGGACATGGAGAGTCCTCTAGCAGTGGATCCAATGTTAGCCTGTGGTTAGGCAGGTTGAGGATAGATGTAGGTACACATGTATCATACAAGGAAAAGGTAAATCAACCTTTTGTGCCTGATTTGTCAGTAGGTCACTCATATGTGGATGGTGACTCTACTGGCTCTGAGCAGAGCCTTGATGAGGAGCTTGGTATTCTGTCTATGGTTATTCCTAGTGTAAGGAGAACTAGGGCTTTTTTGAGGACACCTAGCAGTGATCCAGGTGTACGCAGGTCTATGAGGGTTAGGTACCCTGTTGTTTGTGACAAGTTGAGATATGATGGATATACAACCCATCATTATGCTTACATGGTTAAAGAAATACAGGAATTAGAGCCCACTTTTTTTGAGCAAGCAATTGGAAATAAGAAATGGGAAGATGCCATGAAACAAGGAGATTGCAGCATTGGAAATAAGAAATGGGAAGATGCCATGAACAAGGAGATTGCAGCATTGGATGCAAATGCAACATGGGAGCTAGTGCCTTTGCCTAAGGAAAAGAAGGCAATTGGATACAAGTGGGTATATAAAGTCAAACACAATGCTGATGGTTCAGTGAACAGGTATACAAGATTGGTTGCCAAAGGCTATGCACAAACTTATGGCATTGACTATGAAGAGACATTCATCCTGGTTGCAAGAATGGAAACCGTGAGAGCTGTCATTGCTATGGCTGCGGCAAAGGGTTGGTCTTTACATTAGATGGATGTAAATAATGTCTTCTTGCATGATGATTTGTAAGAAGAAGTATACATGATGCAGCCACCAGGTTATGAGAGTGATGAACACCCAGATTTTATGTATACATGATGCAGCCACCAGGTTATGAGAGTGATGAACACCCAGATTTTATGTATAGGTTATGCAAAGCCTTGTATGGCTTGAAGTAGGCACCCAGAGCATGGTCAAACAAGATCAGGGAGTATCTTGTTACCATTGGATTTTAGATATCCATTGAAGATTTTTTCACTTTATGTGGAAAAGACAGATAGAGGGATCATACTACTAGTCATCTATGTGGATGACTTGATTATCATTGGTGGTAGTGATGTTGACATACATGATGTAAGGAGGCTTTTGAAGTAGAAGTTTGAGATAAAGAATTTGGCATATGGTTGTAGATAAGAGAAGAAGATAGAAGAAAATTCAGCCATCTATCTCTTTGTTGTGTCTTGCACTCTCTTGTGTGTGTGTGTGTGTGTGTGTGTGTTTTCTTGAAAGGAACTTAAGCTCTCCCTCTCCCCCACCTTCTCTTATCATAGTGGCATTGCTAGGCATTGCAAGCTTAGTTATGGTGGCCATCTATGTTTTCTAATACCATGGAATTCATCAAACATTGTGATGCTTCAACATTCCTTATGGACAAGATAGAATGCCTTTGGTTCAATCATTTTGCAACAACTTTAAAAAAAATGGAGAATAGACTTTGTTGGAACCATTAGCCCAGCAAGCTAGATATATGCTTGTTGCCACACCCACTATTTCACTAAGTGGGTAAAGCAAAAGCCACAAAAAAGGTAAATACTTATACAATTGCCAAATTCTTATACAAGCATGTCATATCAAGATTTGGGTGTCCCCTAGAGCTAGTTAGTTATAAAGTCTCCCATTTCATGAATGAGGTGATTGAACATCTATTCACTGGATTCGTGGTGGTGCACCAAAAATCATCATCATACTATCCCCTAGCCATTGGACAAGTAGAACATACTACCAAAGTCCTCCGTGGTATCCTAACCAAAACTGTAGAAGCTAGTCATAATAATTGGGAGCACAAGTTGATAGCAGTGATGTGGACCTATAGGACTTCCTATAAGGTGACCATAAGGTTAACTCCTTTTTGGCTTGCCTACAAGATTAATGTGATAATGCTTATGGAATATCTAGTGCCAAGCTTGAGGATAGTGGTTAAAGAACGTCTTAGGGAGAATGGTCTAGCCGAGAGGTTGATTGAGTTGGAGAAGCGCTCAATGGAGACTAGAATTGTTTATCGCAATGGGATGATTGTAGAAAAACTCAGATGCAAAAGGTGGTTTGACCAAAACCTAAAAAATAAAGGAGCTAAATGAAGGATACTTGGTACTCATGTACGGAGTCGGTTTCTCCAAAAGAAATAAATTAAAATATCAAGGGCTAGGAAACTTCATACTCATGTACAGAGGTCATTCTTCCAAAAGAAAGAAATTGAAATATCAAGGGCTAGGGCCATTTAGGGTTATAGAGGTCACCTCTCAAAGTGTTGTTTGCATTGAAACCATTGATGGAATAGAGAGGCAAGGCTACATAAATGGTAGCAAGCTAAAAAACTATTATGGACCCTTAACCCAAGATATGTTAGACTAGTTTGCGTAAAAAGAAACAAGAAAAGTTGAAACAAGAGCGACTGAAGAAAGAGGCACAAGAGGAGGCTAAGGAAAGGGTTGTAAAAGCCAAGGAAAAACAAAACAAGCTAGCACTTAGGGTGAACATGGCTATTCTAACCCGATAGAAGAGGATGAGCTTGAGATAGAGCCTACTTGTCTCAAAGTTGGGCTCTCTATTGAGGGAGAAACCACAAATCCCATTTCTATGATTGACTCAAGAGAAGATCATAACTTACTCTCCTATGAAACATGGGTCAAGCACAACAAACTAGAGCTAGAGTCGACTATAGCTAAAGTCAAAAGTGTGTATCCAGGAACAATAAGAGCCTTGGTAAGTTTTAAAGTTAATATTTCCACTAGGAATAGCCCTTGGATGTGTAAGGTTTTTATAATGCATACAGGTGCATTGGAATAAGAGATGCTGCTTGGATGGAGTTGGATTTTAGCAATGGATTGGGAGGAAAGGACGACACACTTATTATCAAGAGGATTCAAGTACACATTACCATTGTGCAGTTCATTAGACTCAAGTATGGATTTTAAGATTGAAGAACCAATGCCACAAAGGAAGATATTATCTTGCAGCTCTAGAAATACCACATAAAACATCTAAGGTGGAAGATGGTGTATCACAATTAACCGAAGGACTACCTCTCCATAATAAACTCCCAAGAGTCAGATGGCTATTATTAACAGATGTTGGGTCTCCAAACAACTGTTGAAGACACAAGGATACTAGGAAGGAAACATGAAGATTTGGGTACTTAAGTAAAGGGGCCATGAAGGCAAGTCAAAAAACAAGAACCTCACCATCAACTACCAAAACCCATTATTGCTACACCAGAGCTAGCTGGCCAAACTAGGACTAGGAAATGAAAGAAACAATGGGTCGCTGCTAAGAAAAAAGACACTAAAAGCCAAGTAACAATGAAGGTGTGGGTGCTAAAATAGAAGCCAAGTTAAAACCAAAACTCACTAATCCTAGCCCAGGAGGTCAAGGATAGGTGGGAATGGAAATGCAAATAGGTGCCCACAGAAGTTGTGACTAGGAAGCCACAAGAGGAAATTAACAAACTCATTGTAAATTTCATTTGCGAGATTGAACACACTGATTGGATATCATCAATTGTGATTATACCCAAGAAAAATGGGAAGCTTCATGTGTGTGTTGATTTGAAGAAAGAGAATTTGCTTACCCGTGCGGATCACTACCCATTACCATACATAGAGCATATTTTGGAGAGAGTGGTTGGGGTAGAGGCTTATAGTTTCATCGACGGCTTCAAGTTGGATATAGTCAAGTGCCCACCATTGTCCCAAAAGACCAATACAAAACATATTTCACCACCACATGGGGAACTTTTGCATACAAGGTTATGCCTTTGGAGTGACCAATGCCCTTGCAACATTCGAGAGGTTAATGAGAGCACAACGTTCAAGGTCTACTTGCAAAAGTGGTTAGAAGTGTTCATCAATAATCTTTGTGCGTATTCACAATGGACATAGCATTTAGCTTGCCTTAGAAAAATGTCTCAATTATATTGTATATCTTTAAACTTGTTGAAATGCCAATGTTGGGTAAAGCATGGAGTCATATTGGGGCACATAGTGTCCAAGAATGAAATTTCCTGATGACAACAAGGTGAAACTCAAATTGGAGCTACCACCGCCTACTACCAATTACAAAGGAGTGAAATGGTTGATGTGTCATGTAGGCTATTATAGGAGATTCATTGTGTTCTATGCCACGCCATTGTACAAACTTTTGATTGTCTTCTAATGGACTGAGGAATATCAAAAAGATTATAATGAATTGAAGAGGGCATTATTCAGTGCACCTATCTTGACACCACTAAATTGGGACCTCATATTCCACGTGCACATTGATGCCTCAAACTTTGCAATTAGGTGTGTTTTGGCACAACCAAGGGAGCATAAACTAGACTATCCAATCTGCTTTGAAAGTTGATAGCTCCCAATGAAGCTGAGATTAACTACACTAGAATAGAGAGGGAAGGATTAGCCATGGTATATGTAGTTAAGAAGTATAGACACTATCTATTAATAAGTTCGTACTCTTTGTGGATCATTAAGCTTTGTTGTATCTTGTCGGACAAACCTTGCGTGACATGGTGGATTATCTACTAGTTATTGTTGCTAATGGAGTTTGACTTCATTGTCACATTGAGAAAAGGGACACAACACATATTGATAGATCACATGTCAAGAATACCTAATGGAGAACTTGCCACTAGAGTTGATGAGATGAACTACTAGATGTTGCACTGTTCAAGTTAGATCTGGTACCTGAATCGAGTGAAGAGATCTCAAAATATCTTGCCCTTAGATTCCCATAGTATAAGTTATTGAACAAGGATAAGATGTGAGATGACTCATTAAGCTAGCAGCACCCTATCAATTGCACTTCAATTATACAAGCTAGACAAGGATCATGTGCTTAGACATTGTGTTAGGGGGAGGATGAGTTCCTCGCCATTCTTGAAGAGGCTCATAATGGAATTGCTGGACATTCAGGCAAAATAACTGCTAGTAAAATCTTGCAAACTGACTTATGGTGGCCAACTATGTTTAGTGACACCATGGAATTCAGCCAAACATTGTGATGAATTTCAACACTTCAAAATTACTCATGGACAAGATAGGATGCTATTGGTTTTGCTCATGGTGTGACAACCTTTTGAAAAATGGAGAATAGACTTTGTTGGACCCATTAGCCTAGCTGCTGCCAGATATATATTTGTTGCCACTGACTATTTCACTAAGTGGGCTGAAGAAAATGCCACACGGAAGGCAGATACTTGTACAAATACCAAATTCTTATACAAGCATGTCATATCAAGATTTGGGTGTCCCCTACATTTAGTTTTAGCTATAAAGGCCACCCTTTCATCAATGAGGTCATTGAATATTTATTGACTAGATTCGTGATGGTGCATCAAAAAATCATCATCATATGCTCCACTAGCCAATGGACAAGTAGAACGTCCTTCATGGTATCATCACTAAAACTATAGAAGTTGGTCGTAATAAGAATTGGGAGCACAAGTTGATAGCAAAAATGTGGGCCTATACGGCTTCCTATAAGGTGTCCACAATGTTAACTCCTTTTAGCTTGCCTACAAGATTAATGTAATAATGCTTATGGAATATCTAGTGCCAAGCTTGAGGATAGCAAGTTAAAGAGCATCTTAGGAAGAATGGTCTAGCCGAGAGGTTGATTGAGTTTGAAAAGCTCGATGAGATTAGAGTTGTTTCTCTCCATGGGATGATTGTAGAAAATCTCACATGCAAAAGTGGTTTGACCAAAACCTAAAAACAAAGGAAATAAAGGAAGGATACTTGGTACTCGTGTACGGAGTAACTTTTTCCAAAATAAAGAAATTGAAATATCAAGGGCTAGGATACTTCGTACTCATGTACAGAGTTGGTTCTTTCAAAAGAAAGAAACTAAAATATCAAGGGCTAGGGGCATTTAGAGTTAGAGATGTCACCTCACAAAGTGCCGAAACCATCGAAGGAATAGAGAGGCAAGGCTACAAAAATGGTAGCAAGCTAAAAAACTATTATGGATCCTTGACCCAAGATATGTTGGACTAGTTTCGTGGAAAAAGAAACAAGAAAAGCTGAAACAAGAGCAGTTCAAGAAAGAGGCACAAGCGGAGGCTAAGGAAAGGGCTTCCAAAGCTAAGAAAACATAAAACAATCTACCACTAAGGGTGAACATGTCTACTCTAACCTTGATAGAAGAGGATGAGCTTGATATAGAGACTACTCAAGTTGGACTCTCTATTGCGAGAGAAACCACAAATCCCATTGCTATGATGGACTTAGAAGAAAATCGTAACTTACTCTCATATGAAACATGGGTCAAGCTCAACAAAATAGAGTCGACTGTAGCCAAAGTTAAAAGTGTGTGTGCAAGAACATCAAGAGCCTTGGCAAGTTTGAAAGTTAACATTTCCACTAGGAAAAACCCTTGGCTGTATAAGGTATAATGCCTACAGATGCATTAGAATAAGAGATGTTGATTGGACGGAGTTCGATTTTAGCAATGGATTGTGAAGTGGATTGGGAGCAAAGAAAGTCACACTTGTTATCACAGGAGGATTTGAGTACACATTACTATTGTGGAGTTCATCATGCTCAAGCATGGATTTGAAGATTGGAGAATAGATGCCACCAAGGAAGATATTGTGTCTTTTAGCTCCGAAAATACCACACAGAACATCAAATGTGGAAGATGGTGCATAAATTAACCAAAGGACTACCTCTCCACCATAATAAATTCCTAAGTGCCAAAAGGAGATTGTTCACAAATGTTGGGTCCCCAAATGACTATTGAAGGCCCAAGGATACTATGAAGGAAACATGTAGATTTGGGTACCTAAGAAAAGAGGCCATGAAGGCAAGTCAAAAACACAAGAACCTCACCATTGACTACCAAAACCCATTACTACTACACCAAAGCTAGCTGGCCAAACTAGGACTAGGCAATGAAAGAAACAATGGGTCCTTGTTGTCAAGAAAAAAGACACTCAAAGCCAAGTAACAACAAAGGTGTGGGTGCTAAAATAGAAGCCAAGTCAAAACCAAACCTCACTAATCCTATCCCTTGTTTGAGGTCAAGGAAAGGTACGAATGGTGACACAAATAGGTGCCCCTTGAAGTTGTGACTGGGAAGCCATAAGAGGAAATTGACAAACTCATTGCTCCAAATTTTATTTACAAGATTGAACACATTGATTGGATATCATCAATTATGATTATACCCAAGAAAAATGGGAATCTTCATTTGTGTGTTGATTTGAAGAAAGATAATGCAACTACCTACGCAGATCACTACCCATTACCATGCACTAAGCATATTTTGGAGAGAATGATTGGGGTAGAGGCTTATAGTTTCCTCAATAGATTCTTGGGATATAGTTAGGTGCCCATTATCTGAGAAGACCAATACAAGAAACAGCTTTCACCACCACATGGGAAACCTTTACATACAAAGTCATGCCTTTTGGACTGACCAATGCTCCTGTAATATTCCAATGGTTAATGAGCACAACTTTTAAGGCCAACTTGCAAAAGTGGTTACAAGTGTCCATTGATAATCTTTGTGTGCATTCACAATGGACGGAGCATTTAACTTTCTTGAGAAAAGTGTTTGAAAGGTATCAATTATATCAATTATATCATATACCTTTAAACCCTTTGAAATGCCAATTTTGGGTCAAACATATAGTTTTATTGGGGCACATAGTGTCCAAGAATGGAATTTCCACTAATAGCAAGGTGAAAGTCAAAATGGAGTTGTCACCACCTACTACCAATTACAAAGGAGTGCAATGGTTTATGGGGGTCATGTAGACTATTATAGGAAATTCATTATGTTCTTTGTTGATATTTCCAAGCCATTGTACAAACTTTTGATTGTCTACACATGTACTGAGGAATGTCAATAAGATTATAATGAATTGAAGAGGGAATTAGCTAGTGCACCTATGTTGAGAACACCAAATAGGGACCTATGTTTCCAAGCCATTGTACAAACTTTTGATTGTCTACACATGTACTGAGGAATGTCAATAAGATTATAATGAATTGAAGAGGGAATTAGCTAGTGCACCTATGTTGAGAACACCAAATAGGGACCTCATATTCTGTGTACACGTTGATGCCTCAAACTTTGCAATTGGGTGTGTTTTGGCACAACCAAGGAAGCATAAACTAGACTATCCAATATGCTTTGCAAGTTGACAGTTCAATGAAGCCGAGATAAACTATACTATAATGGAGAGGGAAGGATTAGCCATGGTATATGTAGTTAATAAGTATAGACACTATCTATTAATAAGTTTATGTTCTTTGTGGATCGTCAAGCTTTGTTGTATCTTGTTAAAAAAGTTGAAAGGATACAATATGCTTTGCAAGTTGATAGATCAATGAAGCTACGATAAACTACAATACAATGGAGAGGGAAGGATTTGCCATGGTATATGTAGTTAAGAAGTATAGACACTATCTATTAATAAGTTTATGTTCTTTGTGGATCATCAAGCTTTGATGTATCGTGTCAACAAAACTTGCATGACAAGGTGGATTATTTATTGGTCGTTTATTGTTGCTAATGGAGTTTCACTTTACTATCATAGTGAGAAAAGGGACACCACATATTGGTAGATCACATGTCAAGAATACCTATTGGAGAACTTGCCACTAGTGTTGATGATGAACTACCTGATGCTGCACTATTCAAGTTAGATATGATACTTGGATGGAGTGAAGAGATCTCAGAATATCTTGCCTTGGATTCCTAATAAAGGATAAGCTATTGAACTAGGATAATATGTGAGACGGCTCATTGAGCTGGCAACATTGATAGTAGGTTAATTATACAAGCTAGGCACGGATCATTTGCTTAGATGGTGTGGTAGGGGAAGATGAGTTCCTAGCCATTCTTGAAGAGGCTCATAGTGGAATCGATGGACATTTTATGGGAGAAGTAACTACTAGTAAGATCTTGCAACAAGCTGAGTTATGATGGCCAACAATGTTTGGTGACAGCATGGAATTCGCCAAACATTGTGATGAATGCCAACGCTTCAACATTCCTCATGGACAAGATATGATGCCTTTGGTACCAATCATTGTGCAACAACCTTTTGAAAAATGGAGAATAGACTTTTTTGGACCCATTAGCCTAGTTGCTACAAGCCATAGGTATATTTGTTGCAACCGACTATTTTACTAAGTGGGCCGAAGCAAACACTACACGAAAGGCAGATACTACCAAATTCTTATGTGAGCATGTCATATCAAGATTTGGGTGTCCCCTAAAGTTGGTTTTAGCAATAAAGGATCCCATTTCATTAATGAGGTCATTGAGCATCTATTGATTGGATTCGTGGTGGTGCACCAAAAATCATCATTATACTATCCCCTAGCCAATGGACAAGTTGAATATACTAACAAAGTTCTTCATGGTATTGTGACTAAAATTGTAGAAGCTAGTAATAACAATTGGGACCACAACGATGTGGACATAAGGTGGCCACAAGGTTGTGGACATAAGGTGGCCACAAGGTTAACTCCTTTTTGGCTTGTCTATGGGATTAATGTAATAATTCTTATGGAATATCTAGTGCCAAGCTTGAGGATAACGGGTTAAAGAACGTCTTAGGTAGAATGGTCTAGCTCGATGAGACTAGAGTTGTTGCTCTACATGGGATTATTGTAGAAAAGCTCAGACACAAAAGGTGGTTTGACCAAAACCTAAAAACAAAGGAGCTAAAGGAAGGATACTGGGTACTCATGTATGAGTTGATTTTTCCAAAAGAAAGAAATTGGTGCATCAATTAACCAAAGGACTACCTCTCCATAATAAACTCCCAAGAGCCAGAAGGCTATTGTTCAAAAATGTTGGGTCCCCACGGTTGTTGAAGGCACAAGGATACTATGAAGAAAATAGGCAGATTTGGGTACCTAAGCAAAGGGGCCATGAAGGCAAGTCAAAAATACAAGAACCTCGCCATTGACTTCCAAAACTCATTACTACTACACCTAAGCCAACTGGCCAAAAAAAAAGACACTAAAAGCCAAGTAACAACAAAGGTGTGGGTGTTAAAATAGAAGCCAAGTCAAAACCAAACCTCACTAATCCTAGCCCAAGAGGTCAAGGTTAGGTGGGAATGGTGGCAAAGCAAACAGGTGCCCACTGAAGTTGTGACTCAGAAGCCACAAGCGAAAATGACAAATTCTTTGTTACAAATTTCATTTATGAGATACCCAAGAAAAATGGGAAGCTTCATGTGTGTGTTGATTTGAAGAAAGAGAATGCAGCTACCTGTGCACAGGGTGAATTTGAAGGCTGTAGTGGGCTTCAAAGCACCTTTTAGACTTCAAATGCAACCCACCTTCAAAACTAGGGTTTTAAAAAAAGGCCATCCAAAGTAGAATTTATTGAGAGTAATGGGTTTCACTTGAAGGCCAAGGTACCTTGTAGACCTTCAATTTTCAAGTCCAAGGCAGGGTTGCAAATTTCAACCCTACGGGCCATGCAAATTACTACCCATTACCATACATAGAGTATATTTTGGAGAGAGTGGTTGGGGTAGAGTCTTATAGTTTCCTCAATAGCTTCTTGGGATATAGTCAGGTGCCCATTATCCCAGAAGATGAATACAAAATAGCTTTCACCACCACATGGGGAACCTTTGCATACAACATCATGCCTTTAACATTCTAGAGTTTAATGAGCATAACTTTTAAGGGCTACAAAAATTGTTAAAAGTGTTCATTGATAATCTTTGTGCGCATTCACAATGGACAGAGCATTTAGCTTACCTGAGAAAAGTGTTTCAATTATATTGTATATATTTAAACTCTTTGAAATACCAATTTTAGGTAAAGCATGGAGTTGTATTAGGGCACATAGTGTCCAAGAATGGAATTTCCACTGATGACAACAAGGTGAAACGCAAATTGGAGTTTCCACCTACTACCAATTACAAAGGAGATTGATTGTGTTCTATGCTGATATTGCCAAGCCATTGTACAAAGTTTTAATTTTCTTTTAATGGAATGAGGAATGTTAATAAGATTATAATGAATTGAAGAGGGCATTAGCTAGTGCACCTATCTTGAGACCAAAAAATTGGGATGACCTCATGTTCCATATACACACATCGATGCCTCAAGCTCTTGAGGGGTGTACATTTAGGAAGACCTATATACAACATGTGTTCAAAGGATATTAAAAAATACCCTTTTTAAATGAATTTTGACTAAATAAAATGATCCTTTTTTTTTATAAAATTACAAGTTTTTTTCAAAATGCAATTTAAAACCCCCTTATGTAAGTAGCTTTCTATAAATGTTTCTCAAAATATTGGTTTAAAAAACCCTCCTAATGATCACACATATAGTAGACTTACATATTTTTAAGTGAATTCCCAAACTCAAACTTTGCATTTGGGTATGTTTTGGCACAACCAGGAGAGCATAAATTAGACTATTCAATATGCTTTGCAAGTTGACAGCTCAGTGAATCTCAGATGAACTACACCACAATGGAAAGGGAAGTATTAGCCATGGTATATGCGGTTAAAAAGTATAGACACAATCTATTGGCTAATAAGTTCATATTCTTTGCAGATCATTAAGATTTACTATACCTTGTCAACAAAACTTGCATGACTAGGCAAAGTACCCTCACTGGTTGTTGCTATTAATGAAGTTCGACTTTATTGTTGTCATCACAGTAAGAAAAGGTTCATAACATGTAAATCACACGTTTAGAACATGTAATGGATAACGTGGTGTTGACGATGAACTGCCAGATGCTACACTATCCAAGTTAGATCTGGTACTAGAATGGAGTGAAGATATCTCCAAATATCTTGCCTATGGATTCCCATAGGACCACCTATTGAACAAGGATAAGATGCAATGACTTATTAAGATGGTATAGTAGGTTAATTGTATAAGTTAGGAAAAGATCATGTGCTTAGATTTTAGAAGAGACTCATAGTGGAATCACTCGTGAAAATTTTGCAGGCAAAGTAACTACTTGAAATATGTTGTAAGCAGGGTTATGGTTACTAACTATGTTTGGTGATGCCATTGAATTCGTCAAACATTATTATGAATGCCAATGCTTTAACATTCCTCATGGACAAGATAGGATTCCTTTGGTACCGATCATTATGCAAAAACCTTTTAAAAAATGAAAAATAGACTTTGTTAGACCCATTAGCCCAATTGTGCATTAAATGCAATCCCGATATATAGTTGTTGCCATAGAGACTATTTCACTAAGTAGGTGGAAGAAAAAGCTGCATAGAAGGTAGATGCTTGTACAATTGCCAAATACTTATACGAGCATGTCATATCAAGATTTGGGTATCCCCTAGAGCTGGTTAGTGATAAGGGCTCCCATTTAATCAATGAGGTCATTGAACATCTGCTAACTGGATTTTTGGTGGAGCACCGAAAATCACAACCATACTATCCCAAGCCAATGGGGATATGCAAAAAGTACTAATAAAGGCCTTTGTGGTATCCTGACCAAAACTATAGAAGCTATAATTTTTTTGCAATAACAAGTTAACAGCAACAATGTGGGCCTATAGGACTTCCTATAAGTTGGCTATAGGATAATTTCCTTTTTGGCTTGCCTACATGATTGAGGCAGTGATGCTTATGGAATATTTAGTGCCTAGCTCAAGGATAGCAGTGAAAGAACATCTTAGGGAGAACACTCTAGCGAAGAGGCTAGTTGATTTAGAAAATCTCCATGAGACTGGAGTTGTTGCTCTCCATGGGATGATAGTAGAAAAGATCAAGCACAAATGATGGTTTGACCAAAACTTGAAAACAAAAGAGTTTGAGGAGACTTGGTGCTCATGTAAAGAGTCAGTTCTTCAAAAATAAAAAAGCTAAGATATCGAGGGGTAGGGACATTTGGAGTTGTAGAGCTCACCTCTCACAAGGTGCGGTTCACATCAAAACAATTGACGGAATAGAGATGCAACTTGGCTACATAAATGGTAGCACGCTTAAAAAATTATTAAGGACCCTTGGGCCTTAACACACGATATACTGGGGAGCAGTCGTGTAAAAAGAAATAAGAGAAGCTAAAATAAGAGACTTAGGGAAGATGCACAAGACGAGGCTAATGCCAAGGTTGCCAAATCCAAAGCAAAATAGAATGGGCTAACACTAAGAGTAAACATGGCTACTCTCACCCTGATTGAAGAAGATGACCTTGAGATAAAGCCTTCTTGTCTCAAAGTTAGACTCTCTATTGAGGGAAAAACCACAAATATCCTTGCTATGATTAACTTAAGAGTAAGTCACAACTTGCTCTCGTATGAGTTGTAGGTAAAACTAAACAAACCAAAGTTAGAGCCGATGGTAGCCAAAGCTAAGGACGTGTATGCATGAACAATAAGGTCCTTGGGAAGTTTAAAAGCTAACAAAAAATAACCCTTAGCTATGTAAGGTTTTTGTAATGCCTATAAGTGCCTTGGAAGAAGAGATAGTGGTGGGAAGGAGTTGGATTGTAAGGGCTACAAGGTTGATTGGGAGAAAAGGACGGCACGCTTGTCATTGAAGAATCCACATATACATTGCCATTGTGGAGTTCCCTAGATTCAAGTAGCAATCTGAAGTCTAAATTGTCAAAGCCACAAAGGAAATTATTATATGTCTCCCAAATCCAGAAACACCATAAGTGCTCCAAAGAAAGAAAGCTAGTGAGTTAGACAAAGGCAAGACTCCCACTCCATAGAAAACCTTTGAAATTCAGAAGCCTCATGTTCATAAATGTTGGGTTCCCAAATGACTACTAAAGGCATAGGGATATTATGAAGGGAACAAGAGGATTTGGGTACCTAAGAAATGGAGTAATGAAGGAAATTAATCTATGTAAGAACCTTGCCATCAACCCACCAACTTGAGTTACTCCACCAAAGCCAACTAGCAAAACTTGGATGAGACAAGGAAAGCCAAAAAAGGTCCTTGTTAAGAAATCAGCCCCTTAAAGCCAAGTAAGAAAAATGGTGTGGGTGCCTAAAAAGAAAACAAGTCGAAAACCAGACCTCACTAATCTTGGTTGGGTGGTCAAGATTAAGTGAGAATGGTGATGCAAACCGATGCCCACTGAGAAGACGTGATTGGAAAGCCACAAGAATGTTGAGAGATATAATCGCAATGTTGTGTGTATGTGGGATAGCACCCTAGAGGTGCAAGATATTGTGTGTATGTGTGTATGTGGGAAAGCACTCTAGAAGTGCAAGATATTGTGGTGAGATGGAATGCCACATGTAATATTGTATGGTGTGTGAGTGTTGACTAAAAGAGTGGAAAAGGAGTTGCCACATGGATGATGATGTGTAAAGTGGGATAAGTCTAGAGAGCCTATATCATTGTATGGTTCATTGTGATATGTAATACAAGGGAATAGTGTTGAGTGTGCAATCTCTCTCTCTCTCTAGTCATGGAGTTTTTAGTGTGGTTTAATCCACCTTAATCTTATGCTTAATCTATGTCCTTAACCATGATCAATCCCATTTCTAGAATCTTAACATGGTATCAGAGCCAAATGGGCTCTTGGTCATGGGTGATTATTATGTATATTAGCTTGTTTGTGTGTTTGTTTGATTAAGCATTATATTTTTAGCTTATTATGAAAAAAAATTATGCACACTCATATTATCATTTGGATTTGCATTTGTGATGAGGATTTGAGAGGAGATTTGCATTTGTGAGGATTTGAGAGAGATTTGGTGCTACCATTCTCAAGTTTGAGAGGAGATTTGCAACAAGGAGGTTGCATAGAAGCTGCCCAAGAGAGTTGCAAATGGAGTTTTGCAACATAGAGAGCTTGATCATCATCAAGGAAGCTGAAAATGGAGATTTCAGCATTATGAAGGCTATGGAGTCTTCATCATCGTCAAGGAGAAGCTGCCAAGAGAAGATATGCTGCTGATTATGCCTCAAGAAGGTTGGTTTTGTGAAGTTTTGCCTCAAAGTCTTGTGTTTGAGCATGGAAAAATGCTCAATGTATAAGGGTTGCTTGATGGGATGGAAGAATCCCAAGGTTCTTTGCTTCCAAAGCAAAGAGTGGAGGAGGTGCATGCTTGTCAAGATAATGGCAAGTGAGATGGTGAACTCAATGGAGTTCACGTGTGTGTGCATCAAGAAGAGGATGCACTTGTTAATGTTTGCTCAATGAAAGAGAGCAAAGAAGGGGATGGAAACCTTGGCAGTTTCCACATGTTTATGCACCTATGGTTTCATTTGAGAGACCATATGAAGAAGCACCCTTGAATGGATGCATGCATTGAAGGAAAAGCATGCTAATTTGGAGGCCATGAAGGCCATGTCAATGGTCATGGAAGACCTCAACTTGGAGGTCTTGGAGAGGCAAAGTAGCAATGGGAGAGCATGTGGATTTGAGAGCTCAATATAGTAAGCTCATGGAAGCCATTTTGGATGGCTTGTCTCAAAAGGAGGTTCTTGAGGAAAGCTCTGTGAGAGCAGATCCCTCAACATGTAAAGGACAAAAGAAGTACACTGCACTCCCAACAGAGGTATTGAAGCCATGATGGTTGGGGTGAAGAAGCTCATGGTATAGTCTACAAGGGGCCTTGAGAAAATCAGAGCGCACAGCATGGTTTAGCTTAGCAAGACATCAACAAGTGACTAAGCAGATGGAGTTCAGCGAAGAAGAATGGAAAAAGTCTTACGAGTGTAGACATCACGGTCAACACAGCTAGATAACTTTGACTGCACAGCAGACATATAGTGCTCACAGAAATTACGGCCACCCTCAGAGGAAGAGACGTAGAACAATGCTCTCACAGACGGGTGAAGTGGGAGAGATCCCATGCACATTGTGGAGCCGAAGGCCCCATTAAAGGTCAAGCAGATTTTGCACAGAACTCAGTGAGCAGAAATAGACGAAGAGAACTGCTGCTAGACAGGCGCAGCAATTGCAACAGCAGTATCGTAGCAAAGAGCAGGCACTTGCGCTCACTCTGCCACTCATCAGCGAAGCTGCTCACACGAAGCAGCACCAAGAATGGCACGATTCTGTGAGTAAGCGTCTTGGGGGCAGTCTCCATGGTAAGTAACGACAGCGTATGGAGCAAAGAGCTGCTCTAAGAGAAACAGCAGCACCGTCTGCGATGACACCCAGGCCCCCGAAGGAAGAGAGAGGAAAGTGTGAACTAATCGGCAGAATTCGTCATTCGCGCAACTGGCAGTCTGGAACTGGCAGTCTGCAGTGCAGCATATTTAATGAGCACAGGGCAAGAGGCTCATTAAAAAAAAAAAAGTCATTCATGTAAGGTTGTTTGTGTGGTGTACAATACACTTAAACAAGGTGCATTCACACACAAACAATTTTCAAGTTTTTTAAAAAGTTTGTTCACACACGGAGGGGTTCTCTACCCAACTACGGCCAAAATGATTTGTAAATGATTTCACCCAAGTGTTTGTGATGGGTAACCGTACCCGAGCTTGTGTGCTCAAAACGAGGACTTCCATGGTATGAGGGTCGTCATGCCCGAGCTCACCGAGAAGCTCAAAATGGTTGTTGTGATGTGTGCATGAGCGATGCACGTGTGAGGTGCATGCGCATGGGTTGGATCCCACCCAAACTTCCATGTTCAAATCAGACTCAGTGGTTCCGCTGTGAGCGATGAGTCGGCTCAAAATGGACTAGGTGTCTAAGATGGTAGACACAGGCACACATGTTTGGTTGATGGACACTCCAATGTATCATTGAGGGGGAGTGTTGAGAGGTAGCGATTGCGGTTGTGCAATGCTACATTGATATGGGTGATGGATGATGGGTGAGTTGTGGAACACCTCGACTAAGAGGGGGTGTTGAGAGATATAATCGCGGTGTTGTGTGTATGTGGGATAGCACCCTAGAGGTGCAAGATATTGTGTGTATGTGTGTATGTGGGAAAGCACTCTAGAAGTGCAAGATATTGTGGTGAGATGGAATGCCACATGTAATATTGTATGGTGTGTGAGTGTTGACTAAAAGAGTGGAAAAGGAGTTGCCACATGGATGATGATGTGTAAAGTGGGATAAGGCTAGAGAGCCTATATCATTGTATGGTTCATTGTGATATGCAATACAAGGGAATAGTGTTGAGTGTGCAATCTCTCTCTCTCTCTAGTCATGGAGTTTTTAGTGTGGTTTAATCCACCTTAATCTTATGCTTAATCTATGTCCTTCACCATGATCAATCCCATTTCTAGAATCTTAACATGGTATCAGAGCCAAATGGGCTCTTGGTCATGGGTGATTATTATGTATATTAGCTTGTTTGTGTGTTTGTTTGATTTATATTTTTAGCTTATTATGAAAAAAAATTATGCACACTCATATTATCATTTGGATTTGCATTTGTGATGAGGATTTGAGAGGAGATTTGCATTTGTGAGGATTTGAGAGAGATTTGGTGCTACCATTCTCAAGTTTGAGAGGAGATTTACAACAAGGAGGTTGCATAGAAGCTGCCCAAGAGAGTTGCAAATGGAGTTTTGCAACATAGAGAGCTTGATCATCATCAAGGAAGCTGAAAATGGAGATTTCAGCATTATGAAGGCTATGGAGTCTTCATCATCGTCAAGGAGAAGCTGCCAAGAGAAGATATGCTGCTGATTATGCCTCAAGAAGGTTGGTTTTGTGAAGTTTTGCCTCAAAGTCTTGTGTTTGAGCATGGAAAAATGCTCAATGTATAAGGGTTGCTTGATGGGATGGAAGAATCCCAAGGTTCTTTGCTTCCAAAGCAAAGAGTGGAGGAGGTGCATGCTTGTCAAGATAATGGCAAGTGAGATGGTGAACTCAATGGAGTTCACGTGTGTGTGCATCAAGAAGAGGATGCACTTGTTAATGTTTGCTCAATGAAAGAGAGCAAAGAAGGGGATGGAAACCTTGGCAGTTTCCACATGTTTATGCACCTATGGTTTCATTTGAGAGACCATATGAAGAAGCACCCTTGAATGGATGCATGCATTGAAGGAAAAGCATGCTAATTTGGAGGCCATGAAGGCCATGTCAATGGTCATGGAAGACCTCAACTTCGAGGTCTTGGAGAGGCAAAGTAGCAATGGGAGAGCATGCGGATTTGAGAGCTCAATATAGTAAGCTCATGGAAGCCATTTTGGATGGCTTGTCTCAAAAGGAGGTTCTTGAGGAAAGCTCTGTGAGAGCAGATCCCTCAACATGTAAAGGACAAAAGAAGTACACTGCACTCCCAACAGAGGTATTGAAGCCATGATGGTTGGGGTGAAGAAGCTCATGATATAGTCTACAAGGGGCCTTGAGAAAATCAGAGCGCACAGCATGGTTTAGCTTAGCAAGACATCAACAAGTGACTAAGCAGATGGAGTTCAGCGAAGAAGAATGGAAAAAGTCTTACGAGTGCAGACATCACGGTCAACACAGCTAGATAACTTTGACTGCACAGCAGACAGATAGTGCTCACAGAAATTACGGCCACCCTCAGAGGAAGAGACGTAGAACAATGCTCTCACAGACGGGTGAAGTGGGAGAGATCCCATGCACATTGTGGAGCCGAAGGCCCCATTAAAGGTCAAGCAGATTTTGCACAGAACTCAATGAGCAGAAATAGACGAAGAGAACCGAAGCTAGACAGGCGCAGCAATTGCAACAGCAGTATCGTAGCAAAGAGCAGGCACTTGCGCCAGTAACGACAGCGTATGGAGCAGAGAGCTGCTCTGAGAGAAACAGCAGCACCGTCTGCGATGACACCCAGGCCCCCGAAGGAAGAGAGAGGAAAGTGTGAACTAATCGGTAGAATTCGTCATTCACGCAACTGGCAGTCTGGAACTGGCAGTCTGTAGTGCAGCATATTTAATGAGCAGAGGGCAAGAGGCTCATTAAAAAAAAAAAATCATTCATGTAAGGTTGTTTGTGTGGTGTACAATACACTTAAACAAGGTGCATTCACACACAAACAATTTTCAAGTTTTTTAAAAAGTTTGTTCACACACGGAGGGGTTCTCTACCCAACTACGGCCAAAATGATTTGTAAATGATTTCACCCAAGTGTTTGTGATGGGTAACCGTACCCGAGCTTGTGTGCTCAAAACGAGGACTTCTTTATGTAATCACCCATGGTATGAGGGTCGTCATGCCCGAGCTCACCGAGAAGCTCAAAATGGTTGTTGTGATGTGTGCATGAGCGATGCACGTGTGAGGTGCATGCGCATGGGTTGGATCCCACCCGAACTTCCATGTTCAAATCGGACTCAGTGGTTCCGCTGTGAGCGATGAGTCGGCTCAAAATGGACTAGGTGTCTAAGATGGTAGACACGGGCACACATGTTTGGTTGATGGACACTCCAATGTATCATTGAGGGGGAGTGTTGAGAGGTAGCGATTGCGGTTGTGCAATGCTACATTGATATGGGTGATGGATGATGGGTGAGTTGTGGAACACCTCGATTAAGAGGGGGTGTTGAGAGAGATATAATTGTGGTTTTGTGTGTATGTGGGATAGCACCCTAGAGGTGCAAGATATTGTGTGTATGTGTGTATGTGGGAAAGCACTCTAGAAGTGCAAGATATTGTGGTGAGATGGAATGCCACATGTAATATTGTATGGTGTGTGAGTGTTGACTAAAAGAGTGGAAAAGGAGTTGCCACATGGATGATGATGTGTAAAGTGGGATAAGACTAGAGAGCCTATATCATTGTATGGTTCATTGTGATATGCAATACAAGGGAATAGTGTTGAGTGTGCAATCTCTCTCTCTCTAGTCATGGAGTTTTTAGTGTGGTTTAATCCACCTTAATCTTATGCTTAATCTATGTCCTTCGCCATGATCAATCCCATTTCTAGAATCTTAACAAAGAACATTCCCAACTTGATTTCATAGAGGATGCCAATTAAATCGGGGTAAAACAAGAGAGTTGCATAATCCCCTACCCCAATGTCAGCAGACACACAAGAACACATATCCAAATATGACATATTTGCACAAGAACCTGCTACAAATTCTATGGACGGGTGGCTAATACAATAGATTGAATAACAATTGTTGTCTTCTATGGAAGTATTATGAGTGTTATATCAACAGACCACTTCTACATCCAGAGCTTCATCCAAGTATACTTGGGTTTACCTGCTCCTCACAGATTAGGTTAGTAAAGATGTCATGAAGAACCTGCAGAAGAGTTAACCACAATGGTTATGTCTAGCATTATCCTAAGCATGGTTACGCTTCATGTAATTCATTTTTATGCAAAAACCGTACTAAGCACTTCTTCATGTAAAAAGATATAGGATGACCGAGCTTACGGCATGTGTAATGTCGGCCATGAGCAGCAAAATAAAGCCTAGGTGTACATAGAGCTAGAGAACCAATTTTGAACTCCTGATTGTTAAATGGGCACTCTGCTATTGTAAAAAGAGAGCTCATGTATATAAGTGACTTATGAAATATGAAAAGAATATAATCCCATTATCATAGTCTTCTTCTTATTGTGTCTTTCTCTCTTGTGGCTATGGTGGTGACCTGTGTTGATGTATGCATGCTTGCTTGATTGTATGTGTGTGCTTATATAGGTGATGATCCATTTCTTGCATCTTCTTCTTCTCTTCTTGGTTAATATCTCTCTCTCACTCTTTCACACACCAAGGCATTGAGATAGGATTTGATCTCTCCATAGCTCCTTCTCTCATTGCTCCCTAACTAGCTGAAGGAAAGCATTGATCCCTAACTAGCTGAAGGAAAGCTCCACTTGAGTGACACAAGTGGTGGTGCAGTGAGCCCCTAGCGGCTTCACATCAAAGAGTTAACCCTCTTTTTTGATTTTTCTCCAAGTAGTTAAAAAATTGCATGTTAGCTTAATCCTACCATTAATCTTAGGTTATTAGGTTAAATTAGGCATTCCTTACATCATTAGGTAGCTTGGGACTAGCCTAAGCCATCCATAGAAAGAAAACCCTAAAAAATCATCATTGTGAGGGAAAGAAATCAAGGAAAGACCAATAAAAAATTGGGTGCAATTCATTCTCTTAGGTTGCATCTCTAAGAAGTGAATGGCCGTTCACTTTACAAAGGTACAACCGCACCTTCCTTAGCCATGCCCATTCACTTCTTGTTGGAGAATCTCTCCAAATCTGTCTCATAAAGAAGAGTAATGTGCATTAAAAAGAGCATAAATGTGTATTAAAAGAGCATAACTGTCGTATAACTGAACTATCATGAGAATATTTGAAGGGGACTATCAAAAGATATGCCATTTTGACAGAGTTAATACACCTACCCAATCTATGAGTGTACGCCCGTACCTTACATATGCCCATTCCTCCATGAGTGAATGGCCATACCTTCATGATTGAATGCTCGTTTCTCCCCACTAGCGAAAGTCTTCTTGCTAACACAAGACATGGCCACATATTTTGTAATTAAATGCCCATTCCTTTGATAGAGGAATGCCCATTCTTCTATCTAGCCATGGCTGCACCCTTTTGACGCACGAATGCACATTCCTGTTTTCAGCCCACTATTGTACCTACTACAGCCATGAATGGTCGAAGTTTTGTTTAACCATGCTCATACCAACATTAGGCAAATGTCCATTCCTCTATGAACAAACGACCGTTCTTGAACTCCTTAAGGGAAAAAATTTCCCTATCCAGAGTGTGACTTTGAATTGTGACTCAAAAGATTCATGCACCTACAGTTGGGGAAATTGGTGCGAAACAAGCCCTTAATTGATGATGCTAAACCCTCCTATGTACAATAACTTGCCAGATGTGACCCTTTGATTAACACAAAGCGAAGTCAAATAGTGTTGGTCTTTGATAGCACCAGCGAAAGTGAAGAACATCCAAGCATTGGACAAACCACCCCCTAACTTAGAGACATGGGTTTGGCTGCCCAGTACATGGATAGACCATTGACTCAAGAGAAAGCCTTAGGACCCCCTGCACATTCACAAAGGAGCCTTTCCTTGAGATTGAAAAAGTTTATCTTGGGAAACACACAATCAAAAGAGCCTCATCCCAAGGATATGAGCATGGATCATCAACATAAGAGAAATGTCACACCCCCGCTCTATTCGAGACCGGGGGTGGGGTAGGAGACAAACAACCTAATTCAAAATGATCCAATGGTCTAGGGAGCCATGCCGACTATTGTGTCAGCTAGCAAATTCATTCTAGGAGCATAGACCAACACCAAACCTAGGTCAAGAATCGGCTCATCAAGGTCCAGAGACCTCCCACCCTTTTATATGTTCCAATGCTACCTTACAAAGATAAGTTCCCATTCAAGCGCATCTTATGGTAGGTCGGGTGCGTGAAACCATAAAGTGGTTAACATGTTCCCCTTCCTTTGCAACACCCAAGTCAGTGTGGTGAAGTTGATGCTAGGGTGAAAATGTGTGGATGGTTGAGGATACACCATGAAGTTGGCATCCGAGATTAAATGGTATAGTTCGGGAACAAATTCGTAATTGGATGCAAAGCATATTGGTGAAAATCTTTGGGTAGACATGGGGGTAGATAGCTAATCAAGGTGGCATAAAGGGTATAAGAGGTGATGTAGAAGTTCTTCATATGTAAGGCCTTCTTCTATTGTGAACATGGCTTCAACCACTTTAAATTCAAGTGGTGGGTAGAAGCGGCCCATTTCTTGTGATGATTAGGGGTGGGATGAGTACTAAAACCACCATGGAATGATTTTCATGGGGTAGATGGCGATCGAGATCATCTTGGAATGACATCATATTATGGTCTGATGTCATAACATGATACTTAAAAATTGGGCTTCTTCATGACAACCAAGGTGAAGTTGTGTTTAGTGAGCTAGAGAGATTAGAGTTAATGACACACTCACTATGATTGCGATGGATGATTAGATGAGGCTTAATGTAGACTAAGTGAGATAATCATAACATTAGAATGTGATTAGTGAGCTAGAGAGATTAGAGTTAATGACACACTCACTATGTATAATATGTAAAGGTGAAACAATAGAGTAGTCGTACACACTTCTTCATTAGAATGATCCATCTAAATAGGCTTAATATTATAAGGAATACGACATCATTGATGAGTTAAGAGCATCTCGACATTCTCCTCCATTCATCTAGGTCCATGTGGGTGATGGTGTGTATTAAATCTTGAGGAATCCTCTCGACATCCACTTATTGGAGGTGCCTCTAGTGATGTTTTGAGCTTTTACTTGAGTAAATGAAAAAGCCATATGTGGCCCCTTTAACCTTAATGTATGGGCTTGGATATTAGGTCTATTTCTTGCAAATCCTCCCTTGATCAAAACAATGACACATCCCCCTTGGTTATGATGATGGCATTTGCAGTGCTCATTAGACTTACTAGTTATGTTTAAAAGGTCATGCCTATAGGTCTTACCAGTTATGATGGCAATGCTAGATGGTATTGTGAGAAATCCTAATGATACTTTACAAAGCTTCAAGGATGAGTAGTTATGTTTAGAAATTGGTGAGGTTATAACATGGTGGGGGCAACGACCTTAGGCTACTCAAAAAGCTTTATGTGTATCAATAACAAGCGAAGAACTCATCCTGATGCTCTTCTTCTTATTCTTGACTTGTAAGTACATCTTTTGTGCCTTTTTCTTGAAAAACTACACGAGGATACATCGTGTGATGTTGTATACAAGAGGATACTCGCAAGGATCTTTCACAATGCAAAAATTTAAAATTTAAAATTTCATAATAATAGGGATAGAGAAGAATAATGTATTATTGAAGTGATAAAATAGATGGCACAGTCCCACACTCATGTGCTGTTTTGTGAAGGTAGCTTTGATTGGCTGATCTGGAACTGCTAAGATGGAGGTTGCAAGCTAGTAAAGCTAGGGAGTAAACTCACAGTGATGACTGATAAACTGTGTGGAAACGGGAATACCTGTATAACTTTATAGGCCTATATATGTGGAGGAGCCATAACATGACTGTGTAGATCTGCGGTCATAGTCAGTGCCATCGTCACGCTGCTGCCGCGGTGTAGACTCGGCCCATAAAAATAAACTAGATGTTTTGTAGCAATTTTTTCACCCTCCGAGGGCCATATGAGATCATCTTTGGGCCTTGGCCTTTGGGCCCCACAATGTCAAGATAGGGTGTTCGAGAGTAAATTCTACATACTCCAGTCTACCTACTCCATGTGTGGACCGTTATGAGATAACGGTCCAGTGTAGCATGTAGCCTATTTAGCAAGGTGCCAAATCTAATTCAAACCGTCTGTAAACCATATGACCTTCTAGGCCACCTTCCCATATGAATACAAGAAGGAGGGGTGCTCGAGCTACTCAACCATGGCTACTCCTCATCATAATGAGGGTCGTACAAACATAAGCTAGTTGGTGCTTGGAAAATGCAATATGAGGATGTAGCATTGATATCTAACAAAATAATTCTTCTCAAGAATATTATCTTTACCACAAAATCCATAAGTCTTCTTTGCCTTTGTCCTTGAGTTAGTGAAGCTCTTCTTGTTGAAGTTCTTGATGTGGAAGAGGACTTGTTTTTTGTGTAGTAAGCCCCTTCATAGATGCTAGAGTCATCTCTTGCTTCTTCTTGTACTTCTCAAGGAGTGTACCTTCAATGCTCTCTAGGGTAGGATTCAGAAGGTTCATTTGAGTTGAGACTAAGTGCCCATCATGCATGCTTTTCAACAAAACAACAAACATCTTAATTTTCAATTGGTGCTCCTATAGCTGCTAGTTTTGAGACATCAAGCTTTTCATATTATTGAGGTGAGCAGATAAAGTGTCAGAAGCTTTCATTTCCAATTTGAAGAATTGGATTTTAAGGCTTATTTTTTAATTCTTCCCGTTTTCCCCAAAGAGTTTATCTAAGGATACCCATGCTTATGTAGATCTCTTTGCATCTAATATGTGATGGATGTAATTATCACTAAGGCCTAATACAATTATGGAAAATGCTTCCCAAGCACCTTCTCCTTGTCTTTTCCTAGGTTTCTCCTCTTTCCTATGTACAATGGTCCATAAACTCTTTTTCATGAGTTGAAATTTAACCTTGACCTTCTAGGTGTGGAATCCTCGTCCATTGAATTTTTCAAATGTGGAATGATGATGTGCTCTTGGCAGTGTCTAATTCTTTTATTGAATTTATTTTGTAATGGCAATGTGATTAATGCTTAATCACACTCAATCCCTTAATTCTCCCCCTTAATAAATACGTACAAAATGTACCTTGATTTGAAGGATTCAAATGGAGATAATAAATCCAAAACCAATGCAATGTGAGTTGATAGTAGGGTTTAGCAACATCCTAATTAGAGTTTTGAACACTCAAACATAAGGATTAGTGATCTTAATCATTGATAACATGTCATTGGTGTGGTAATCACAATGCCGAGCAAATGTAGAGTTAAATGGTGAAATCGATTATGCAAACCCTTTTTCCTTGATCTTATTGAGGACTCCAATATTTGGTTTGTAATAGATAACCATCTTTCTTAGCTCAGATTTATGAAAAACTCAATGTTTTAGTCATAGAGTTGAGGTCCCCCCTAGGTGCCAGTTTCATTCAAATTAGAGCTCTTCATCATCTTTTCCATGTTGTAAATCCCCTAGGGTTGGCCATGCAACAACTTGATTTGATTTGATGATTTCCCTTAATTTTAAAGGTTCCAACACTGTAGCACGTTGATTTTGTGGCAAATCCACCACCATGGGCTACTAGAGATGGATGCCTAAAGAGTGGGCTAGTTAATGATGATGCGTGTTTGTAGTAGAAATCCTTAAATTTACACATAAATCTAAGCTCATCATTGAAGGGAAGTAGGTGAGAGAGATTAGGAAAAGCCTAAGTAATAAGTGGATGATAAGGGTGATTAGTGATGATATTAAAGAGTAATGATTATTAGGATTTGGAACCATTACTGGCTAATAAGGGTGATTAATGATGGGATTAAAAACTAATGATTGTTAGGATTTGGAAACCATTAGTGGCTAATAAGGGTGATTAGTTATGGGATTAAAGACTAATGATTGTGAGGGTTTGGATACCATTAGTGGTTAATAAGGGTGATTAGTGATGGGATTAAAGATTAATGATTGTTAGGGTTTGGATACCATTAGTGACTGATAAGGGTGATTAGTGATAGGATTAAAGACTAATGATTGTGAGGGTTTGGATACCATTAGTGACTGATAAGGGTGATTAGTGATAGGATTAAAGACTAATGATTGTGAGGGTTTGGATACCATTAGTGGCTAATAAGGGTGATTAGTGATGGAATTAAAGACTAATGATTGTTAGGGTTTGAAAACCAAGCTTTGATACCAAAATGTTGGTTTAGGGTGGAGGATTAGATGAGGCTCAAGGTGGATCAAATGATATAATCATCACCATCACTAGAGCATGACTAGTGAGCTAGACAGATTAGGTGGATCAAATGAGATAATCTCCATCATTAGAGCATGACTAGTGAGGTAGACAGATTAGGTGGATCAAATGAGATAATCTCCATCATTAGAGCATGACTAGTGAGCTAGAGAGATTAGGGTTAATGACATTAATCAAGTATAACATAGACGCAAAAAATAGAGTAATCTCATATACTTCTTCATTAGAATGAGCCATTTAAATAGGCTTGATATTACAAGGTAGATGAAATCATTGATGAGCTAAAAGCACCTCCACATTCTCCTCAAAATCTAGGCCCATGTGGGCTCAAAGTCATGATGGTGTGCATTGCATATGATGCTGAGGAATCCTCTCCACATCCACTTGTTATTATAGGTGCCTTGTTTTGGTGGTTTTTAATCTTTTACATGAGTAAATCCCAAAGTTATATATGCCCCCATTAACCTTTATGTATGGGCATGGATATTGGGTGTATTTCACATGCTAGGCAGCCTCTCTTACTTCAGGAATTTGGCATTATCAATCATTCGGGATATATGCTATTGGAGAAACGATTGGTGTGGTCAAAAAAGAGGCAACAAAAGGTCCCTGTTTGATTTGAGAAGGATCCAAGCGATGGATGGTACCATGGGCTAGGCTTTGCACATGACATAGTCTCCCCATCCAGAAATGTACTTATGATTCGACGAGATGAGGCTTAATGTAGGCACTTGAGATATTAGCGCCTATCAATGTGTCTCATACCATCAAGTACATAGTGAAAGAAATTTGGGATTTTTTGGGATCGCATTGGTTACCTCTAGACTTTTTAATTTCATAAGAATTCATAGGCCAAATTATAGTCATAATGTAGATTTGTTTGGAATATATTTGTATCAAAGGATTTAATTAGCCAATTTCTCATTGCTTTCCAAAGTTTTTGGATATGCATTACTTCACAAACATATATATGGTGTAATACAATCCATCTTAGGCTCAAAAATCAATTAAAACTCCAAATTTAGGTCTTAATAAAAATTCTAAGGTATTTAGTTGTCTCTAAAAAATTTACCTTTGAGGATTTTTAAAGCTAATCAAACAATCATAGACTAGGACCAAATCTTGCATACATTTTGTGAGAGTCAATCACATATACACCTATTCTTTTAGGAACTTTGTTTTAGATGAAAGTTTATAAATTTTTAACCATATTTATTACTATAGAATAAGAGACTACTTCATGCATTTTTAAACATCTCATAAGGCTTTAAGTGGAATATGTAGTCATTTTATATAATAATACACACTATTTTTATAAGTTTCTCATTGTAGATGAATATAGAATAAGAGACTACTTCATGCATTTTTAAACATCTCATAAGGCTTTAAGTGGAATATGTAGTCATTTTATATAATAATACACACTATTTTTATAAGTTTCTCACTGTTAGATGATAATAATACACACTATTTTTATAAGTTTCTCACTATAGATGATCCAAATATAAGCAAGGGTTCACATACGTTCTTTTGTTATCAATGTAGTTTTGAAAGTTGAGGCCATCACCTTGTCTTCTAGTTAAATTTAAATGTTTAGATATGTATTCTTGACCAATTACTTTAGTGCAGACATTGATTTATTAGTATAGCTAAAGTAAATCGCCATATAAGCTCACATTATTGTCGTATTTTAGGTGTCAAAGATTTAACAACTAAAAAGAGGTTCTAAGAAGTAATTTTAATTAAATTAGTTACCAATACAATTAAAAAAATTATCATGGAAAATATATCTCTCATATCTTAAATACTATGTAAGGTTTAGGAGAAATTGATAATGGGTCAAGATCATTTTTTTCTTGCATGTAGGAACCTACTTTGAAAATTCGTAACTTGTTTCAATTATAGTGCTAGATATATCTCTACTTATAGTGATTTATCAATTATATTTAATATTATTTTTATCATTTTAATAATTTTCTAAGGTTTGCCACATTCATGAATATATGCCTTAGAAGAGAAATGCTAAAATACCACTCCTATTCACACGATATGAAATTTTTAGCAAATTTCTTGAAAAGACATACTTATGTCTTGGTGAGCTACCAAACTAGTGTTAAAGGTGCCCGTGTAGAAGTTCCTTCCAATGAAAGATTCAACACACCGCTTTCTTCAACAATTATTTGTTTACTTTCTTTGACTCTTACACATGGTTTGGGGTAGGAGATTAAGTGTTGATGTGTAATGAGGCTGGTGGATAAGGAGGTCATGAATGATGTTGGGCTATCCACCCATGAGAATGGAAGAATGGCACATACGTTGGTAAACCGCGAGGTGTGGGTGGCTTGCGAGACATGGCCAAACAGATCAGGGAAATGTTTGAGTTGCTTCTTGATAATAGGCTCTCTTTCTTGAAGCATGGCGATGTCCATAGAAAACAATGAATCATTATAGAGCTTGAATGCTTTGGAGGTGAAATTTTGGATTGGACAATGCCACTTTTTCTTGGCTTAGGTTGTGGTGTTGGCTTCTTCTAATTAGCTTCTTTGGGTTGGTGGTTAGCTTTATCTTCATTCATGCTAGTGACTTCGGGTTGGTTTGCTTGTATTATGGGGCTTTTCTTCCCTAAATCTTGCTTGTTGTGGCTATTGGATTTTTAGATTTCTAGTGACGAGATTGGGTGTGGTTTGTTTCTTGTACCTTCTTGGTGGGTTATCTATGCTTTTTCTCTCTCATGGCAAAGCCAGAGCTCTCTCTCTTGTACTAGTAGTTATAATTTGTTGTTTTAGTTTTTTACTATTTTTAGATTTTTACATACATGTAAGTAAAAGTATGTACTTGTGCTGATAATTGTATTTTTATACACTTGTTTTAGTTTTTGGTTGATTTAAGATTTATTTTATTATTTATCATTCCTGAGTATATGTGTCTGTAAATTTTTTAGGGGTACTATGATACCTTTTCAAAATGGGGTTTTAACCTTTTGGCTTACCATGTGGCCTAATTTAGCGAAGGTGGAGAATCATTTCACCACGATGAAAGCTTTGATGTCACTGTTGCCACCAACTTTGCTGGCAAGCTTGATTGAGCTTTGTCCTTCCAATTCTAGTTGGTGAGATTCAATGTTGTGTTGTAGCGCATGGGGTTGTTTTCCCTTCAAGCCTGGGGGTGCCAATGGAGTATGTACGTGGCTCTCTAGAGTGGCTTGGAACTTGGGGTGGCTTTCTTGAGATTTGCATTGATAGGGATGTGATCAATGCTCATGGACTTAGTGAAACACCCACCACAATTTCATTCAACGGCTTTGTTGGTGGGCATAGCACATGAGTTAGGGGTGTTTCACTGCTCTCCACTCCTCGAAATTTAGGGGTGGTGTCAGAGGCATGGCTTTGGGTCTCCACACCCAACTGGATTTGACATTTGAGGGAGCGTTTTTAGAGGCCTGGGACACGGTTTTCTTTGATCTTGGAGAAGCTTTGAACTTCTAGGAGATTTGTCTGGGATCTATCAAAGTGTCGTTTGGTGGGTGGCACTGTGGGTGATGGGGCCATTTCTTGGAATGTTTAGCTTAGGGGAGGTTGTAGTGGAGACGGCGAGGTTTTGAAACCCAAACAAAAGGGTTTCCCTCATAGAAGATTTAAGCTTCTAGCAACTTGACTTGGATCCAAAAGGATTCGGGTTGAGAGTATAATATCTCTATTTGACTGGTATCCAACAAGGTTCAAGTTTAGAGTATAATATCTCTATTTGACTGGAATAATTTGGATTCATTAAATATCTCTGTCACCGGACTGGAACTGCATCTTTCTACGTGCTTTATCCGCATAAGTTTTAGCGCAATCCTGAGCGCTACGAATGCTCTCACGTGGGACTTTGAACATATCATTCATATCTTCAAGGAAATCCTTGACAAATTGAATCTTCTCCTTTTCTAGGCCTACAGCCATCGGAGATCTCGACTGGAATCCATACATTAACATGAATGGTGTAAATCCAGTCGCTGAGTGTTTGGAGCTGTTATAGGCAAACTCCAATAAGGGCAAGTACTCTTCCCAATTAAATTGCTTCTTACTAACATAAGAACGCAACATATCCTCTAGAATTTGGTTAACTCTCTTAGTTTGACCATCAGACTCCGAATGATCTGTCGTACTCATACTCAGAGTAGTATCCAACTTTTTGAAGACTTCCCTCCAAAAATGACTCTTGAACTTTCTATCTCTATCCGACACTATATCTGCGGGCAGGCCATATAGCTTGTATAGATGTTCAATAAAGAGTTTTGCCAACTCTGGCATTTTAACAGTTTTCTTCGTGGTGATAAACTTTGCCATTTTAGTTAACATGTCCACTACCACCCACACCGAGTTATTCCCTTGACTCGTCTTCGGTAAACCGGTAATGAAATCCATGGAAATGCTTTCCCATTTCCCCTGAGGAATCTCCAGCGGATGGAGTAGTCCTCCAACCTTAAGACGTTCATGTTTATTGACTTGGTACTTATTGCATTTCAACACATAAGTCTGGACATCCTTAACAAACTAGGCCAATAAAACTGTCTTTTTACTAGTGCATAGGTCTTCTGAATCCCGGGATGACCCGCACTTGGACTATCATGACTTTCTTTAAGAATTTGGGCCCGAAAGTCACCAATAGTTGGTACACATACTCTACCCTTGTAGAGTAAGTACCCGTCGTCAACGGAGTAATTAGCATATTTCTCCCCCCGACGAAGTTTATCACCCCCCTTTGAAGCCGTGGCAGTCAAAGGTAATGAAGAGCTTACGTCAGAGCTCTCCGGCTCCAAACTATACCCAGAAGACATGGCTAGTCTCTCCGGACTAACTCTGGCTTCCCTTCCCGTTGCACCTTCGGCCAGTCTCTTCGAACTAGCAATCCGTGCCAACGAGGGAGGTGGTCGTGTCTGTGAAGAAGTGCGTACGGATACAGTGCACCAGACCTCTGTAAAAGATGGATCATGCTCACATAAACCACGTAGTGACTCCAAGAAATCATTCTTGAAGACTGTGAAACTAAGTTCATTAATCTGTGGCATGCGACTAAGTGCATCTGCCACCATGTTATGCTTACCTTTCTGGTAACGTATCTGAAGGTCAAACTCCTGTAGAATCTCTGCCCACCACCGAGCTTTTCTACCTTTCAGTTCACTTTGACTTGAAAGCCATTTCAGACTTTCATGGTCCGTCGTCCGGACCTCAAAAGTAGCACCATATAAATAGTGTCTCCACTTTTTCAGTGCATGAACTATCGCTAGTAACTCTCGCTCGTAACCCAAGTAGTTACGCTACGCATGATCTAACTTTGAGATGAATTGGGGGAAAGGGAGCAGGCCCTTATATATTCCCCCAGGATGTTGGTCGGCGGGCAGCTGTAGCAGGCCGACAGCATGGCAACAGCATAAAATGCTACAAAAAATGCCTAAAAATACCAAAAATGGTAGAAAAAATGCTGAATAATCTTTGCTAAGACATGCCGCATGAAGAAAAGGTGATGTAGACCCTATGTGGAGATGATATAATCCAACATCATGGACGCCTCCATATTGTGTAGTATAATGGGCCGCGTATAAAGTAACGTGAATAGTTTTGGATATCGATTGTGGCGGTCAATGTTCCAAGTGAGATGATCGAGCACAAGCGCTCTAGACGGATGAAGTTCCAAAGGCTTTAAGCATTCCCAAGCGCAAAGGGGTTCTTACTATATATGTATACCCAAGCGATTCTTTCTTTCTACGTCGCCTCAAGATTTTGAAGGATTGCCTAGAGCTACTTCTGCGAAAGTTGGCAAGTCTCTCTTCAATGTCGCTTTATCGTTCATTGCCTGTTATTTTTTTTAAAGGTTATAACTATTTGTTCATAACATTTGTTTGAGAATCTCAAGGCTAAACGCTTCCTTGATTGTATAGGCTTTTGAAGCACGATAAGTTTGATAAGTACTATTATATAAGGTGATGAGGAGATCAACTTGCCAACTTATGTGAGCACCGTGAGAGCCATGCACGAGGGTGATCAATAGAAGTGGTCTTTTAGGAGTGAGCGTGAAAGCTGCGTTTAACTAGCAAGCTGTGGTGAAGACTGACGGTGGAATGTATTGAACGTAGTGCATGCAGGGTGTCGTGCTTTATTCTTATAGGGTGTTGTGGTGGTCGTTGATCATGTTGTGGTGGACGTCAATGCAGGGTGGTTGCGAGAATGAAGGTGGCAGCCATGCAGAAGGTGGTGGCAGCCCTGCAGAAGGTGGTCGCGCTGTACATTGTGTGCAGTCACGTGGGTTGTGCTGGACAGTTGGTGAGGGATGTGCCTCTACCGGACAACGTAGCAGCAATAGTAGTGCAGGCACTACACCAGGCGGGCGGCTACTCGACGGCGGCACTTCTGATACCCTATCTGAAGCCCGTGATGCTGCGGCGCACGACGCTCTTCGTACCTAGCGACGCCGCCATCGCCGCCGCCAACCACATCAATCTCCTCCTCTTTTCCGGTGATCAGCTGCGCTCGCTGGCGAAGTACCATATGCTTAAGAGCAACCTCTCCTTCTCGGACCTCCTCAAGCTGCCCGAAGGCACCCTCCTGCCCACCCTTCTAGGCGGTGGCTACCGCCTTGAGATTTTGCACAGCTTTCCGCACGACTACATGATCAATAACGCGCACATCAAGCGCAAGGACCTCTGCCCCCGCTCCATCTCATCCTTCGTCACCTGCCAGGGCATTGATCAACTCCTCACAGGCGTCGACCTCAACTTCACAGATAATACCCCAGCTAGTCCTGGTAGCCCCCGCCCTCCACCTCCTCCGAATAACCCCATATTGGCTCCGTCGCCCTCCATGGCGCCTTCCACGGAAGCCGGCCCTCCCACCAACCAAACCTTGCCGCCCACTCCGACAGTCACTACGGCAGCTCCTGTCCCACCCACCTCAAGAGCTCCTCCGGCTCTCCAACTCACGAAGGCTGCCCTCGTTGCAGTTGTCGCAACACTCGCAGCGTTATAAGTGGTTGAGTTTCTTGGGTAGCTAGCTTTTCTTTTCTCGCATCATCACAAACCCACATTTAAATAATGCATAACTTTTTGTTATTATTAGTGCCTTGAGTTTAAACGCCTTCTTGAAACGATACAAGACAAACGTTTACATTCATCTCTTTTTTCTTAGAAACTCTTATCACTTGGAGAGGCTTTAAAATTTAGTAATTATAGGAGACTCTGTAAAATGCCATTCTAGTTTTTAGACATGCTTGCCTTAGTTGAGTTTCACACATTTACTACCATCACTCTATTCCTCATAATGGGAGATGCACATAGATGAACTAGCCAATGCCCAAATATTGCAATATAAGGGCAGAGTATCAGCATTAATATGTAAATGAACTCGCTTCTTTAACACTAGTTTGATAATAGGATAGAAAAGAGTTCGTGGATATTTTATGTCCTCTTTACTAGTGACCAACTTTATGGAATTATTTAGAACACATGGATAGTGAAAATCAAAGGTTTCCTTTTCATATCATCAAGTACATCGTGAAGGGAAAATGGAATTTTTTGGGATCACATTGGTTACCTCTAAGCTTTTCAATTTCATAAGAATTCATAGGCCAAATTACAGTCCTAATGCAGAGTTGTTTGGCCTATATTTGGATCCAAGGCTTTAGTTAGTCAATTTCTCATTGCTTTTCAAAGTTTTTGCATGTGAATTGCTTCACAAACATATATATGGTGTAATACAATCCATCTTAGGCTTAAAAATCAATTAGAACTCAAAAATTGAGGTCGTAATGAAAATTCTAAGGTATTTAGCTATCTTGAAAAAAAAACAACTTTGAGAAATTTTATAACTAATCAAATAATCATAAACTAGGACCAAATCTTGCACACATGTTCTATACAGTGTTATGCTTTGTTGGTGCATTTTGTGAGACCCAATCACATATACACCTATCCTTTTAGGCACTTTATTTTAAACGAAACTTTATAAATTTTGAACCATATTTAAAACTATAGAATAAGAGAGTACTTTAGGAATTTTTAAACATCTTATAAGGTTTTTTGAGTGGAATATTTAGTCATTTTATATAATAATAAACATTATTTTCATAAGTTTCTCACTAGATGATCCAAATATAAGCAAGGGTTCATATACGTTGTTTCGTTATCAATGTAGTTTTGAAAGCTAAGATCATTACCTTATCTTCTAACTAAATTGAAATGTTTAGATATGTATTCTTGATCCATTACTTTAGTGGAGACATTGATTTATTAGTATAACTAAAATAAATCACCATGTAAGTAAAACCATTGTCGTATTTTAGGTCTGAAAGGCTCAACAACTAAATAGAGATTAATTTTTTTCATTGAAAATTTATCTCTAATCTCTTAAATACTATGTAAAGTTGAGGATAAATTTATAACGAGTCGAGATCTTACGTCCTGCTAAGAGCTACCAAACTATTATTAACCTATTTGTGTACATATTCTCTTGGTGGTATAATAATAACAAAATATGATTCATCTGATGTTGTAGACAATATTTCTCAAGGTACTTAGAGTTTTGAATAGCTAACTTCATCTCTTGCCACACTATCACACTAGCATTTTGAGAGCCACACCTTATTCTTTTTAAGTATGTATTTCTAAATTGTAAGTAATTATATTAGAATTCAGCTTCGGGAAGTCACTTTTAAAAAACCCATTTAGCATATGCCTACAAGCATGTATTTAATAGATTTCCATTTTTTATTTTTTATTTTTAACATAATTATTCACCCCCTTTTTCAAGTATACATTTTGGATTGAGAATTTAAAACACCGCTCTCTAAATTTACATAAATAAATCACATTAAACAAATGTTTGTTTAATCCCTTGATGCATGTATATGACATGTGAAGTCTTCCAATTTAATCCCTTGTTGCATGTATATGACATGTGAAGTCTTCCAATTTAAAAAACCCTTAGCCTCCTAACCCTCACCCCCATTGATGAGCTTAATGCATCATGTCACATGTAGTAGTCTATATTTAAAAAAGCAACACCTTCTCTAAATATTATACTTTTTTCTTACAGCTTATGCTCTTATAGGATGTCCAGTGGATAAGTTTATTGTTAACGATCAACATTTAATACATTTCAAAGTGAAGGGAGGTGGCCCTTGATTAGTGGGAATTTGATTAAGCATGATTATTAAGTCAAATTAGTGGAATTCTAATTAAGCGTGATTATGAAGAAAAATTAGTGGTGGAAAATTGTTAGCTTAGGAAATTACCCTTGGTATTATTAGTCACTTAGACCTTATTCATTTATAACTTAGCTGTAGGTGATGCTCTATTTCTCGATTCATGCCGTTACACATTACACTAGGCACTAAAGATCATGATTATCATTATCAATACAATTATCATCAGAGATTCAAAGAAGATAGTTATGTGTAATTCATATTTACAATTAGGTGTAATCTTGTGAGTAATGTGATGTCTAGTAAATTGTGTATTTCTCAATCTTGAATATATCATGGTAAGAAGGAGGATTGGGATACACACATAAAAAATTTCAAGAAAATCTAGCTGGCAAATGGCATGCAACCTCCTATAGTTTTGATAGTTCGAAAGTGCAATGCATTTAGTGGTATTTTTTAATGACAGACAACCAATTGGCATGAGCCTAATAACTTCCCCACTTAAGGGGTCCTTGATGCATTTTTGCACCGATTCAGGAAGGATAAAATATCTTCAAAGGTTCTAGAAAAATTACATCATTTGGAGCATAAAAGCTTGCAGATTTAAATTATGTAGTCACATGCGTGGATCCTGCAGATAGGGCAACTAAGGTGCTCATGGGAGAATGGTTTATTCATGGTTTGCAATAGAAATTGAAGCCTATAGTAGAAGTCATTGATCTTGCAATCAATGGATTTGAAGGGTTGGTGGAAGTTGCTTAATCAGAATACAATTTAGGGGAAACTTCAACTTCCAAGAAAGGGAAGAACAAGAATGACAAAGATTGAGAAAAAGGAAGGCACTAAGGATGATGATTTGGATGGGGAGTTGGATTCAAACTTCAAGCACAAGACCTAGAAGAAGAAAATCTAGAAGGCACAGATGGTCAAAGAACGACTAGTGGTAGCAGATAGGATTCCCCTGTTTGCCCCAGCTTTTTTTTTAAAGAATACAAAAGAGAAACTTGAAAATATAAAAGAAACAAGTGAACACAAAGCTCAGGGGATTCACTTTAAGAATATGTGAAATAGCACGGGAGTTTAATAGAAAGAGTTTTTATATTTCTTTTTTAAAGATAAATTTAGAGAAATATATTTATATAAGGGTATTTTTTAAAGTATTTGAAAAAACATTGTAAGTTTATAAAGAAAAAGGATTCATTTTATTTCTACCATATTCACAAATAAAGGATTTTATATATAGGCCTTGAACGCACGCAATGTATACGGTTTTTATATATTGACCTCTATGAGACATAAAATGGTTCTTATTCATCGGTAAATTAAAAGATTTATACACAAGGCTAATGGTAAGGTCTTTGGCCATACGGCCATATAAAAAATAAAGCATAATGAAAATCTATGGAGTTAGGGCTTGCATGGAGGTCCCCATCTCATGTCTTCCAATTATTATCTCCCCCCCTTGTAGCTTCATCTTTGGAGTCAGGGAATACATGGAGGTCCCCATCTCATGCATTCCAATTATTATCGCCCCCATGTAGCTTCATCTTTTTCTCTCACATATACTTTTTGCTTACACATGGACACCGTTTATAGTAACATGATCCTAAAATACAATAAAACTAATATAAGTGAAACTAAATTTTGAAAAAACGAAGAGGTTATGGTCTTAGGAATTTACTTACTTGCCATTTTTGCTAAGCATGACCTCCAAAAATAACAATCCATCCTTCATCTTGTACCCTTTCAACAAAGACAGCTTCCAAACCTTGTTATAATGCAAATTCATATTCATCCTACTGCGTAGGGGGCAGTCTAGTGCTTCAATCTACATACATACAAACAAATGAACATCGTGAGATCATCTCTTTGTGACCAATCCATGGAGCTAAGTTCTTTCTCCTCCCCTTTGTTCGTGTATCTGCTTTGGAAAGTCTAGTTCTCTTATTCACCTTATGTCCTCTCCAGGTACACTTTGTGCTCTTTAGCTTTTGTTTAATTTTGCTTGGGCTTCTCTAAATAGACCTTTTTATGTTTCAAGTTTCTAAATTTTCTTTTTCGTAATAATGGGATATTCCCCCAGACCCTTTGGGTTGCTGCTAGCCTTTACATGACTATTTGTTTAGGGAACTTTTATCTAGAAACAATTCTTGGGCTAGAACCCGTTAACTTTGTTTTTGTGGTATCCTCATCCATCTTGGAGATAAGGACCATTGATTCACACTTTCTACTACCGAGTTACAACATTCAATGGTGCTACAATGCAACCTAGTTGTACACTTATTAAACATAGATTCTATTATTGCAAGGATTATGGGGTTTTGAACCATACTGTTGTGTTAGTTATGTTAGCATAAATGTGCTGTTAATGGTTATATATAAATATTGTGGAGGACGGCAAGGAGGAGAAACAACAACCTACTTTAGAGAGGCTTTTGATGGAATTGGGAAACTTACCTCTAATATCATCATAAGATGAAGCAAAGGCCTTTTTTGAAGAGGCATGGTCGATTATGAGTGTTCCTTAGTGGTTCTTTCGTGGTTCCTTAATCATCAGGGTTCCTTAATCATTAGGGTTTTTGGTTCCTCATCAATCATGGATGCGCTGATACTTTTCTAGAGGTAAGTTACTAGAGTGAGGTGATTCCTCGGTGATTCATAAATCCCAGTTGATTTGCTATATCTCTTGTGCTCCATCCATCCACTTCCAAGATGTACGGGGCATTTTTTGTGCTTCATCCATCCCCCAAGGCCTTTTTCATGCATGGACATAAAACTTCTCTTACAAGGGATTATTTGTTGAGATATCGAGCTCAACTAGTGTGGATATGGATGACATGGCGGCCACTGGGAATGGACGAACGCTCTTAAGGGGGCGAAAACCTGGTGGCCAGCCATGACCTCGCGCAGCCCCACAGTCGGCGGCCAGCCACCACGACAGGTGGCCAGCCACCCACGATCGGCACAGCCACAGCCGGCGGTTAGCCCAAACGGGTGGCCGGCCTGGCCCAGCGCGGCGGCGGACGGCCTACCCAGCGGGCGGGCGTCCTGGCCACAACGGGCGGCCAGTAGTTAGGCGGCCTACAGGCGGCCCACAGGCGGCCATTTTTTTTAATTTTATCCAAAGAACACTGAGGGATAAAATAAAACGAGCGCTGTTTAGTGGTGGGGAGGGATAAAATTTGCCTATAAATTTTTATTTCTTTGTTTTTTTTTGTAAATCAAACGACATCTCTCTCCTGGCAGTGGAGGGATAATCCCGGAGGTAAAGGGATAATCCTAGGTGGCTCAGGCACAGGATCCCGAGGAGATTAATTTTTTTAAAACTATGAGTTGCAGGCACCTTTCTCTCGGATCGGATCATCTTGGAGTAGCGACACTTGTAGAGGCTCGCAGCGCAACATAAATCGACAGTTGACGACAGTCTTGTAGAGGCTCGTAGGTGATCGTAAAGGGGTGACTATTCTCTCTCCACCACTACTCATTTTATTAGCCTTTTTTTGGTAATTTCTGAGTTCTCGCATTGTCTTTTGTGCAAGAATTAAAGATGTTTGCTAGGCGTAGTGTGTCCCCACCGCCGCCTACTTCTCTAGGGTTTTCAGGTCTCTTGTCCTCGGTCGTGGGTTTGACCATGACCAAATTGTCAGGCCATATACGCTCGACCATTGTCCGGTCCGGAGTGCGCTCGTTGATCACGTGTGATCCACCAGCGCCCTCCTTGTCTGTTGACCCCGCCTTAGGACCCAACAAGCCCGCAGCGGCGGCTGCAATAGCAAATGACCCCTTTCTAGTCGATGAGCCAGATGACATGAACACCGATGTCGTCGAGGGGACCAAGGAGGACCTCTTGGAATATGACGATGATGATTATGACCTATTGGACCCTATCGACGTCCTGACAAAGACGGAGCTCTCTAGTGGACTTTTTAAATATCTGAATGCAAAACTGAACAATATGGGTAAAGTCCAGGCTGACTTAGTCATGATGCTACAGAGCATCCCCACACGGTTAGATGCACTGACAGCCGCCTCGTCTAGTACTCCAACTCCTCGTGGTAGCCGAGCTCCTATGGCATGGGTGAGCGTAGCCTCACCAGTGGTTGTAGGAGTACAGGTCGATGCTGCGGGGCCATCCGTAAGAGACAGCTTCGTTGTTATTGAAAGACTTGAAGCCGCCTAGTTTTGGTGGCGAGAAGAAGGAGAGAAACAAGGACTCGGTCAACATGTTTCTAGCGAAGTGGTCAGACTTGCACGCGCTGCGAGACAACAACCTAGCCGGATACAGCCTGTAGAGGCTAGCCTCTCATTAACCGGCAAAGCGTACAAGTGGTGGGGATGAGTTTGACAACTCGTCCTGCCACTTGGACGAAGTTTGAAACGATGTTTCAAAAAGAGTTTTTACCTCTTAATGAGGCAGAGAGAAGCTAGGAGTTATGGGACAAGTGCTCGATGGAGAACAAATCCCTGACTTAGTATATCTCAGACTATAGGGAGATAGTACTCAAGCTAAAGGGGATCGATGCATTCCAAACATTGCGAGGCTTTAAAAGAGGCCTCAAAGATGATTACCTTGAGTACGTAGAGTCCTTACAGCCTAAAGACTTAGCAAAGGCAATTAAGTATGCGCAGATATTTGATGATATCAAGCCCCGTAGTGCGCGTGGTGGTTCTAACAGGGCCGAGGGTAGTGAGAAGAGGAGGTCAGAACTTAAAAGAAAAGGTTTTGGCAGTGATAAGCAGGGGGATAGGATGGACCAGGAAGGACAGGGTGGTCATTGGTCTAAAAAACCGTGACCATCCAAGAAGAAAAGAGACAGCAAAATCCAAAAGAAAGAGCAGTATATTAAAGCGCGAAAGGAAAATCGCTGCTTTAATTGCAATGATGTAGGGCACACGAAGGCTATGTCCAAAGCTTAAAGCCAGCACGAGTGGCAACGAGCCCAAAAAAGATGGTAAATCCTCTAGGCAGTTGCATACAATGCAGACACTCCCTCTCAGTTCCTCACAGTTCAGAGAGGTGACAGTGTGTCATTGTGATGAGCATCACACTTGTTCAGTGACACCAGTGAGATGTGGCAGCCTACTGTAGGTCCGCATGACATGGTGCACATGTATGGCACCATAGGTGGCTGTAGAGTCACAGTTTTTATTGATGATGGAGCTAGCCACAACTTCTTGAACTACTCGTTAGTCAAGAAGTTGGGGTTGACTGAGACTCGGAATGATCATGAGTATACTATTGGCCTAGCCCAACGGATATGACAAAATGGTTGAGGATCCCATTATCTATGCAGGACTACGAGGCTCCGCTTGACTTTCAGGTCATGCACTTAGCCAGAGCAGATGTATATCTAGGCAGGGAGTGGCTGTATGGCTCGGGCCCTAGTCTAGCAACCTCTAAGCAAACCTGCTTATAGATTAAGCCACTCTGAGGCATAGGAGGTGGAAAAACAATTGACGGAATATTTGAACAAAGGCTTCATTCGACCTAGTTCAAGTCCGTGGGCATCCCCTATTCTTCTGGTAGTAAAGAAGAAAGATGGATCTATGCAGATGTGCATAGACTATAGGGCTCTTAATCAGATAACGATTAAGAACACGTATCCGATGCCAGGCATGGATGAGTTGTTTGATCAACTCTATGGATCGAGATACTTTACAAAAGTAGACCTGAGATTAGGGTATCATCAGGTTAGAATTAAAGCACAAGATGTTGCGAAGATAGCATTTAGAACCCGTTTCGGGCATTTTGAGTTTTTGGTTATGCCATTTGGGCTAACCAATGCTCCAATGACGTTTATGACGCTGATGGACAGTATTTTACGTCCATATCTGGGAAAATTCGTAGTAGTTTTCCTAGATGATATTCTTGTGTACAGTAAGACACGAAAAGAACACATAGAGCATTTGCGTCTAGTGTTCGAGTTGTTGCGAGAGCACAAACTATTTCCCTACTGCTGCTCCTTCTCCTATTGATTCTCCAGCACCATCACAGCCTAGATCCCCTGCTCCCGCTGCTCCACAAGTGGTTCCTATTCCCAATCTTTCCTCTATGAGTTTCTCTCATCCAGGTCTTTCTCCCACCCCTACCCACATACCATCCTACAATCCTCCCCCAAGTCAGTGGCTCCATGAAGCTTACCGCAACCAATTATCATACTTAGTCTTTCTACACTCAGTTGTTTTTTGCTGGAAGGAGACGGTGTGTGGATGGCTATCTCCACACCTCACTTGGTGGACCCTATTTTGAGAACCATATTGGATGCTCGGGTACGTCTTATCATCATCCATTGCATGACTCCATCCATACATGCACAATTTGTCTCCTCCCGGAGTAATGCTCATCAAATGTGGACAGAGATCCAGAGGAGGTATGGGAGAGTTTCGACAATGAAGATTGCCAAACTGGAGTCAAATCTGGAGAAGCTCACCATCACTGAGTCAGATAACCTGATTGAGAAGATTGGAGAGTTTTCTCGTATCAAGCTGCAACTTGAGGAGTATGGGAGCACCATCACCAATCCCATCCATAAACTGTTGGAATTAGGGTTGCAGGAATGCACACACAACTTCAAGAAGATGAGGAAGCTTGAGCACAACACTGTAGTGTATTATGAGTGCCAAAAATGAAAGATAACAAGTCCTAGAAGATAATGGGCGTATATACAATGCACGGGGGAAAAAACCTCCTAGTGAGGGAAAAAGTGCCCCGGCGGTCCTAAGTGTGTTCACACACATCACTACTATAATATGGTAACAAATCCCCCCTGGAGTGATGCGGTGAACAAGAGCTAGCACTCATGTATAGGGAAGTGTCTAGCTATGTGGACGAATCCACAAAAGGGAGTAAGCCCAAAGCTTTGCGAAAAGCTTCGAACTTCTCACGAGGCAGAGCCTTTGTGAAAAGGTCTGCAAGGTTATCCTGTGTTGGCACATAAGCCAAACTGATCTCTCCTGCAGAGAGTCTCTCCCTGACATAATGGTAGTGCACCTCAATGTGCTTCGTACGAGCATGGAACACTGGGTTCCGCGCAACTGCCAATGCGCTCTGACTGTCAGTGAAGATGGTGGTGGCAGATGGCTGCCCAACACCCAAATCAGCCATAAGGCGTCTGAGCCACACACACTCAACCGTAGCTGTGAAAGCTGCCCTGTACTCAGCTTCACAACTAGAAGTGGCCACAGTAGGCTGCTTCTTGCTCAACCATGATATGCATGAGCTTCCAAGCATGAAGCAAAAACCACTCGTGGACACGCGTGTGTCATAACAACCAGCCCAGTCAGAATCTGAAAAAACATGTAAATCTGGCGGCAATGATCCCCCCTTGGGATAAAACAACCCAAGATGCCGAGTACCACTCAAATAGCGAAAGATACGCTTCACTGCCTGCCAATGCTTAATGCCTGGGCTATGCATAAATCTGCTCACCTGTGAGACTGCAAACTGAATGTCTGGCCTCGTAATGCATACATAAATGAGGCAACCAACAGCTGTCTGATAGAGTGTGACATCAAAGTGATCTCCAGCATCATGAAGACTCAACTTCAAACCTGTCTCCATTGGAGTAGCAATAGGCTTGCAGTCTTCAAGGCCAAATCTCCGCAACAATGTTTCAATATACTTTGTCTGACACAAAGCAATACCTCCATCACACTGCTTAAATTGTATCCCCAAATAATGATGCAAATGCCCCAAATCTGACATCTCAAAAGAGGCATTCAAATCAGCCTTAAAATCAGCAATATGACTCTCATTTGGTCCTGTGAGCAGCATGTCATCGACATAGAGAGCAATGATTAGATGTACACCATCCACACGTTTAACATACAAAGTGCTTTCTGTTGGACTATTCTGAAACCCATGTGCAGTCAAATATGCATGTATTTTTTCATACCAAGCTCGTGGAGCTTGCTTTAAACCATATAAAGCCTTTTTTAACCTGCACACTTTGTTTTCCTGCCCTCTTTGAACAAAACCACGAGGCTGCGATACATACACCTCCTCATGCAAATCTCCATTTAAGAACGCAGTCTTTATGTCCAGCTGATGTACAGTCCAACCATTATGAGCTGCTAATGCACAGATGCTACGAACAGTGGTCATACGACATGTGGGAGCAAAAGTCTCATCAAAATCAATGCCCTTCTCTTGAGCATAACCTTTTGCAACAAGCCTAGCCTTATGGCGATCCACTGTGCCATCAGGCTTACGCTTCAATTTGTATACCCACTTAGTGCCAATGGCCTTCTTGCCAGGGGGCAAGTCACATAAAGACCATGTACCATTCTTCATAATAGCATCGTATTCTGCTTGCATAGCAGCCATCCAATTTTCTGAACTTTGTGCCTCATCAAATGAAACAGGCTCACTTTCATCGCACATACTAGAAACAGCCAATGCATAACAATCTGACGCATAAGAGGCACCATGAGAGCCAGAACGAGTGCGACTAGACAAAGGGGCATCCAACTTGCTGTCACGCAAAGTCTGCACCAGCCATCTAGGCATATTCCTAGAGCCCTCAATCTCTTGTCTCTCATCCTCAAGTGCATCATGCACATCTGCATCAGATATAGGCTGATCTGTGCCATCATTTAAAACCTGCATAGGCTGAAAAACTGCCTCATGAGGTATTGCACTTGACTGTGCACCACTGAAAAGAGGCAACAATGTATCATAGACATCACGTGAGCTGATATCTGTCTCCTTAGTACATGAAACCAAGGGCTGAACTGCATCTTCCACAAATACAACATCACGGCTAACCAAAATGCGCTTTGTCTGTGGATGATACAAACGATAGCCTTTGCTCTCAGCACTATATCCAACAAAAATACATTTGACAGCTTTGTCATCCAATTTTCTGCGATGTTGCACAGGCACTAATGCATATGCCAGGCAACCAAAAACACGTAAATGGCCAACAGATGGCTTGCGGCCATGCCAAGCCTCATATGGAGTGACAACCTGTAATGCTTTGGTGGGACACCTGTTTAGTACATAAGTGGCACACATGACAGCCTCAAGCCAAAAACCATGTGGTAGACTTTGACTCTTAACCATACATCTTGCCATTTCCATGAGAGACCTGTTTTTTCTCTCAGCCACACCATTTTGCTGTGGTGTATACGGCACTGTACATTGGTGTTTTATCCCACGCTCAGCCAGAAATGCATTAAATTCTGAAGACATATACTCCCCCCCTCGATCTAAACGGAGGGTGCCCATCTTACTTTCTGACACATTTTCAGCCATAACCAAAAACTGTTTGAAGCACAAAAACACTTCGGACTTTGCCTTCAAAGGATATACCCATGCATGCCTGGTAAAATCATCAATGAAAGTCACGGAGTAAAGGTAGTTTCCAAATGATGGAGTTTGCATGGGACCACAAACATCACTGTGAACAAGCTGCAATCTGCGTTCAGCTCTCACTGATCCATCTTTGGGAAAGGAAGCACGCTGCATTTTACCCAATATGCAGCCCTCACAAACATGCTTGACAGGTGCCTCAAGCTTAGGCAAAGAAGACACCATTTCAGATTTCTGCAGGCGCAGCAAACTTGCAAAATTCAGATGACCAAAACGTGCATGCCACAGTTTTGCATTTGAAATAGCCTGCGTATCCATAATAGCACATGCTGAATCCTCTACACATTTGCCATCCATATTGAGCTTATACAGCCCTCGACATAGTGAACCAGATGCTACAATGATGTCACCACAAGAGAGATCATGAACAGTACATCTGTCATCCACAAATTTTACAACCAAACCTGTTTTGGCAAATGCGGAGACTGACAGCAGATTCTTTTTGATCCCTGGCACATACAATGCATCAAAAAGTGTAAAGGTGTTGCAATTTGCAACATTCAGCACAATCTGTCCAACTCCTTTAACGGGATAAGAGGAGTTATTGGCACAAGTGACAGTATTCCCTGTGGGAGCAGACTCAAGGAAAGTGAATAAACTGCGCTGCGAGGTGATATGCTTAGTGGCACCACTGTCAAAGTACCATACATCTGAATCTACTGCAGACATACATGTGTCATGCAAAGATGGGTCATAACTGCACTGCGCATTGAATGCCCATTCTGTATCTTGAACAACATTAGCAGATTCATTGTTAGAAGGAGAGGCATCTGCAACAGCCATACCAGCCTCTTTCTTCTTAGCCTCTTTCGCAGCCAGCTTAGGACACGCTTTGATGACATGATCATTTCCCTTACAGTACTTGCAAAATGTCTTCTGTTTGTCACCCTTCTTCTCATCTTTGTCTTCCTTCTTTGGTTGCGCAGCATTTGCAGATTTCTGCTTACTAGAAGAAAAGCCAGCTTTAACTTTCCCGCTTCTCTGACTAGCAACGAAAGCTTGATCTGCGACACGCATAATATTCCTGTTTTGCCTTGACTGGTCTTCTTGCAGCAAAACAGAAACTAACTCCTCAAATGATAAGGCATTGGGATTGCCTTTCATCATCAAGCGAAGAGTGGAAGCAAAACCCTGATAAGAATCTGGTAGACCATTCAAAACAGTCTGCACAAGTGAACTGTCTGACAGGATTTCATCTGCAGAAATGAGCTGCTCTTTGAAATCCTTGATCTTTGTCAAAAAGCTATCCATAGAATCACCTTCGTTCATATGCTCACTCTCCAACTGTTTTCGGAGGTAAGCAACACGAGCCTCATTTCTTGCCTGATACAATGTGGCAAGTACATCCCAAGCATCCTTAGAAGTCCTGTAGGAGCGAATATGTGGGATAATGGTACGTTTGACAGACAGCGCAATCAAGGCATGAGCCTGCGCATCTCTACCATCCCAACGAATCTGCTCTGCTGAAAGTGGTGGTTCTCGAACAGCTGCTACAGCACTTGTGCCTGCACCATCATCAACAGTACCTGTTTCTGATGTGTTTGCAGCATTCCCAGCCACAATAGGACGTGCATCAATACCCTGCACAATGTTCCATAACCCCTTTGCTACCAATACATGTCGCATCATATATGCCCACAATGGATAGTTGGTGCCATCCAACTTATCCTCAGCAGCCAACATGCGGAATACATCATTGTTGTCAGCCATGGCCAATGACTGTACTACTAGATGTAAATGCTGTCTGTAAGAGGTAAACCTGTATAAAATCGACCTGTGCTATATAGCACAGCCCAAAACAGACGAATGGGCACCTGTCCTGCAGATTTTAATCTTGACAGAAAATCTGCACAGTAGGACGATTTTGCCTGCGCAGTACTTGGAATGCAAAAACGGAGGGCGAAATGACACGGCATATACTAACCTGCAGACGCTCGTGAAACCTCGTCGCAATCAGAGGAGATGAAGCGGCAGGTGCCGGTGATGCTGCCCGGGAGGAGGAAGCCTGCTCTGATACCAATTGTTGGAATTAGGGTTGCAGGAATGCACACACAACTTCAAGAAGATGAGGAAGCTTGAGCACAACACTGTAGTGTATTATGAGTGCCAAAAATGAAAGATAACAAGCCCTAGAAGATAATGGGCGTATATACAATGCACGGGGGAAAAAACCTCCTAGTGAGGGAAAAAGTGCCCCGGCGGTCCTAAGTGTGTTCACACACATCACTACTATAATATGGTAACATAAACTTCCTGGTAAGTTGCCTGCTTCCTTTGATTCTTTCAGGAATACTATTTATTTCCGTGATCCTCTCCCCCCTTTTGAGGAAGTCATGAGTTATCTCCAGGACAAGTGCATGCTTCACGAAAAAGGCAAATCGGAGTTTGCTTTTGTTGCCTTTGACAAGGGCAAAGGAAAAGGTGAAAAAGGGAACTCCAACAACAATAGCAACAACAACAAAAACAAAGGCAAAGGCAAGCATAAACAGGATTCTAAGGAATCCAAGGACAAAAGCAATGAATGTGATTATTGTGGTAGGATAGGTCATACTGAGGCTCACTGCTTTGCTCGTCGTCATGATGATTCTCGAGCAGCAAAAGCCAAGTATAAAGCCTAGGATGCTTCTAAAGCATCTGACAAGGACAACACCAAAGATAAAGGCAAAGTTTCAGAGGAGGGATCTGCCAAAGTTGCATACATGGCAATTAGATTCATCCACTTCTTCAAAGGATTCATTCCTCATGATCATAGATATATGACTTCTCCTGAAGAGGTTAGTGTCACACCTGAAGCGGTGGAATGGGTTGGTGATAGTGGTGCTTCTGCCCACATGACCAAGCAGGCCCATATCTTGGAGGACTACCAGACTATCTCTTCTTCAGTTCATATCAGCAAGCGACAACTCTTCACTTCCTGTCTCACCGGTGTTGGTAATGTTTCTTTGGGTTCCTCTGCCACCTTACATGATGCTCTGCATGTACCATGAATTTTCAAAAATCTGTTTTCAATATACAAAGCTTCTTACAATATACACAGAAGGGACTTGGTGTGTACTTTGATGATGAGGTCATCGAAGTAATCGACAGGAAGCCTCTCTCGGTTGTTGCCAATGGAGTCCATGATGGAGGGTCTCTACAAGATCACTAATTTTTCTTCCTAGATCTCTCACCCTAATTCCCAAATTCATCATCTTTTCTCACCCATGTTGGCTTTGGTTTCTAAGGTAGATACTTATTTGTGGCACTCTTGCTTTGGTCATGTACCCATTGCTGCCTTACAAAAGTTCCATTCTAAGTAGGTTGTCAGCAGACTACCTCAGCTCAGGTCTCTCTCACACATTTGCTCATCCTGCATGATGGGCAAGCATCATCGAGATGCATTTCTAGAAATGCATCATCGAGATGCATTTCTAGAGGAGGCCACTCTTCGAGCAACCCGAAGTCTGGAGCTTATACATGTAGAACTTGCAGGACCTATGGAGGTTGAGTCGATATTTTCTTCTACTTGTGGATGATTTCACTCGCAAAGTTTGGGTATATTTTCTTGCTCGCAAGTTAGATGCTTTTGCCAGTTCCAGGACTTGGATCGCGATGGTGGAATATCAGTCTGGGGGTAGAGTTTCATTCCTCTAGACTGATAATGGTGGCGAGTTTGTACCATGTGATGACTTCCTTGCCTTGAAGGACTTTCACCGACATACTACAGTTCCTTACACTCCTCAGCAGAATGGAATTGTGGAACGAAAGAACCGGACCGTCAAAGAGATGGCTCGTGCTTTGTTGCAACATGCAGGTCTCCCTCCTGCTTTTTGGAGTGAAGCTATGGCTACCTCAGTTTATCTCATTAACCGCTCTCTCACAAAAGCGATTGAGGGGATGACTCCGGAGGAGGACTTTATAGGACACAAGCCTTCTGTATCTCATCTTCGTGTTTTCAGCTGTGTTGCTTATGTGCATGTCCCAGATAAGAAAAGGACCACACTCGCCCCGAAGTCAGAGGATGATCTTCACAGGCTACAGTCTGAGATCCAAAGGGTACCGCTTCTGGGATCTAGAGGTTGATGACATCATCATTTCTTGTGATGCTCGATTTGATGAGAGCTTGTTTGGCATTGATTCCTCTCCACCTGATGCATCTTATGACTTTTTGGATGATCCATTCCCGACAGATGCTGGTGATCTTTTACCTCTTCCACGTCGAGCTCCTCCTCCAACTGCTCCTTTACAGTCACCCGTTTTCCCATTGCATCAGCTTCTGCAGCTCCCAATCCCTCTACGAGTCCTACTTTGACTCTGGGATTACCCTTAACAGTGCTTACCTCATCACCACTTCCAGCATTATTGGATGAGTCCTTACTGTAGCTAGATCTTCTTGTTCATGCTGTGAGAGGAAGGTTGGCCTAGCTCGGTGGTTTTAGCAACTCTTTAGAGATTCTGGTCTATGATGCACAATAACCAGATCTCTACCACCACCCCTGGACCTCACCATTCATCGTGGGCTTCCACATCTCATCACACAGTGAATTATGCTCTCATGAGTTCTCTCTAGGAGATTGATGAGCCTGAGAGTCCAGAGGAGGCTCTTTCACAGCCGCAGTGGTGGCGGCAAGCCATGGAAGTAGAGATGGCCTCTATTGAGAGGAGTAACACTTAGTATTTGGTACCACGGCCTTTACATCGTGGTGTTATTGGTGTGAAATGTATTTTCAAAGTCAAGTTTCATGCAAATGGTACTGTGGACAAGTACAAAGCCCGCCTTGTTGCATGAGGATATGCTCAGAAGGCAGGTGAAGTCTTTGATGAGACATTTGCTCCTATAGCCAGGTATACCACCTTCAAGATTGTTTTGGCTCTGGTTGCACACTTCAGATGGCCTGTGTTCTAGATGGATGTCAAATCCTCTTTTTTGAATGGAGATGTAGAGGAGGAAGTTTATGTTGAGCAACCTCTTGGTTTTGTGATTCAGAGATAGGACACCCATGTTTATCTAGCCTTCTGCCAGCAGAAGGCTCTTTATGGTCTCAAACAGGCACCCCGTGCTTGGTATCAGAAGATTGATGCCTTCTTGTTATCTCTTGGCTTTGAGAGGGCATATGCTGAGACAACAATCTCTATGTGCTTCTTTCTAATGGAGATATTTGTGTCATTGTTTTGTATGTTGATAACCTCATTCTTTCTGGCTCAACAAATGCTAGGTTGGTCACACAGGTTCAGTCCAAGCTTTCAGAGAAATTTGTGATGACTGATCTTGGCCTTCTACATTATTTTCTTCGGCCAGAAGTTTGGTAGAAAGATGATTTTATCTTCATTTCTCAGTAGAAGTATAGGAGGAAGACTTTGCTCACACTTTATGGGTTGTCAGATTGTACACCTCTCTCTTGTCCCCCAAGGATCCCAATGCCAAGTTAGCCAAGGAGGATGATACACCCTTGGTGTATTCCATAGAGTACTGGTAGATTGTTGGCTCATTGCTTTACCTTACCAACACCCGTCGAGACATATCCTATGCTATGAGTGTCCTCAGCCAGTTCTCATCAGCCGCTCGAAGGTCTCATTGTGGTAGGCACCTTTGAGAGTTCTTTGTTATCTTCAAGGTACTTCAGATTATGGCATCACCTACTCTTGTGGTGCTGATTTGGTTGGCTTCACAGATTCTGATTGGGCAGGCTGTATTGATACTTCGAGGTCTACATCTGGATATTGCTTCATGCTTCGTTCTGGATTGGTTTCTTGGAAGCCTCATTTAAGCAGAGGATTGTTTCTACTTCTTCCACATCGAGGCTGAGTATAAATCCTACCTTCTCTCCTCTACTGAGGCATTTTGGATTCATCAGATTCTGGAGCATTTGTGTTGTGTCGATACTTCCTCGATTACTATTTTCTCGGATTCTCATAGTACTATTGCTCTAGCACAGAATCCTATAAATAGTTTAAGTGTGTGCCAATATTTGGATAAAATCTTATCCATAGTCAAGGATCTCTTGGCTTGACACTTGATAGGTAATCTCCTACTAGGATTTATATTAATCCTATGGGTATTGAATCTTTGATGTATCTAGAGATGTATCACTTTTTAGAGCATCAAATAAATATCTAGAGATTTGTATTAGTCCCTCAATCCCTAGGCATTAGAACATCTTTACTACGGGGGTTTGTTGGAGATAACATATTTTCTCTTGCCTTTTATCATAGTATGGGTTCCACATTTAAACGGTATGCATGTAACCAAAGGCTCTGTGTGTGTGTGTGTATGTGAACACTCCTTATGAGTGTACTAGTGTGCATTTATGTGTGATGTGATCTCTTAGCTTGACACTTGATAGGTAATCCTACTAGGATTTATATTAATCCTATGGGTATTGAATCTTTGATGTATCTAGATATGTATCACTTTTTAGAGCATCAAATCAATATCTAGATTTGTATTAGTCCCTGAATCCCTAGGCATTAGAACATCTTTACTATGGGGGTTTGTTGGAGATAACATATTTTCTCTTGCCTTTTATCATAGTATGGGTTCCACATTTAAACGGTATGCATGTAGCCAAAGGCTGTGTGTGTGTGTGTGTGAACACTCCTTATGAGTGTACTAGTGTGCATTTATGTGTGATGTGAACAACCTCAAAGGCATATATTATGTGAGTGTGTATATAAGGAGTGATGTCATAGGCTATGCTATGTGTCATTTCTCTAGTGAGTATGACTAGGGCAAAAGATAAGGCTTTATGCATATAAAAACAGAACTTGGTAAAGGATTTTATACATCTAATCAGTCAACTTGTTAGGTTCCCATCCACCACCAAGGATAATGAAATTGCATTTTTCTCGTAGCAAGTGAAAAGAATCTTACCACTTGCTGCCAATTGCACTTACATTGCTTTACCTTGCTTTTGTTGATTTATTACTAATTTAGGTAAGAATTAGGGTTAAATGGACAAATGAGTGCATTTAGAATCAACCAAAAGCTTAAAATCTTTACCTTACATTTGAGTGAAACGGATGAATGAGTACATTTTGAATTGATCCAAAATCTTAAATTCTTTACCTTGGAAATTGGTCGAGGTTTAAAATACTAAAACTATTAGTTCTTAACTTGGTGCTCAAATGGTGGCATAAATTATACCTCTTTCTTCTTCCTCTTGGTCATCTATTGTAATAACATTAGAAGCTATTGATTGGGCTATAACTTGCCTTCTTTGATTTCTCCAATTAAGAGGTGGAGGTCCCTACGATTGCTATGGACTGAGATTGCAAGCCACTTCTAACAAGATCCTAGACCGAAAGAGTCAGAAAGGTAATAGAAAATAGGTGCACTGGGATAATCATTCATCAAATATCAAGGTTATTGGCATCTCAAACACTTATGCTCCTTCCTAAGCTAAAATTTTAAATCTAAACACATTCTAGGGAAAGAATCTTGGTTTCTAGGTCCACTAGCCTCTAAGGCTTTGCTTCAATCCTACCTTGATTTCTCTTTAGCTTTGGTAACCCAGAATTTGATGGAGCTCTCTTTGAGGGAAGGGGGAACAAAGGCTTTTGTTGAGTTATTTCCTTAGGAAAAGCTTTCCTAAACTCCTCAGCCATCCTTACTACTTAAGCTAAAGAAGAGGGCTTTGTATTCTTTACTAATCTATCCACCACATGAGAGGATTAAATCTTCTCACAAATTGATGTAGAATGGTCTCATCCAAACCACCTCGTCGGAGCATATTGGATAAGTCTCACATAAGATTGATGACATGCCTCAATAGGTTTTGCCTGCCTAAGATAACTCTAGGAACTCATTTATCTTGTCCTCTTGAAATCTAGGTGGATAAAACCTTTGATGCAGGTAAGCCTTTATGTCTTTCCATCTAAGTTTGTCTTGATTTAGATAGTTAGATTCAATATGGTTCCTCCAACTATTATTAGCAGCATCGATAATCTGTAATATGGCAAGAGCCATCTTTCTTCTGTTGTTTTACCCCCTCCAATGTCAAAGTACTCATCCATAGAATAGACCATGTGAGTGGTAGGCTGGCAAGTGGGCAGGGAGCTATGAAAATAAGGGAGAAAAGATGGCAAGAGTTCAGATAGGAAGTAAGAAGAAAAGTGAGAAAAATGAATGGTGGTGGGCCCTTATATAGATTTGTAGGGGGGTATGGCTGTGGCTTTACAAACGAACGGCTGGCGAGGTGGGGGAATTTCCATGCATTGGATGAGAAAATGGGCATGGATTCACGAAAGCGAGTGTTTGTGGATTGGGGTAAGTGAATGACCATGGCTACATTCAAGAAATGGGCGTGGCCTAATAAACAAACAATCGTGGATTTGTGGGAGTGAAAGGTTGTGGCTTGTAGGGGGAAATGGCTGTCATTTTTTGCAAGAGTGAGTGATCGTGGCTTTGCAAGGGTGAATGGCCATGGCTTTGTAGGAGTGAATGGGCATTCACTTGCTTTTTTTAAGGCACCCTATCAATAGGTTTTATACTCGTGGATTATGTGGCCAGCACCCCATTGCACATTTTTTACTGGCTCCTTGTCCAATTGTTGTTGGTGATGGCGAAGACAAGTCAAGCCCAATTGGGTTTGGGCAAGGTCATTGGCAACTTTTTGTCAATCTGTGCTACCTCATTGGAGGGGGTTGCTTGACACGGAGGGGCTGGGGGGGATGAGAGGCAGAGTAGGGGGTGAAGCAATGGAGTCACATGATAAGGGCAGGTGGGGTGGCCAAGGTTGAGGGAATATCACTGATGGAGACATTGGGCATAGGGTGTGTGGCCTTGGCTCCCTCCTGGATCTTCCTTTTTCCCTTTCCAACAAAGTACTGGTATGGCCATCTTTGGCCGCCGTTGGAATTGTTGTGGTTTGGTGGAGACAGGACGCTGTGCGTTGGTAGTTGGGGTAGTCAGATTTTCCTATTGCCTTCATAGAACTTTTGGGCATTAAGGAGATTTTTGGGTTACCCACTGAAAAAATAAGGAGTGGTTGTGTGAGGATGAGGTAGGTTTTGTTGATGGCATTGCTTTGGTGCATTCTCCTTGACTCTATGGATATGTGGATGCCTTGGTAGATCACAACGTGAAGTTCTAGTAGTGCATCTTTGGGTCGGAGACCTTGAGGTTGCTGAGGTGGGAGGAGAAAGGTGGGATCTGCGGGGTGGTAGCACCCTCATAGCAACCATGTACGATGAGGATGTTCTTGGGTACCCAACAATGAGTATTGGTGGGTTGCGTGGAGGAGGGGTTAGAAAGTACCTACTGGCATCTAGTGGTGTTAGTAGTGTTAGCTGGGTTAGCAAGGATCGTTGTGGCAAGGTTTGATGTGCTACGAAGTTTCTCACAGAGGTGCCTTTGTTGGATGGGGGATCATGGTGAAGGAAGGGCCTCTTTTTGGGTTGCAAGGTTCTATTTTTGTTCGTAAGCAGGTGGATTTTTCTCGTAATGGCCTTGCCTCTTTGGTGCCTACAGGTTCATCGCTCATAGCCTTAGGCATACACGCTACACTAAGCATGTAGAGGGATGTGATCTCCTACCCATCTACTATGGCAAATCTTGTACCCATGCGTTTTAGAAGTATATCCCTCATAGCAAGGATGTGCATCCTGTTCTTTGAGTCTTCTGGCTAAAGAAGAGGTGTGATTTCCATGCTATCCCATTCATCGTCCAATGTTTTATGGCATGTTTGGCATAGTTGTACTACCATAGACCTCGCAGTAGTCACAATAAATCTTTTGCTAAGGGTTCCCCACTCATTGAATATATCTTCCAAGTGCTTAGGGTGACCTTTAGCATTTTTCCTTTTTTTGAATGCAAATGTGATCCATGCCCTAGTCATGGATCACCTAGTTTCTCTCCTGAAGGGTTGTCCTAAGATGCAATCATAGGAGACAGGCTACTGGCCAAAGTTCATCTTCACCACAAAGGTGTGTCAAAAATTGGTTTCGATAATTTTAATCTTCAAATCTTGCAAAAAACCTATGGGCTTCTTGGTGGCTCCATCAACTAGTTTTATAATCAATGCAGTATCGTCCATAGGAGGGTTTTCCCATTTTTCCCAGCATTTCTTGTAAACAATGCTCATTCCTTTCCCACAATCTAGGATGGTGGTGACTTGAAGTTCATCAAAAGCTAGGAGCAGTGGTGCATTTAGTTCATCTCTTTCAAAATATTTCCCTACCTTGATCACATGGACCATAGGGACACCGTGGTCCTCCATGTTGTGGCTTTTGGTTCCACCACTTAAGGGATATTCTCAAGGAGTGCCTGGCGGTTGAGGCCTCTGTTAGGCTCTTGGGTTTCCTTGGTTGGTTTTAGGGTAGCCATGGAGGAACTTTTGCAGTCTCAACTATCTTAGGTTTCTCCTCCATTTGGGCCTGATAGTTCTTGACTTGCTCCTAAGAGACCTTCAAGCTCCCTTTCTCCTTAATGGGGTTTGGATATTCGGCTAAATTACTCAATAGATGACTGAAGTCTATTTGCTCTCTTGCTTGAGGGGTAAATGGTAGTATCTTTTCTTCATCAAATGAAGAAGATGATACATTGGTAGTTGTCCTCTCATCGGATCCACTTTCTATGATAACACGTTGGCAAAGCCAACAGCTAGGTGTGGCAAGGCCTTTGCAGTAGAGGCCTCGCTCTTGATGGTGGTGGAATTTTGAGGTCTCATGATTGCCCCATCTTGTTGAGATGTCAAGCTCAACAGGAGCTGACACTTATGATATGCCTGGGTGACCGTTTTTTCCACTTACATCACTGGTGTGTTTGTTTCGGAGTTTGAAATTATGAGATCTACTTTTCATGACCTTTCTAATGATATGTCATATGATGGGGTTTTAACATAAGGTAAGAAATGTTCACCCACAGCCCCCATTTTCAAGGCAAAGATGGCAAAAAATCCCTTAGAGGGCCCAAAAATAAGCCCAAATTTTCCCTAATGGGTACGAGGGTAAGAGCTTCACCTACTCTTCTCCCTTTGTGTTGGCTACCATACCCTTGTTGGGAGCTCTTCGGGAGGCACTAGCAAACAAACTCCAATTCAGGAGTAATCTTAGCGGGAGCAAAGCTTTAGGGCAACTATACTATCCTTTGGCCAATAATTTTTTGGGGCCAAAAACGCGTTTCGGGTGTGTCTTGACCTCCGTTTTTCAATTCGCAGGTGTTCGCATGCACTGTGAGTAAATTTTAATTCTCTGCAGAACTCTATTTTTGGAAGTGCAGGAAGGGCATTTGGTTGTGTGGACACTATGTGTACTAGAAAGAGATCTTACATGTGTTATTGGGTGTACGTATGCAAGTTGAGGTCACTGGTTGTGACAGTTTAGGTGCAGTATAGTACCGTTGCTACAAATAGTTTGTTCAGGTCAAACAAGTGTGCTATTTTTGTTAAGCTTGTGCTGTAAACGAGATGCCAAATATCGAAATTAACTAGATTGTTATAGAGAAGCTTGAAAAGAATAACTTCCATGCTTGGAGGTTTAGATTAACAAATTTCCTGATGGAAAAAGGCTAGTGGGACTACATTGAAGGTGAACATGAGGAGGCACCAGAGATACTTGAGATTAATCCAACTACTACATATGTAAAAGAATACAAGGATTGGAATCAAGGAGCAAGAAAATTAATGAATTGGCTTTCTATTAGCATATAGGGCACGATGATTGGGCATATACAGGATGCCAAGTCACCCAAGGAGGCATGGGACACCTTGGTGAAGCTGTATGAAACTAACACCAAGGCACGAAAGATTCAATTGAAGAATGAGCTTCATACTATGGAGAAGAAAAGTATGTCTATGAATGATTATGCCTTGAAGATCAAGGGCATTGTGGAATCCCTTGCATCTATTAGTGTTTCTGTTGATGATGATAATAAGGTGTAAGTATGTCTACGTGGCCTCAAGCCACAATACAAGGCATTCAAAACATCTATTCAGATTCAAGAGAACATTCCCAACTTTACAGATTTAGTGTTAATGCTTATCATTGAAAAAAAGTGTTTGGGTGAAGACCAATCTTCACAAAACAAAGGCAATTTGGAGCAACAGGCCTTCTACACAAGTACAGGTAGAGGACAAGGTAGAGGCCGAGCTTGTTGGCCAAGGTGGTGGCCAAACAAGTAATCAAAATTATGGTCAACAACAAGATCACAACAACACACAGGTGGAAGAGGCTAGTTTAGAGGTAGGGGGAGTCAAAGAGGTCATGGAAATTGGCAAAGGTAGCAAAATGATACACAAGGTTGCTTTTATTGTGGCAAATCTGGGCATGTGCAGGAAGATTGCTATAAGAAGAAAAATGACATGCGAAGTGGAAATGTGCAGCGAAACAATTATGTGTCCTCTAGCCAAAGTAATGAGGACAATGAAAGGTTATTTGTTATGCGACATGTGCTTAATGTTGTGTCAAAAAATGATGTATCAACATGCAATGATGATGTATGGTATGTGGATTTAGGTGCTTCAAACCACATGACTAGTCATGGTGAGTGGTTCAAGGATATGAAAAATCTTGAAAAGCCAAGTTTTGTTGAAATAGGGGATGATACTACTCATCCAATTGCCCATGTTGGAAATGTGCCATTGTCTATACAAAATGGTAAGGTGGAGTATCTTGTAGATGTACTTCACGTTCTAAATATTACAAAGAATCTAGTTTCTATTGGCTAGATGATTAAGCAGGGTTCGCAGGTCTGCTTTAACCTTGATGGTTGTTATGTTGAAGACTTTAAAGAAGACAAGTGCAGGTTAGTTGTTGCAAAAGGCAATAGAGTGGACACAGAATGTTTACAGTAGATGTAAATATGCTTGAAGTGAAAGCTACAATGTTTGCATAGTGTTTAGCAATTATTGCAGATAGATGGCATAAGAGAATTGGGCATGTAAATGTGCAAAGAATGAAGTCTATGTAGACTAAAGAAATTGTGACAAGGTTACCTAAGTTTAAGGTTGATGATATACAGAAAGTATGTGAAGCATGTCAACTTGGAAAGCAGACAAAGCATGTATTTCCACATGACAAGAATGTGAGTAAGAATGTACTAGATGTTGTGTATTCAGATATATAGGATCCTGCAAAAACTATGGGTGGCTGCAAGTATTATGTAACATTCGATAATCACACAAGGAAAGTGTGGGTGTATTTCATGAATAAGAAGAGTGAAGTTTTCACTCATTTTCATAATTTCAGAGTGATGATAAGAAAGCATGTGAAGTGCCTAAGGTCATAAGGGGAGAGCACTTCTCTAATGAGTTCTTTGATTTCTTGTAGAAGAATGGCATTCAGAGACAATTTACATATAGATTCACTCCGTAGCAAAACTGAGTTGCTGAGTAAAAAAACAGGCACATTGCAAAGATAGCATGAGCATTGATGGACAAAGAAAAATATGTTGCATTGCTGTTGGGCTGAAGGTGTTTCTACTAGTTTATATATCATGAACATGACTCCTACTGTAGCCATACATGATGTAACGCCATAGGAGAAATTCAGTGGTGGCAAGAAACCTGATTTGTCTCACTTGAAAGTTTTTGGATGCATTGCATATGTGCATGTGCCAGATGAGTTGCGTACGAAGCTAGATCCAAAGGTTAAAAAATATGTGTTTATTGGATATTCCATTGAGAAAAAGGGATATAGATGCTACAGCCCTACTACACGTAAGTTGAGGGTAAGTTGAGATGTGTTTGATGAAATGAGTAGCTGGTATGCTGCTGAAAAAGATGTCGTTGGGGTTGATGTAACTAGAAATGTGATTGCACAGAATGTAAGTCATCAATCACAGTCTTTGAGTGGACCTGGCGAGTGCTCTTGTGTTGGGTATGTTGATAGACCATGGAGTGGCAAGTTACGTCAAAATACTAGTCCTAAAAATGTAGTTAGTACATCACGAAAAGGCAAAGAGGTGAGCCTCTTGGTATGCCCAACATTTCTGTAGGGCATTCTTATGTTGATGGAGAGTCTAGTAGCTCAGAGCAGCAGAGTCTTGATGTGATGAGCTTGGGATTCCAGCTATTAGAACACCTAGTGTAAGAAAGGAAAGAGAAGCTGCAAAAGTACCAGGTGTAGTGATCATGGACAATGTAGGTCACGGAGATTCAGAAAACCTGTTGATAGGTTGACATATGATGGTTATGTCGTTCATCATTATGCATATATGGGTAAAGTTGTGTAAGATGTTGAACCCACATGTTTTGAAGAATATGTTGGGAATTTAGATTGGGAGAAAGCCATGGATGAAGAAATGGCTACATTGAATGCAAATGAGACTTGGGACTTGGTGCTCCTTGCTTAAGGACAAGAAGGCTATTGGATGCAAGTGGGTGTACAAAATGAAGCACAACTCAGATGGAAGTATTAGCAGGTATAAAGTAAGATTGGTTGCCAAAGGTTATGCTCAAACTTATGGCATTGATTATGAGGAGACGTTCAGCTCCATTTGCCAAGATGGCAACCATGAGAGTTGTTATTTCGTGGTGGCTATATCAAAAGGATGGGTTTTACAGCAAATGGATGTTAAGAATGTGTTCTTGCATGGTGATTTGCAAGAAGAAGTGTATATGGATCAACCACTAGGTTATGAAGATGTGGGTCATCCTGATTTTGTATACAAGTTGCGTAAAGCTTTATATGGCTTGAAACAAGCATCGAGAGCATGGCATGATAACATAACACAATATCTTATCACCATTTGTTTTCATGTGGTGGCAGATGCTAATCATTCACTCTATGTGCAGAAGAGTGATAAGAGCCTTTTGGTCATCACAATCGAGTCACAATCTATATGGATGACTTGATTGTTGGAGGTGATAGTGGAGAGGAAGTTGAGAGTGTGAAATGTCCTCAAGCAGAAATTTGATATGAAGGATTTGGGTGAGCTGAGGTACATCTTTGGCATTGAGGTTATTAGGACGGCCAAGGGCATATGGCTACCACAGAGGCAATATGCATTGGACATGCTGTCCAAATATGGTATAGCTGGTTGTAAGCTAATTTTTATGCCATTAGATTCAAATGGCAAGTTGAGTGTAGTTGCGGGTGAGATTTTGGAGAACCCCACTATATACAGGAAGATAGTGGGCAACTTGATCTACATGATGATCACCAGGCTCAATTTGAACTATACAATTAGATTACAGAGTCAATTTATTTAGGTTCCTCAAAAGCCACATTTGGATGGTGTGAGGCACACATTGCACTATGTGAAGTCTACAGTAGACTATGGTCTCTTTTATGAGGCTGTATAGAGTTGCAGGTGTTTGGATACAGTGATGTTTGGATACAGGTGTTTGGATACAGTGATGCAAATTGGGCTAGTAGTATTACAGATATGGGAATCTATACAAGTGGAGTTATGTTCTCCTTTTGGGAGTGGTGTTGTGACATGGAGCAACAAGAAGTAGCCAATAGTTGCCTTGTCGAGTACAAAGGCAGAGTATAGGGGTGCTACAATGAAAGCATGTGAGGTAGCTTGGTTGTGCAAGCTACTTAGTGATTTGGGACTGCAGGTTGACAAATATGTTAGATTCTATTGTGACAACCTTAGCAGTATACAATTGGCAAGGAACCCGATTTCTCATGTGCAGACCAAATACATAGAGGTCCACTCTCACTTCATTAGAGACAGGGTCTTAGCAAGAGACATTGATCTCATGTATGTTAGCACAGAGGAGCAAGTTAGCTGACATTTTCACGAAAGCCCTGGGAACAGAGAAGCTTCACATATTTCTAACTATGCTTGGAGTCCTAGAGATGGAGTTGAGCTTGAGGAGAGGAGTGCTGAGATGTCAAGCTTAATACGAGTTGACACTTATGATATGCCTGGGTGACCATTTCTGGCAACTTACATCACTGGCGTGTTTGGTAGGATGCTAACACGATAGATCGTTGCTAGTGATTCTACAACTAGACTACACCAGCTACTAGTCCACCATTGAGTTATGGCATACTTGTCTTGCCAACTCACTCACTTACTTTTAGCATGTTCACATTGTGGTCCGCATGTACATAGTACTTTAGAACTTATTTTGTATTTCCCTTATCTTTCAGTAGAACCCTTTTGTTGTTGTGAAGAAGAAGAAGAACAATTTTTAGCCTCTCATCTTGTGTGTTCTCTTCTAGGGTTTGTGTGTGTGTGTGTGCATACTTGAAGCAATCAAGCTCTCTTCCTCCCTGCATCTTTTCACATCTTTGGTAGTAAGCACAGTAGAGAGTGGGTCTGGGTCTCAAATATGGACATTCCATACTAGTGTGGTTTGCTCAAAAAATCGGGCACCACATTAGTTCTCTCTGGGGGGGTAAAGATGAGGTTTCCCAACTTGGTCAACGACTTTGGCCTACTCTCCATTGTTGGGTCATTTGCTACATTAATGCAACTACTATAGCTTCTCCACCTGTTGTCTTGAAGAGGATTCTTTTCCCTTTCTTTCCGATTTATGCTCATGGTTTTGAAGGAAGATTCAAAAGTACCCTCATGCATTTCTCGTGAAATTGTCTTCAAAATCCATGGTGCTTCTGTAGCATTGCTTAAAGGAGATATGCCCCAAAACATATAGGGATTTATACAGGGCTACATCTTCAAGTCCCTTTAGGAATCAACCAATCAGTCTTTCGTTAAAGAACTTGTTCGTATCATTACAGTGAGAATGAAGACATCCCACCCGGTTGATATAATCCCCCAGATGGATTCTCCATCTTTCTTCTTTAGATAATGCAAGTGTTCGATCAAACTCCATCAAGTTCCTTGTCTTGAATATCCTAGTTTGAAGGCCTCTTTCAAGGTGTCAAAGGTAGCCTTGTCCTCTATTTGTAGTGATAGGAACCACTGTCTAGATTTCCATCGAGGGTGAGGCCAAAGTCACTCACCTTATCCTGATCTTCCATGTGGCTGAATGCCTCATAGATCTACTTGAACATATCTAGATGAGGTATGGGATCTATGGACCAATCAAACTTAGTGATGATAAGTTTGAAGATGTGGGCTAGTTTATTCCTTTCCAGTCTTGTCCCTTGCACCAGCTAAGGAGGTGCTGGTGGTACAATTCCTAAAGCTACCCCCTCCCTATTTCCATGGCTATCTTCAACATTTCAGGTGTCAATCTTGCCCTAGCCGGGGTTGGTGTAGGTTGGGGTATGATAGGTGGGGGAACTAGGCCTGAAGGATAGTATCCCATTTGTAGACCATACCGCAATGGCGAGCTGGTGTGGTCTTTGTAAGGATCCATATGGTATCCGAGATATATCTTGAGATAATGTCAAATAGGAAAAGTATAAGGACTTCATGTACATACTTACTTAAGACCAATAATAGAGGCCATACCATTTTTAAGTTTAGTTGGCTTAGTGTGACAGCTAGTCACTTGTATATAAGCCATTTTTTACATTTAGAAATACACATTCATTCCCTTGTTATAGAACACTTGTGAGCCCTATGTCTTTACTTGGGTGGAAAACTTCTATATCCCTCTACAGATTGTCTATTAGGCTTCATTTTGCAAACTCATCAAAGATATAGCTTCCAAACATGCAGAGATGGTCATGAAGCCTCTTCCTATGGAGATCGATCAAAAATCTATCAAATGAATAGTAAGTCATCTACATAGCCTTTCTTGGACACTACATCTCATATGGAGATACTTGACTCTAGTAATGTAGTACTGCATAGCCTCTCCTTTATCTTGCCGCTGAGGTTGTAGATTTAAACTATGGGGCTCCATCTAGGTCCACTGGGTGAAAATACCACAATGAAAGTGTCTCAAGACGAGCTCAGGACCTCATGTAGTTGACCATTTTAAAAGGGTTTAGTGCCCTAAACCACTAGACTTCTTTCCCTTCAGACAAAGTCCAAACAAATAGATCTTGATGGGAAGATCAATTGATCCCATGGTTTTACAAACTTAATCAAATTTCTCAGGTATTATCGAATGGGATCTCTAGTTCCATCAAATTTGATCATCATCCTTGAGATGTGGAGTGTTTGGCTTGGTCTCACATGTATATTATTAAATCTTTCATGTATGCTATTGAATCTTGCTTGCTTGATCGATCCTTGCAAGATAAGTTTGTTTGTGAGAGAGAATCACCACAAAGGCCAATCTCTATTTGCCTCTATCTAGACAAAGAGAGCTCCACCTTCATCCCCTTAGCAAGGAGTATTCGAGTGTGACAATGGAGTGAGGACATGACGAACGAGGTAACACACCCAGATTAGGGAGTTACACATTATAGTTCAAAGGCAAGACCCAACAACATATGAATTGACAAAGGTTAAGCTCTTGACTTCAACACATGTGCACTACCATGTTGCTCCTACAATGCCTGATTTGCCATGGTTTCTTTCTTATTTTGTGATAAGCTTCACCTTATTTGAGTTCTTGTGTAAACCTCTTTCAATTTATGTTTTCTTTTTTTCATGCAATATGTATTAACATCCTAGGAGGTTGAACTTTTGAGGTCTTGCACAACCATGTTAGTTTCTTCTAGTGTTCTTTCTTATCCACTCAAGAAACCAATCAATAGTCATATATGGAGCCACAAGCTCTAACATCTTTACTTTATAGACGTATCAAAATGCCAATATGCCAGACAAGGAGCACCATAGTGCTTGCAAAGTTTAGGCTTACAATGTTTTTAATACTCTTTTAGTTTGCAAGCTTGAGTTCAAGCTATAATCTGTACAATTGCGTTTTATTATCATGAGATACCATCATCTAACCTAAAGCTGATATTTTATCCAGCTTAAGTGTATTATAATCAAGATCAGACTAATCTAAATGAAGATTGAGTAACAAAAAGATTAATCAATAGCTATATTAACTTAGAGGTCTAATTGGAAGCTTACTAGCAATGCCAATAATGAGTGATTACGAGTTGAAATTAATAGGGCATAGATGTACAACATGTGCATGTGAATTTAAAATTTCCCATTCACCCTGATCTTGATGTAATTGAATTTCGTAGAAACCGTTTCTTTAGGTCAAACACAAAGGTGTCCCATACATAGTGTGGAGCCCCTATGAACGGTGTCATGCCATGGCACGTCTATGGTGTGAAACCATGCATATGAGGCCATTAAATGCAAATCCATGGGATTAAGTGCCATGACTTGAGTCATTATATGATGCCTAAGTACATATGTTCATATTGTAAATGAGGTTCAATAAGACGACTTGAGGCTGAGCCAGGTCTCGAAGCCTCTGTACATAAGTATGGTGTGAATCATGGAGTTTTTATGCTTATGGTAGACCTTGTAGTAGGGAACACCCCTCTCAACATGTATGGGAAATGTGAGAGCATGTATGATGCAAGGATTGGTTTTGAAAGAATGCCTTTTCAAGATATCGTGTCTTGGAATGCCATGATTTCTGTTCTTACTCAGAATGAGCAGAACAAGGAGGCTCTGGGTTTGTATGATGAGATGCAGCTGTAGAGGAGGTGATTGATGGTGGTGAATGGATTGACCGTGTTTCAATTGTTCCCCCCATATTTTCGTCTGTCGACGTGGCTAAGTTGGTGTCCCTTTGTCCATGTGTTCAGAAAGCGGAAAAAGAATCTAAAGCTATAAGTCTGGCAGAGACGTGTGTGATCAGTGCTGATTTCCTCAAGGTTTTGTCAGACAAACTGGAGACTGAAGTCAAAGAGCTAGCCAAGATGTCCACAGTTATAGATACAGTGATAGGTGCAAGTCAGCTTGCTTCAAAGGGGAATAGTTCTGATCCTGGGAGTGGTATCTCCACTGCAGTAGCTTCTGTAGATGATAAGGAAGTAAGCCATAAAGGAAAATTTGGTTCACAAGGAAAAGCTGGTAAAAGGAAAGGAGATGGTGTAGTCTCTGCAAAGACCACAGTGCTTGAAACTGCGGAAGATGAATACATTTCTGGAAAGGGATCAAGATGAAAGAAGAAGGGTGGAAAAGCTAAAGGTGGAAGTCATCCTTCAATTGCAGGAGTTGGATCTTCCAACAAAGGAGGCAAGGGAAATATAGAAAGACCAGTTTCACGCGAGAATGAACTGCTATCGGAAGAGTATATTGCAACCCGGGTTCTCGAACTTTTTCCAGAACTTGAAGGTGCTGGTACAGATGAGGTAACACACCCAGATTAGGGAGTTACACATTATAGTTCAAAGGCAAGACCTAACAATGCATGAATAAACAAAGGTTAAGCTCTTGACTTCAACACATGTGCACTACCATGTTGCTCCTACAATGCCTAATTTGCCATGGTTTCTTTCTTGTTTTGTGATAAGCTTCACCTTGTTTGAGTTCTTGTGTAAACCTCTTTCAATTTATGTTTTCTTTTTCTCATGCAATATGTATTAACATCCTAGGACCTTGAACTTTGGAGGTCTTGCACAACCATGTTAGCTTCTTCTAGTGTTCTTTCTTATCCACCCAAGAAACCAATCAATAGCCATATATGGAGCTACAAGCTCTAATATCTTTACTTGATAGATGTATCAAAATGCCAATATGCTAGACAAGGAGCACCATAGTGCTTCCAAAGTTTGGGCTTACAATGTTTTTAATGCTCTTTTGGTTTGCAAGCTTGAGTTCAAGCTATAATCTGTACAATTGTGTTTTATTATCATGAGATACCATCATCAAACCTAACTCTGATATTTTATGGTCTCCAGCTTAAGTGTATTATAATTAGGATTAGACTAATCTAAATGAAGATTGAGTCACAAAAAGAGTAATCAATAGCTATATTCACTTAGAGGTCTAATTGGAAGCTTACTAGCAATGTCAATAATGAGTGATTACGAATGTAAAATTTCCCATTCACCCTGATCTTGATGTAATCGAATTTCCACGCCATAACCACTTACAAGCGTGGTAGAACAAAGTTGAGGTCAATTTCAGTGGATCAACTAACAAAGTGCAAGCATATATGTAAATGCCCAATCGAGTCATTTCAATAAAATACACAATTTCAAATACATTTTAGATTTTAAATCTTTGATGAATACTTCAAGGTTTTAAAGACTTCCAATCACATATTTCAACATGAATGATTAGAGACAACAATTTTTTTTTGAGGTGACTCGAAATAGCATGATCACTCCACATGGCAAGAGTGAGGCTATCACGTGCCACACATCAAAAATGTGAGCTGACCAAAAGGATTGAATGCTAGTTGTTCAGTCTCTTGTAAGATTGCCTGCAAATTTAATGCATTTTGATTCAAAAAGACCACCAAAATATTGTTTTGCATTTCCATTAAATATATTATGTGAGTTTTTCAAGAATAAGAGTGCTTTACTAAGGTCTAATTCTAGGATGTAATGATTAATTAATGCTTGAAAAAGTCAACCAAATGATGACCCTCCTTGTCCTTTCTATTTGCATGCATTCACCCATGTCCTTTCTATTGAAGGTCTCATAATTCTCTACAAAGGGCCTCAAGGGCTCATTCTGTAGTACGAGTAGAGGGAGTAGGAGGAGAGGGGGAGGGGGGGCTCATGCACAAAGTGTCTATTAATTAAATGCCATGTCAGAGAGCCATTGTCCAATGTATGTGTTGGCTACTACAAATGAGAGAAGATTCAAAATTCTAAACCCTGCGAACTCCATATAAACCCCCTCTCTCCATGTGCAAAAACCCCCATCTAATAATATCACTAGGCTTGTGATACCAAACCTGGCCCTGACACACCATGTTGCTAGGTTTAGCATACTTCTTTATTACAAATGTTTAAAATAAGATATTTCTGAGTTGAATGATACTTGAGACTCCATATATATAAACCCCCTCTCCATGTGCAAAACCCCCATCCAATAATGTCACACCATGTTGCTCGGTTTAGCATACTTCTTTATTATTTACAAATGTTTAAAATAAGATAATTCTGAGTTGAATGATACTTGAGACTAGATTTGACATATAGGATATTCTAAGGGGAAAGTTGGGATGCTGGCAACAAACAACCAATTAGGGCAGTGCAAGGTGCCAATGCCTAATGGGGGGCATGAATGTGCACGTGAGGTTGAAATTTAATGGTTGACAAAAATGAGTGTCAAAAAGAGATACAAGGTCAAAAGCTGCAAGGGTGAATGACAAAACTAGGTGATGAAAACGAAATTGAAGATGGGGAAGACAACAACAATATGGAAAGGAGTTTTGAGCTTTACCAAAAGTGCAAGATGAAATATCATGAATTTTGGAGTTTTGCATGGGGACCTATCAAGGCAATCTTCCCCAATTCTCAAAACAACAAGCCATCTAGAAAGCTTAAAGGCACTATGCCATCAAAACTATTGAGCATCAAATCTTAGCATAGGTTTTTGCTCCTGCCACATGTCACTCTCTCAAGCATTTCCTCTAAAACCATCTCCTCTCCTCCTCCTCTAGCCACATGGCAGCAGTGCACAAGGGTGGGCACTCTGTTCCTCAGGCCACACGGCAACAGTATACAAGGGTGGGCACTTTGTGCCACACCAACAGCATGACGCGTACTTCCCCAAGATTGGAGATGCACGAAAGGGGATAAGTTGAGCACAGCCTAGAACCATGTGTGTAGGCTAGAGATGTATGTACACAATGGGCATGGCATTGGGGGCGATCTATTTACCAGTATAAATGGCTGACATCCTGGGTGTTTGTCTTGCATGGCATCTACCTGTCATGTAAAACCCGCATGACATCACCCCATGTCACTTTTGAAGAAAGGTGGTTCTAATTTATCCACAGAGTAGGGAAGCTTTTTGGTGCTTTCTTTGGGAAGAAGTGATATGTCTGTATACGTTGGGAATTCCAATAATGAGTAGAGCCAGTTTGCAAAGTATACCCTTCTCATGGTGTGCCCATTAGGATACATGAAAAAATAAACATGTTACAAATCTATGGTGCTACATAACACCGAATATACAGACCTTATGTACCTCTCTCTCTTGTGCCATCTCTTACTTCCTCTTTTTCAAGGAATGAAGAATTGGAAGGGAAGGGGACAAGGACATGCTTGGAATCAAGATAGGTGTCTATCTTTGTTAGAAAGAGAGCGATACATAATTTAATACAAAATCCATTTCTTGATCCTGTTGCATTGCAATTCCCTTTTAGGTATTGCATTGAATAAGGCCGACAATTTGAATTGCCAAAAAATGAGTTGTTGCTACTTTACAGTTGATCAGCAAGAGTTCATAATACCTGCCAACAAATAGAACATATCCAGAAAAAGTAATGGAATAAGATGTAATAGTGGAACTGGATTATTGCTAAGATGTGTATTATTTAAAGAATAATCATCTTTGTTGTCACAGAAACCTTGCTGACCGGCATCTGGAGCCTCCTGTTTTGGAAGCCAACAGCACCCACAACCTGCATTTAGCCTTATTAAGTGTCAGCAAAAGTAACCCTGACAATGTTACATGCACTTTGAAGCTATGCATGTAAACCACCTATATTTTGTAGTGCCACTCTGTGCAAGGCTTGCCCCTTTCCAAGGCTGTTGTTGCAAAGTTACCAACTCCCAAAGAATGACCCCAAAACTGTAGACAACAGATTTTTCATTTGATAGCTCATCTCGTAAAACTTCCCGGGCCATCCATTCAGGCTACAAAGTTCAGCATATCAGCACCTCCCTCCCTCTCTCTCTCTCCTCTCTCCCTTCCTCCTTCCATCTCTCTCTGTCTCTCTCTCCCTCATAGTTGCTATCTTTGGCCACCATCAGTAGCTTCAGGAGCACCAACCATGGTACCAGTCAGACAGCACCTAAGCCACATGATTCTGCCTGGACTATCTCATATACTTGACAGCTCCCTTCCCATGAGGAAGGAGACTTTTTCTTTTTCTTCTTCTTGCTACACCTGTACTGCTCAGGTTCCATGGCCCATTTTGGCCTCTCCCTCTCTCTCTCTCTCTCTCTCTCTCTCTCTCTCTCGGGATTGTTCCTACGACATTAAAAAGACACCATAGAGAGAGCCTATTGAGGGACAGGAGGGCAGTGGGACAAGAGCCGCTTAGACGGAGAGCCCTCACATATTTTTTTAGAGCTAGCATTGTAACCCCATCAGCCTCTACTCCCCCATCTACAAGCCTACCTGACAGACCACCCTCGAGAGAGGAGTCACCTTGGACAGAGCCATTGCCATCTATAGAGCTAGATGCCCACAACCATGAGGATCACCACGACTCCCTCACCATCGGTAGATTCGAGCCATCATTGCCCGCCACGAGAGGAGTTTACCATGACAATTCAGCAGTTCAGCTTTCAGCTCTTAGCTCTCTTAGGATGTTACTATTTTCATTCTTTCTTTCAGATTTGTTATGATGAGACATCATCATCATCAATTGTACCTTGTTTTGGTCTCATGGGCCATTTCGGCCTTTAGGAGACATTAATATATCTTTCTTTCTTTCTCTCCAGTTAGGTTTTGTAAATCATGTTTTTTTCCATTATTTTGTCACTTCGTGGACACATTGTAACACTCCTGGTTTCATAGACCCTTTGGTCTTTTGTAGATGTTAATAGAACTTTCTTTCTTTCTTTCTTTCTCCCTCTCTGAGTATATTCCAAGAGAGAAACAACCAAATCTCAGGGGCCTCATCTGTCCACTAAAGAGCTGCAGATCCAGGATATCCTTTGATGACATGGCAAGCTCCAATCACTGAGGGGAGACGCTATGGCTACTTTGCGTTCTATTCTAGAGGATAGTATCAGTGGATGACCACATATTGTCATCATGTAGCATCACATGGATGCTTTAGTTTTTGAGGCTAGTTTTCTACAGGTTTTTTGTTTCCAAGGTTCAGTATTCATCATGGATATGTTGTACTACCTTTTGGTCTCATAGACCCTATCATGTGTTAATATAACTTTCTTTCTTTCTTACATTGGACACACATCACCTGTCGAGGGTGGCATTTGAGTCTTCTACGTAGCCTTCATAGGATAGCCATAGCAGATCTTGGAACTCACAGACCATTAGCTGGTTTGACATACAAGGTCTTCAGATGGACCACCACCTCCCTTTTGAGGATAGGTTAGACTCCCCATTCTTAGTCCCTAGGGATCAACTGCATCATCTACCTAGACTTGACCCGAATTCACATGAGTCGGACATGGAGAAGCGCTTCGTTGTTGGGAGTAAGGCTGTGAATCTCTAGTACCAATGTGATGAACTGAGAATAGGCAAGAAAATCCCCATTGGCAGCTATGAATTGCTTACGGATAGCCTGCTCAAATTTAGCCCACGTTGCAGCACTTTTGCCATCATGAATCCGTTAGTGCCACCAAAGGAAGGCATTATCTTTAAGCAAGGATGCAGTTATGGCACCTTTCTTTGATTTCGAGAGTTCCACAGCATTGAAATAGAGATTCATCTTATAAAGCCATTGTTCCAAGGTTTGAGGACTTCCGTGTCCATTATAAGATTCTGGGAGCTTGACGTTGGCGTTGACATTGACTGGAATAGTGCATTGTTGACCAATATTGAGACGCACGGCAAGGCTGGAGCTAGGTGCCATCTGGTGTACGTCCTGGTGTTTTTCTAAAGGCTATAGAATCTTTAGATTATTATTATTTTTTAACGTTTATGATATAAGGCCTAAGGCATGGGGCCTTAAGTAAAACACAGGTTATGGTTGATTTAAGGGTTTTTCCTGATTTTTAGGGTTTCAACATTGTGTGGGCCTTTAGATTGCGGATCTCTCACGCGCCCCAACTTGAGTATTCTAATACCACTATAAAGACTATTACTAGTCTTTCTAATAAATTAGACTATTCTAACACCACTATAAAGACTATTACTAATCTTTCTAATAAATTAGACATGATTAAGACTTAATTGCTGAAATTAAACACACAATAGAGAAAAAACCGAAAAGGTATAAATAAAGAGGCACATCCCTAGTGTAGGGATGTGACTCTTAGACAAGTAGTTTTTTTTCTGAGAAAAAGATCCTTCTATTAGTTAACAAAACCTAGCCTCGAAGGGCGAAATACAACCACAAAGGGCTAGAGACACACTCGCCTCCATGTACGGGGCGGGGATCAAAGAATCAAAGGTAGAGAAAGATGCACTTCTCTAGCTGGATGCTCTATGAGGAGAAGGCTATCTCATCAGGGAGAGGGGGAGGGAATAGCCACACAGATGGTCTGTAGTGCTTGTGGGATCACCACCTCTATCAGTAAGAAAAGGGCCATGCAAGTAGAGCCTAAAGAAGGCTTCCCGCATGCACCCTATCGCTTCCCCCACTGACTGCGAAGGGTATGAATGATGTCAACCCAAATGCTCCTAATGGACTCTACAGGAGGAGTGTGGGTGCCTTTGATGGCTTCGCTACATCAAGCTCTCTAGATGTGTCTGGCTACAATGTTGCTACAAATCTTCCATTGCTGGCACAAACCTGGAGTCTAGTGATCACAGTAGAAGGGGCTGGGACTAGGACTGCCGAAGTACGAAGGTGAGAGACCTAAAGGTTGATGCATGCTTGCTTGTGGATTGTGTGGGTGAGCGAGAGTGCAATGACGCTAGCTCTCTTCTCGCTCTCTCTTTCTCCTCCCTTCCCCCCTTTCTCTCACTCACCATGGCATTACGGTAGAGGTTGAGCCTTCCATAGCTTTCTCCCTCTTTGCTCCCCACCAATTTCCAAGGCTTCTTTGTGTGGTGACAACGAGGAAGGCAATGTTGAGGACCCTAGCTCTCCACAAAAGAGGGTTGCTCTACCAAGACTAGCTAGAGGTGCAAGCTCCGCAAGACCTTGCATTATTCATCTTATTCTCTCGCTCAAATGTTCCCAAATCAGTGAACATTGTGTCTCTTGGGATGAGACATGTCCTGTCAGTGACCCATGTGACTAGATACAACCCTTCACTAGTGTCTATAATTATTACAATGATTAAGGGTAATTAAGAACTAAAATAGGAGATTAGTCACAATCGTGATAATGTGTATGTCCTTGCTTGCTGTCTGACAAGTGATTGTTCTTTTGTAAGGCTCCAAAATTATGCCAAAATTTTGCTCAAAAACAAGGTTGTGCACTCAAACAAATTTATGAGTCAATGTGTTCACACCCTCGTTAAAGATGGGGTGTGTACACTAGGGTGGGGACTAGGCACTTATGGACTTATAGGCACCCCATGCCCTCTTTTGGGCTAAATGTCCTCTTTCTGACCCTAGTTGGGGGGATGCCCAATACCAATTAAAAGTAAGTGTGGGCTGCCCCAACCCTTGGTAGGGGCTACCTTACGCTTGGCAATGTTTCCATTCTTGGCCAACCAATTTGCTCTTTCTTCTTCTTTGGAGGTAAGTGCCTCCTTCTAGACACGCGAGATGGAGGATACTCACTTGTTGTACGACCTGCTATGACCACATGTATGGACCCATGCAACAGCTAGGGAAGCTGTACGTGCATATCGTACAACTAGCTAGAAATCATAATATGCAGTCAAAAACCCTAAAATGCTGTCTGAAACCCTTAAAAACATTTTTGGAGCATTTTTTACGCCCGAGAATGGTGGAAAACACTATTTTGCTACTCTGCTGAAACCCTAATATGTTGGTATGGAGTCCAAACCAGCCCATAAGGTGCACACATCAACACACTTGAGCCTAGAATTACCCAAGAAGGTATATGATTGAAGTTGTGGTTTATTTGTTGAACTAGCCTTGATGATGAAAGAAGTTGTGAAGACTACCCAGCTTGGTGAGACTAGAGGTTGCTTGTGAGATCCACACACAATGGATATATATATATATATATATACCTAGATGAATCCAAGAACATGCCCAAATTCACCTTTTAGGAATGTGCAAGTTATATACTCATACTAGTCAACCCACGAGACTATATAACTATCAACTCCATTATGCATAGTATGGAATAGATACTACGACATCCCCACTAACGTCATCAATGCCCAATAGTGGGTGTAGAACTCTGTATCAAGATATGCTCTCACACACGCACCACACACACATGCACTCCACACACACACACACACACACACACACACACACACACAAGAGCATATATTCACAAAAAGCCCTTCATCAATGCCCATACTCCACCAAGACAATGTGTAAAGTATGGGAGTCTCTATGAGACTCCACTAAGACCTAGTGTGAAGCTAGGACTCTTTCCTAGCCTATGGCTTGGGCAGTGGTATTGCTTGTTTTTGTTTTCATTAAGTACTTGGAAATCTGGTGCTTGGCACCCTCTGTTGTATCTAAAATCATTGTATTATTGAAGTAAATATTTTCCTTGGGGGTGGGGGGAGGGGGGGAGCACGGGGCGCTAGCCTGTTCTTCCAACCCTAGTGTTGTCTCTTGATCATATCCTTTTACATCTGTGCGGTGGTGTGTTATGCTATTTGTACTTAGTCTCATAAATAACTAACTAGTTATGGAACTCGAGCTCCTAATGTCACACGCACCTTGCACTGGAGTGCTATGTGACACACTGGCTCTACATTCATACAATAGGATTTACCTTTTCAGGAATATTTGTCATATGCCGTGACCCCATTATGAGCCCCAGTACTTACGGGACATATCAGGCACGAGCTACATAGGTTAGTCTCCACAGCCATAGAGAGTCTACATGTGTCAATCCTCTTACCCACTTGGAGAAGTCATCAGATAGGGCAAGTAGAAGTCAAACCATAGCATGTAGTTGCATCAGAAGCATGTAGTTCATGGGAATCATGTCTATGGGGGCCAGCCAAAGGCCAGCCCATGGGATGGGTTGTTACCCAATAGGTAACCATCATGTACTGGTCGACTGAATAAGCATATATCTCAGGTCGGCCAGCATCTCAGATGGATAGGCAGCCATCCATGAACACTAAGTTTGCCAAACATCATAATGGGTAGCATCTAATGTTTGTGCTAGCTAGTTATAGCATTTTTGTCCCTTCAAAATAGGTTGACACATGTTCTACTGGCCGACTGGCACAAAAATCCATATATAAGCAATGCTTACCATTTAGCATAAATCATTCATCAACAAGTCAGTCCATCAGTAGTTCTAGTGTGCCTAAAGCCTCTGGGTTTTCTTGTGCATACTTTCAGCATTCACCACCTTAGTGTGCTTTAGCCCCAAGGATTACTCGAAGAGTTCCTTTAGCATTCAGCCAGCTACCAGCATATGTGCATCCCTTAGTTTTGGACTTGCATAGTGGTCACTAAAGAGCTATTCAAAGGTGCTTGGACAACATATGGTTCAGTCTACGTTCGGTCTACTTTGTCCTTGCCTTTGGCAATCCTCACTCATCATTCATATTCATTGTAAACGTTCTCCTGTAAAAGTTCTCCAAAGAAATATAAGCAAATACTCATGCTCACAGCAAAGGGGGAGGGGGGGGAGGGGTGGTTTCAATAGGTAATTGGGACAATACTATGTCGAGTCTATCATCTCACAGCAAAGGGGGAGGGGTGGTTTCAATAGGTAATTGGGACAATACTATGTCGAGTCTATCATCTCTCTCTCCCCTATTCTCTCTCAAGTAAAGTGGAATCGCATAAACTCACGGCGGGTATAAAGAAGGCTTTGTTGCACATTACGATGATCAACCTATTGCATGCTACATTGGTATCAGAGCTGTAGGTTGTAACCCAACTTGGCTACCCTAAGTGAGAGCATTATGTGGATGGTAAAATTCCAGTCAAGAAAAATTCTGCTATATGCAAGTGAATGTGTTGTCTCCTCTCCCTACATTGGCAAACCAAGGAGCGACTTCCTCCACCACCCTAACAACCACCATCATATGAGCTCAACCGAACTTCACTAAGTATGATGGTAATAAGTGTGATCATGCTACAATAATTCAATTCATTCATCAGTTTGTAGCATATTTTCCATTGGCTAAGATTTCAGATCCTCAAGATTGAGTTTACCTAGCGGCACCTCACCTTTCCAAATTAATCACCTCGTGGCAGCATTGGTGAAGTCTACATGTAGACCTGTTGTCGTGACGTGAGCGGTATCACTGGGCAAGTGTGAGACTTCTGGCTGTGAGAGTAGCTTCCAATCCCAGTAGCAAGGAAACAAAATATATAACTCCTCAAGGAGCATAAGATATCTCCATTTTTGATGACATGTACATGTGCGAATTCACTTCAATACATCTCCAAATCCAACTTGATGATTGCACATAAATTGTGTATCAAGAGCATGACCAGTTCCAAGCATAGATCACCTGATTCTTTTTCCAAATGCTTCAAACATATCACATGTAGGCATAACACAATCTACAAAAGATTTCCATATACATGTGACCATTCACATCACATATATCATATATTGCCAATTCCATCATTTCAAGATGTCTCTTGATCTCGTGAAAACCTGCTTTCAGATTCTAACAACTCACAAAGCAAAAGATGTCATATGGCATATATACAACATATTCATGTGATTTTAGAAAACTCCATGTCTAGCAATCCAAAATCCAACCAAGTAGAAAATAAAATCCAAATCCCAGGAATCTCTTTGTATTTTGATGCTTTCTTATTCCAAGACTCTCCAAAAAAAAAAACTTACCCAAAGCCTTACCCAAAAGCCTTAAAGGGGTAGTGTATTTATCCAAAGGCTATACGATTTTAGAAAATCGTAACAAAAACAACAAAAATACTTATCTCTGAGTAAAAAAAGAAGAAGCGAATTCTTGAATTTTTGCTTTTCCCATATTTTGCTTCACTGCAGTATGCGCCAAAATCATCATTTCCATTGTGAGATTTTTGAAGATCATCTCATTCGATAGTGCTTCCTTTCCTCTGTAATTCAAACCCCTACAAGGCTTGAACAGAAGTCATTCTCTCAAAAATGAAAATTTCTGCAAATTTCCAACTCTGGTTTTTTTCTTCTCTCCCGTTTTTGCATATTCTCTCCTCTTATCTGCGTTTCTCATTTTTTCCCATTTCTTTCCCGCAAGAGAATCGGGCTCCATTCACTTTTGCAGCCAAAAAATTGGATTTCCCAAATTAAAAAATACGCTGCGCTTCCTTTTTTTTTCCAGCTTAATACTCGGATATTCCTTTTTAGAAAAATCCTTCGCATTTTGCCACGCAAGCCACCACCTTGCGTCTGCACTGCTGCCCCTGTTTATGCTGCTCGATTCGGTGGCTCTGCTGTGGCTGCTCTGTGGTACCCGCCATGGACGAAAGCTTGGCTTGAGCTTGGTGTTGGGCTTGTGATGTTGATCATGATGATGATGGCAGTGTTCGCCGTGGGTAGGTGTCAGCAAGTTCAGATGCAATTGTCCGCAGCAAATGCCTATGAAGGGCAGCCAAATTCACATGATCATCATCAAACAGATCCAGAGCTTTTGTAAAAAGCTGCAAGCTTGCATACAACTCATCGGTTTTCCTCTGCAAAGTGTCTACACGATGACGCCTCTCTTTAGCGGGGCTGCAGTGAAGGAAGCTTGCTTAACCTTTTCCCAGGTGGAAATGACTGCAGGCTTTAAGTGAGCAGCAATGGCTTTAGATAGCACGCCAACACCCTCCTCATCTGTACCACAGCACCTTCAAGTTCTGGAAAAAGTTCGAGAACCCGGGTTGCAATATACTCTTCCGATAGCAGTTCATTCTCGCGTGAAACTGGTCTTTCTATATTTCCCTTGCCTCCTTTGTTGGAAAATCCAACTCGTGCAATTGAAGGATGACTTCCACCTTTAGCTTTTCCACCCTTCTTCTTTCCTCTTGATCCCTTTCCAGAAACGTATTCATCTTCCGCAGTTTCAAGCACTGTGGTCTTTGCAGAAACTACACCATCTCCTTTCCTTTTACCAGCTTTTCCTTGTGAACCATTTCCTTTATGGCTTACTTCCTTATCATCTACAGAAGCTACTGCAGTGGAGATACCACTCCCAGGATCAGAACTATTCCCCTTTGAAGCAAGCTGACTTGCACGTGTCACTGTATCTACAACTGTGGACATCTTGGCTAGCTCTTTGACTTCAGTCTCCAGTTTCTCTAACAAAACCTTGAGGAAATCAGCACTGATCACACACGTCTCTGCCAGACTTATAGATTTAGATTCTTTTTTCGCTTTCTGAACACATGGACAAAGGGACACCAACTTAGCCACGTCGAGACAGACGAAAATATGGGGGGAACAATTGAAACACAGTCAATCCATTCACCACCATCTATCGCCTCCTCTACAGCTACATCTCATCATACAAACCCAGAGCCTCCTTGTTCTGCTCATTCTGAGTAAGAACAGAAATCATGGCATTCCAAGACACGATATCTTGAAAAGGCATTCTTTCAAAACCAATCCTTGCATCATACATGCTCTCACATTTCCCATACATGTTGAGAGGGGTGTTCCCTACTACAAGGTCTACCATAAGCATAAAAACTCCATGATTCACACCATACTTATGTACAGAGGCTTCGAGACCTAGCTCAGCCTCAGGTCGTCTTATTGAACCTCATTTACAATATGAACATATGTACTTAGGCATCATATAATGACTCAAGTCATGGCACTTAATCCCATGCATCTGGATTTGCATTTAATGGCCTCATATGCATGGTTTCACACCATAGACGTGCCATGGCACGACATCCACCCCCTCTAAACCTGCACATCCTCTAGTATGTGCCAAATCATCATCAAGGTCCACATATATCTGGATGTCATCTTCATCTTCTACATTACCAGGAAGATCATCCTCTTCCTCTTCAACCATATCCATATTATCACTGTCAAGCCTCTCATTCTGAATCTCCTGTGAATCAAAAGGATCACTGTCATGCCTTCTTTTAAACATCTTGATCCTTTTGCCTGCTACAAGATTCTTTATCTCTGTTCCATCAAGCTCACACAGGGTATACATGGTATTTCCATGCACATGCTTGACAATGTAAGGACCAAACCATCTTTTTGCAAACTTCCTTTGCACAGTGAACTGGTTGTCAACTTGATCGATCTCCATAGGAAGAGGCTTCATGACCATCTCTGCATGTTTGGAAGCTATATCTTTGATGAGTTTGCAATGAAGCAGTGAACCTAATAGACAATCTGTAGAGGGATATAGAAGTTTTCAACCCAAGTAAAGACATGGGGCTCACAAGTGTTCTATAACAAGGGAATGAATGTGTATTTCTTAATGTAAAAAATGGCTTATATACAAGTGACTAGCTGTCACACTAAGCCAACTAAACTTAAAAATGGTATGGCCTCTATTATTGGTCTTAAGTAAGTATGTACACGAAGTCCTTATACTTTTCCTATTTGACACTATCTCAAGATAAGGCCACTTTGTATGTTCCAATGCTACCTTACAAAGATAAGTTCCCGTTGAAGCACATCTTACGGTAGGTCAAGTGCGTGAAACCACTTTTAATCCTTAGTGGGTGCACCAAAGCATGTGTGGTGGCTTGGTGATGGCCTCTACTACACCATCTATAGGCACACAAGAAGAATACACAATGGGATCAAAACTAGGGGACACTAAAATCCCAGCTCCAAGGGCTCCAACCAACTCAGCTCTAGTCCTCAACCCTCCAGTTGACTCTGTAAGATACCTTAATACCCTCCCAACCTCCCTAGCCCAACTGCCTCCTCCAATTGTCCTCCTCAGTCAACTCTTACTTCTAGCACCTCCGATCTTTCACCAAAATAATTTAGCTGACATCTAGTTGACCAAAATCCACTCCAGCTGTTGCTGCTAACATAGAACTACCCATAAACTGCTTTTGAAATCAACCACTAGTCCCCACTTAGAAACCTATCCTGTAGGATCCTCTATTGTCCTCCAAGGTCAGCTAACCTTAAAACCACAACCCCAAGACCTTCCTGGACACCCTAATGACCCTCTTCTAACCCTTTTCTGACTGAAGTAGACTGAATTCTGCCTTAGCAATTTGACACAGATCCGACTGACTTAGAAGTCTCCACTAAAACAGAGTCTTTCCTCAGGTGTCCTCTGACACACACAGACCCTCAAGCAACTCTAAATGTCACATTAAGAACTCTCTACTAATAGTTGCAAGCCCATAGCTGACTCCAACAAGTCTATTCCCTCAAGTCTAACTAAACAAGTTTAGTTGACTCGGGTTTCTTCTCCTCTATGTCCACGCGGAAACCTTTATACCTTCAAGACATTCAAACTAAGTAAGAATACAACCCTGTGGTCACTCAACTGACCTACAACTGCTACATAAAACATAATTTAGACCATGGACCATCTAACTACTGATTGCACACTCCTGACAATCAGGTCTGACCCACAAATACCTCTCTCAAGCTCAGACAAACCAAACAAGATCCCTACATCAAGCTAACTCACAGCTGACAATGTACCCTCCCAACAAATGTTGACTGAAAACTGACTCAGAAGCAACTTCCCAATCATTAGATTGACACCCTTAAGGGTTCAACCTCCATAAACTCAATGAAAACAACACACATATCACAGCTAGAACATCAAAACAGAAGTCAACTGCTGACACAACTAACACAAACCTAACTCTGTCTTCTTCATATACAAAATCATATCAGCATCTCAACCACCCTGAGACTTGGGCACAAACATTTTAGAAGAAAACACAAAACTCAAGGATCTCTCACAAGAAAAGCTTGGTGAAAACATTTCACAATTTAACCTTCAACAGCTGCAGTGGAGGAAGAATCAAATTGGATCAATTCTCTAACAAAGGCACACTGCAAAGAAGACCTAAGGGACACACCTCCTAGCTGACTCTGGTCTCTGGATCTTCCTCTACTCTAATCCAAATAGCTCCCCTCACACTATGCTATCTTCCTTCTGGAAACTTGAAAATATGCAAGTTCTCTAGCCGGCAACTTTAAACAAGAAATCAGACCTCCTGGAGTCCACTCGACTACAATCTCCTCTATTCTGCTCTTTGGTGGTCGCTCTTAGCCACCACCACTCTTTCCTTGTAAAAAAACTCCATTGTTCTTCTTGAACCCTGCCATCACCTCAAATTCTTTTGGAACATTTGCACTGCTCGGCTCTTTAGATTCCCCATACAATTTCTTTTTCCATTTCGCGCACCTACGCCTTATCCATTTGATTTCCACACACCGTTTTTGCCATCTATGATTGAACATACATTATCATATGTAAATTTTACCCACCTCTACTCCATGTTTGGAGAGGGCTTAGGATTCACCTCAAAACGCAGAGGAGAGGAAGTCTGATTCAGCTGAATCAATTGGGCCTGTTTTAGTCAGCTGAGGTAGTTTTAGTCAAATCAATCAGATAAATATTAACAGAGGGTCAGTAAAGTTTTCAGTTAGATCATGGGGTTAAATTTTTTAGGTTAGTTGATGCTAGACGATAATAAAAGAATCAAGAGGAATCATATCAAACTGGGGTCATCGTCATATCAAGAGGACTCATATCAGAGTGAAAGTGCCTTTCTGCACTTTCACTCTTTTGTCAGTCGAGCCAACATAATGATTTTTTTTAGTGATTTGGAGTTTGTTTTCCCTTCCCAATGTAGCGAGAATGATTGTGTTGAGCAAAAGGAATGTAATGCAAATTACCAACACAACCAATGGCTCCTTATTTTTGTGATTTTTAGAAAAAATAAAAAAATGCATGTCACCTACTGGAAAATCACGATAGTGAAATTGGTGACGAAAACAACAAAATCAAAAGAAATTCCAAGTGTAACTTTCGTCCAAGCATTACCAAGTACTTACACACACTTCAATATACAGAAAGTTTCACAACTAAGCTAATTCTTTCACTTCCACACACACCTTATCCACACGGTTTTTCACAATGCACTTCCAGAATGCAAAGGCAACATTGAATCTTGCATAGTAGGAGCTGGAGCTCTAAGAAGATGGAAGAAACAATGTTGGTCTCCTTGGAAACGGCACCAAAAATGTTATAGCCTTCTACACCTCCCAAGAGAAGTCCACACAATGTTCAAAAATGGAAGAAGCAATAGACAACAACTATCATAGGGTACTTACCAATGTTCTGAGCTCAGGTCCCTTGAGGCTCTCAAAGCTCCCTTGTAAAAGCTCCAATCCTCCAATCTCCACCTCCACTCTGTCACCACGGAGTTGCTCACATAACAATGCAAGGCAATAGTCCTCTCACTCTCCCACACACAACCATGGAAGAGGCACATGCACTAGAGTACTCTCTCTCTCTCTCTCTCTCTCTCTCTCTCTCTCTCTCTCTCTCTCATACACAAGACAAGATAGGAGCTCTTATAGCACAAAGGGGAATTGTGTCTTTCCATTATGAGAAATTACCTTATATACAACTAGCCCGTATTCACACTTGGGTGCCTCAAACTTACTAACTAGCCAGTATCTCATAATGTGCAACATTTATAGTGCCTTTACATAACACTTATTAATGTCCTCAATGGGAGGAGAATCTTTGCTACTCCAAAAGGGATTAACACAAGTCTCCACCCGTGGACTACATAATCACGGCTGCCCAAACCAATCCCACTAAAACCCCACTATGGCCATATTACTCATACTATGGAACTCATCCAACACTCACGGATCGATTGCCCTTATCCAAGCAATATTTTCGGATGGCATCCCACATACGCATACAAAAGCCTCGTGTGGCAACGAAGAGCTAACGTAGCTTTTTGAAAAACCTTTCCGGGATAGTGGACAAAAACTAGCACTCTACATTTCCATTCGAGGTGCCAATGGCCCTCGTTGACACACAATGAATACCAATTTTCACCATGATTTTGCAATGTATAGAATCACGATCGAAACTCCCATGTCACCAATCTGCCGGGCTACAAAATCAAAATCATGATTACCATGTCATTAATCATGCCCGCATAATCACGGTTACATGTTTCATGACTATCAAAACATGATTGTGTATCCCCCACAAAATTAACAAAATCAAGGGTAATAACATTTTACCATGTCTCTAGTGCATGAAAACTATAGTATCATATTGTTTTTCTTCACACCATGAATTTAGTCTTAAAATCATGGAGGAATGACATCAATTCACAACTCCAAGTGTCTAGAAACTATCCAGGGAGTCTTTCTCAAGAAGAATATCCACAATACTTTCAGTGTGATTCAATAATCTTCTGTGGAATCATGACCATAATGTGATGTCACCAATCACAGTTGTAGACCAATCACAGTTGCAAAACACCTGATTCTACCACATCATCTGTCACACTACCACATAATCTCTACAAAATCATGGCTATATAACATGCCATGATTGCTACGTCATCTGCCATGCTGCCACATCATCTCTACAAAATCATGTCACCAATCGTGTCTACACAATCACACAAAAAAAGTTTCAATTCTTAATCCTTGATACTTCTCTAGTGTTATATTTCCCACCAAAGGGTGAAGACAATGAGGTATGCTAGACCATGATTCTACAGTCTGTTGAGTTCACGCGCTGTGACTATCTTTCCAGAGAGCTGCAATTCATCCCCCACTACCCTGAAATGTTCTGTGCTAACATTCACAGCATAGCCTAACACATAATTCTAACAAAAAACTTTAACAAGGAAAAATGGTACTCGAGTGAGTGGACTGATAAATCTTTCTATGTTTCAATATCATGGTATAGGTAAAGATGTTTGTTGTGATATGTAGATGAAAGTCATATTAATGGAGAGGAAAATATATTAATGTATAGAAAAAAAGATATTCTCTTATTTCGTAAGGGAAAATCATAGCTATGAGCTTACCAATTTTTGGTGATTGCATTTATAGGAAAAAAAATCTTTGGTTATCTAGGGCTCAAGGTTAGTTAAGTGTACCAATAGTGTCTCATCTTTAGCCAAACTATTACAACTAATCTAGATAGCTCACAAAACTCCTCAACCAACCCACAAGGATGAATCAACATTGTTTTCAGTGCATCCCATATTATAATTATCATCATCTTGCAAAAAATTGAGTGCACATTTTCTTGGAGGTGCCAAGGAGTCTGAGGCCTTTGATGAGATCCCTCTCCTAGAAATACCTAACATTTTCTAACAAGAGCTCACTTACCAATGCAAATAAGAGCAAGGCCAAGGGGAATCCCTACTTTAATGATATGTGTAATTTGAAAGAATATGTTGAGTTGCCATTTACTAACATAATAGCGTGTACATTAGTAAGTAAATACTACACCATTCTGCAAAACTTAAGTCCAAATCCCAACTTTTGGATGACTGTAAGCATAAAGTCCCACCTTACCCTATCATAGGCTTTATCCAAATCAAAATTAAGTAGTATGTAGGGGACATTGTGGGCCAGCAGGGCATGGTCAACGCTGCATTGGACATTGAGTATTACTTCATGGATTTTTTTACCTTAAATAAATTCAAACGTATTAGGGTCTACTACCCTAGAGAGAATTAATTTAATGCATAGTGCCATGGATCAAAAATATATTTTATATAATATATTGAGCATCATGAGTGGTCTCCACTCTGCAAAGTGTAGTCATTTTTCTCTCTTGGGAATCAGTTTAATGGCTCCCTTGTTAGTCTCAGCAGAAAGGCCCCCCTAGAAGACACTATTCTACTAAGTGTAGTCATTTTTCTCTCTTGGGAATCAGTTTAATGGCTCCCTTGTTAGTCTCAGCAGAAAGGCCCCCCTAGAAGACACTATTCTACTCTTGGGCCATTAGGCCCAAGAGGTTTCCCTTTGCCCAACTTTGCTAGTCATGAATTTCAGCTTGTCCTCTGAGAAGGCTCTTTGAATGAGATATAGACTTTCACCAGCAGGCAAGGATCTAACTATTTATTTTGGAGAGGAACTCTTCCACTCTTTCCTAGTATCCTTCCTTGACTGTGGAGGGTGGCACACACACTGATATTAGATAGATGTCTGAGGAATAAATGTTCTATATCTTGAAAGGACTCTAGAGTTCTGTCATCAAGGGAGATCACCTTGGCGATGGCCTCTCCAGCTTTCTTCTCTTTAACCACTCTAAAGAAAAAACATATTTTAACCATCTCACTTTGTATCTAAACGTGGCTCCTTCAACCTTTATTTTATCTTCTTCTACCACATGAATTTTAAGGAACAAGAGGAGTGCCTTGACTGAAAAGATGAGGGTTTTACTTTGGTCACTTGAATCCAAAATTTATTCATATGAGACCTTACCACACATCACCCTAGTGAGATAGCTATGTTTATGTTTTCTTTTTGTTTTATTTTCCATTCCATGATGAGATATGCCATGGACATTATTGTATCACTTTGGTCTCATAGGCCCATTGGGTCTTTAGTAGACGCATAATATATATATATATATACACACATCTCTCTCTCTCTCTTCTCTCTCTCTCTCTCTCTCTCTCTCTCTCTCTCAATTAAGATCAAAATGAACACATCAAATGTAAGATCATAATTCATGGAGGGTAAGATGAATGGTTCGAGAGAAGTAAGGATTTTGGCTAATCTCCCAGGGTTGGAAGAAAATCTCTTGACTCAATACGGGGAGTGTTGGTATGGCTCATCTATGAGAATTAGGCACAATTAGTTTGGAACATTTTGAAAGTAAAATACAATAACCAAATGAATGGGGTTGCAATTTGATAAAGAGGTTAAGAGAAATTAATCATCATTAAAAGAAATGATGATTAAATTTGCAAGAAAACCACACCTCCGTGGGTAGCAATTTCTATCACCTATCTCCCACAAAGGGTTGTCACACCATCTCCTATGTGAGGGTTGTCACACACTGGTGTGTTGGGACTACGGGTCCTCGTCCCTCCTCTGACCTCAAATCACTCATGCATACTCACTAGCATGCATTAAGGAAAGTAATTAGCAAGAGGGTTCATAAGAGCAAGACTCTATTGCACAATGGGAGAGTATGTTGCATTATGAGAGAAGTGACTTATATACAAGCACATAAGTGTTTACAAACTTAAACTGTTGCTATTTTATGTGGACTATTGCTTATACAATACTTAATCATATTGATCCCAAAATAAGTAAAGTTAGAGATTAAGCATATTGCCTATTTTATGTGGCCTATTGTTTATACAATGCTTAACCCAAGGCCAATATGTGGCCTATTGATTATATAATGTCATTAATCTCATAATACATGCATGAAGTACATTCATAGAGAATTCATTATAGCTTCTTGTCACATGCTCTTAGAGCGAGAATCGCCCATAAATATTTCGTCAAACCATTTTCGGGTGCCTGTGTTGTAGACTTAGACACCATTGCTCCATAGATCATACATGATTGAGACATGATTTTTGTGTCTCTAACTTTACTATTTTATGTAGAATTATAATGATATTAAATCATATTAATCCCAAAATAGGTTAGCAAAGACAGATTTGGAGAAATGGCCCAAATGCACAAATAAGGCAGCTCATGCATGCCCTCCACTATTTGGTGATGGAAAGTGGGCTGGGACAAATTATACTTTCTAGAAGTTCAAGATTAAGTCCATTCTTGATTAATATGAACTCTGGATCTAACAGATCCATTACAAACCATACTGCTAGATCTTGCTCTCACTTTGGTGTGGAGATAAAGGAATGAAGATATGCCATTTGCTATTGTCACCAACATTATGATAGTGATTCAACATAGTGTCATAGCTTCCAAAGCACAAGTTCTTAAGGATCAAATGAGAGATAAGGAAGCATAAGTTCTTAAGGATCAGTATGAGAGATGAGGAAGCAACTTCTAAAGCATATTCTTAAATAAGTATGAGACGAGGAACCAGGTAAGGATACAAAACCTTGAGAATCGTCTTACAATAGAAATATTAAAGGAGAAGAAGTAGCAGAGAAGTTCATATCATAGATAAATAATCTACAAAATTAGTTAATGGTAGTGGGGGGATCACCTAGACCAGTGAAGAATTGGCATATAGGGCATCAAAGGTTTACTCTTAAAGTATGATTATTTGGTGACCTCATTGAACACATAGGTGCATGACCTACCTAATTGTTTGGTGATGCATCACCCCCCATCTCTTACTTTTCCCTGTTTGACAACCCTGTTTGACAAAGAAGAACTCTTGAAAGGGTTCCCATGTGGGTGAGTAGTTGCCCAAGGGGATCACCAAATCTTTGAGCACATATAATGTAACCATGATAATTATTTGGGTTGTGAAAACATGTAGATGTGCATCAAGGCATCACTAGCACAACGATGGGCACCACATGTATCACTAGCATGTTCGGCATCAAATGCATTAAGGGGAGGAAGGGCATGCACACCAAGGCATGATGGAATTAAGGCATGTATATGAAGATAAGGGATAAGGAAAATTTTTAAAGGATCCCCAGGAGCTTGAAAAGAGGCCTCTTTTTTTCGACTCACCAAGGACAACATGGGTATCAAGGAATGTATATGGGTTGAAATAAAAGATCGGTATCAAGGCATGTAGATGGATAAGATGGGCATCCAGTCATTACTAGCAAGGAGGAGTGGACGAGGAGCGGTATGTGAAGAAGCTCTTCATATACATCCCCAATACTCTTCCAAATGGCTTTAAAATAGGCCGCATTGATGCAACCTATTTCAGTGCACTTGGGGATATTCTAGAGAGTATGTGAAGTTACTTATATTCTAGAGAGTATGTGAAACTGCTTATATACCCCTCCCAAAAGAACTAATGAGCCTTATAAACACGTTAAAGTACACACACACACACACACACACACACACACACACACACACACACATAAGATGTCAAAATATTTTTAAATTTAAAAACTCCAATGGTACCAATGATTTTTTCATTTGATTTGAGTACAAATTTGACCACATTCCAATACTATATGAAAAAATTAACACATAAAAATGGCTTGAAAAGAGGCCTCAAAAAGGTACTTTGTTTTTTTTGTTTTTTTTTTGTGTCGCTTGTAGGAGAGAGGGGGGCAGGGGGGGATGTGAATCTCCCAAAAATCTTGCAAGTGCCTTGAAAAGGAGGCTGCATCAACATAGACTCCTTTTTGGCCATTTTGGGAAAATTTCAAAGTGTCATAACTTTCTCATACGATATGAGAATGCAGTCAAATTTGTACTTAAATTGAATTGAACAAGCATTCTGAGCCCATTAGTATCATTACTTTTTTCAAACTAAAAAGTTTTATTATCTTAAAATTTAAAAAAAACTAAATATATTGTATTTTCTTTACAACATGTTTGCAAGTTTCAAGGCACTTTGGTGTTTTATGGGGGTAGTATTTGAAGCTCCTTATATTTGCACTTTGGTGTTTTATGGGGGTAGTATTTGAAGCTCCTTATGTTTCTCTCCCTTCTCTCTCTCTCTCTCTCTCTCTCTCTCTCTCTCTCTCTCTCTCGTAATAGAAGATATATTACCAAAAATTACTTTACAAATGGCCACATGGTTTCCAAGTGATGTACTAGCTTTCCCTCACTAATTACTCCAAACCACAAGTGTAGCTCAGAGTACACTCATCCAATATATAGCCGTGTCATTTTCCACAAAATGAGCTGACCGCCGCAAGGAAGAGACTTGCCACAATAGTAGCCCTTTTATACGACTCATGTGAGATTTAATACCAACTTTTGCATTAAATATGAAGGCATTCCTAGTTAACTAGATATGCCACAAACCTGTCCACCTGAAAAAATGAAAGAAAACTAAATGTTTCGGGTTATCTAGCCCATTCAGAATCTTGCCAAAAATCCAGTCTTTAACCTTTACAGGACTATTTGTCAACGAAATCCATACATGAGAAAGGAAATCCCACACCTTCTTTGCCACAAAACATGAAATGAAAAGATGCAGGCATGTTTCCAAGCATGTAGTACAAAACACACAATTACCAGAAGCAATCAGCCGCTTTCACAACTGGTCCCCCAATGGTAGGCCTCCAACTAGCATGCGCCATAGGAACACCTTCCCTTGATATGTTATCTTAGACTACCAGCCTTGTAAGATTACTTCCTTGCACCAGGTCCTACTTTTCCTAATTCTCCATACCCTATTAGCCTTCTCAGAGATCTAGCACTTATCTTCCACCATCATATGGTACACTTTATTTATTGTATACTGGACAATCTCCTGAGGCTTTTGAAATGCCCAATCTAACCAAGGTTGTTGATCCTCCAACTGAGGAATATCACCAAATGGTGTAAGTCTTGCCCTCACCTTCTCCCATAACTATACATATCCATGTGGAATCCAAAAATATTGATAGATTTTCTAAAAAGACAATAAGCGGCCTCTATGTGGCAACAAAGCATCCATAGTTTTCTTACTAGTCCCAATCAAGCCATTCTATTGAATTTTGGCCGCTCAACAAGTTTATCATCATGCCACTCGAGAAGTTGTGAAGTATCCAACACCTCACCTTCTATAGAATTCAACTACAACCGCTGATTTGAAGGCTTCCATTTAGTGTGTGCCAACACCTCCTTCCATGAGATCATCAAATGAGAAAGGAGAGGTGCCACCACTCGAACTTGTTGGGAACCATTCACTACATCCATTCACTTGTTGGGAACCGTTCACTACATCCCATCATGTACCATCAATCTTGGTATTACCATACACAAGTGCGACCTCCTCTATGAGGGCCTTAGCCATTACCATCCATGGCTCTTGAGATACACACATATCTTGCAACCATCTCCTAGCGATCATATATAATCTGACATCTAATAGGGCTGTCCCTCCACTCCTCTCGAAGTAGTAACATGTTCCCAAGAAATCCACGTCTTCCCTAGCTTATTTCTTGATCTCTCTCTCTCTCTCTCTCTCTCTCTCTCTCTCTCTCTCTCCCACCAAATGTGTTTTCAAGTTTCAAGGCTCTTTGTTGTTTTTTGGAGGTAATATTTGAAGCACTTCACTTACCTCTCTATTGCCCCTTCCTCTCTCCCAAACACATTAATACTTTCTCTATCCATGCTATCCATAGTATTCCATACTTATGTCTTCCATGGATGGTTATTTAGGGGCCCCTAATAACATTTTTTAGCATACTATGAATCTGCAGTAGGACAGGTTGTCATTGCTTATGTTTCACTTGATTTTAACATGCTATAAATCTACAGTAGGATAGGTCATCATTGCTAAGTTTTCGTTACTCATCTTTAGGTCTCATTTAGTTTAAGTCACTCGATTTTTTGACTGCCCTCATCTTGTGGGGGATTCCATCATAGTAGTGATCAAAGCAATGCCAAATGTCTAGCCATAGCAATATGTACCATTTCTTTTATTTCTAGCAATGGTGATACTAAGAAGTTATCCAATGTCCTTTATATGCTTGACATCAAGCATGGAATTTGCCTGTCACTTTATAACCATATTTAACCCCATGACTTGAAGGTTCTCTTCGATAAGGATGGTGCAATTTGTTGAGATATCGAGCTCAACTAGTGCTGTGGATACTGATGATCTGCCTAGGGGATATCTTTCACACTTATGACGCTAGCATGGTTGGTGAGATTATGGTTAATATGCTGCCAATGGATGATAAGCTGTGTGACAACCACTTTGGAGTACTAGAGTTATGGCATAGTTACAGTGCCATCTCATATAGTCGAATTCACAAGTCTATGTGCCGACCACTGTACTTTCCCTTATAGTATGTACTCTTATCTTTTTATTTATATGGTTGTAGAGAAGAAAAGAAGATAGATGAAAATTTTGCCATCCATATATCTCTTGTGTCTTACTCTCTCTTGTGTGTGTGTGTTTATAAAGGAACTCAAGCTCTCCCTTTTCCCCACATTCTCTTTATGACATCAAAGCTCTAGTTTGTGTGAGAGCTAAGGAGGCCAGCAAGAGGTAAGAACAAAGCAAGTAAGGAAGTGATACATGGGTAAGAGCATCATCACCTCTTCCCCTTCTTGTTTAGGTACGACACCCCCCTGGGCAGCTCCAAGAGCTACACATCTTCGATTGAGAAGCTATCTTCATAGGCTTGGAGGTGCTTGTTGTAAGGTAGTAGTACTTTGTGGCCAAAATCCCATTTCAGGTGTGTTTCAATCTCTATTCCAGTCACTACAAGGTGGTTTTAATAGTTTCAAGAAGTTCTAGTTGAGAACTGTCTTTGCTTAAAATCTGGTAATTATAGTGCAGCAGTGCATTTTGGGAGTGCAGAGTGTTTGCATATGTATTATCTTGATCTTGGGTGTATGTACATGAACTCGGTCACATGTGCTAAATACATTGTGGTAAAGTACCACTAGTGGGAAGTTGCAATAGATATTGCTATGTTACAGGTTGCATATAGAAATTATCTATTTGTACATGGACCTTGTATCTAAAACAAACCCACATAGTGAAAAAAACAAGAGACTCATTCAACATACATGTTTAAATGTCCTATAAAGAGAGCTTATAGCTTCTCTCTCTTACTCTCTGCCCTTCACTCCTTTCTATACTTTTTTTCCTCTAGTTCCTGTATCCTCTTTTACCACTCCCAACTAAAAGAATTATTTTATAGAAAAAAACCAAGTTGCAACTCTGTCCTACCTTTTGTTCCAAAAGAAAATTTCACAGGACGCATTCGACCTCCCATTCTCTTTCTTTTTACATTGCCTTCAGTCTTCCAGATCTTCCACATACATGTTTACAAATAGCTTCCCTTTTATGCTTTCTATTTACCCTTTTATCCTAGTCAATCAGATTGATTTGTACTGTGCTCACTTTCCTGGTCAACAAAAAGGTGTAAAGATACATTTAGAGTAGCACATGTATGTTGAATCTCCCAAACTAACATGTTTGTGCTAGTCCCTATACATTTCAAAAGATAAAAATGGTTTTCAAAAAACTGCATCATGGGCATCCATCCCCATGGAAGATGGTACATTCATGTACCATCCCCATTTCGTGATATTCGATCTATATCAACAACCAAATCTAGTATCGCATTGATATGATCATTAGAATCATTTGAATCCCAATTGGTTGGCCACAGTCTTTGGAAGTAGGCCTTAAGCCTCCAACCATTCACTTTCCTTTTGTGAAAAGTACCATTTAAGTCTTCCCAAGTGACAATAACCTGAAGGGAACACAGTGTGAACACTGAATGGACCCTTTTGTTGAAACTTCACATAATGTCTGTTATCCAACTTGTTATTCTACCTGAGCACCAATGTCCCTTATTTAGTACCCTTATCTCTTGAGAATCGTTCATCAAATTTCTCTTTCCTCTATTGATGCAAGGCCTCTGCTTGACTCATGCCATATTTCCTTTTCAACCGCAAGTCAACCAAGCTAAGCATCCTTTCTGTTATCTCTTCTTGAGGTATAACACTAATCTTCTTGAGGTACCACAAACTAGATACGTCCAATTCCATAGGGTGTAAAGCCTTACAATGAAGGATAAACCATACAATGGACATCCATCAGCATCATTTGCTTCTTGCATACTAATTCACATCCTAGATCATACACAAGAAAACCCTCACCTTCTAGTTGTGTCACGGTCCTGTAGGCTCCATTAAAGAACACAGTATAAGCATTTTTCAAAGGTTTAGGGGGTCTCCACCAAGATGAAATCTGTTGAGATTTTTTTCCCAAATTTGTTAAGTTTTTTTTCTCGATGTTCTATAAGTTAACAAATCAGCAAAGTGAAGCTCAAGTACTATCCTCCACATGAAAGGTATAATCATAACTCTATAATTCCAAAAGCCATTTGGCAATTTTAGCACTTGATTGCATATGCTGATGAATTAGAGTAAATATTGGTTCTAAAATGATGATGACAAAAGGCTTTGAAAGTAGATAAGATCTGAATTTCCTAATAGCAAATGTTAGAGCTATATACTTGTTCGACCTAGGTATAGTGCTTCTCACTATCAGTCATGACTTTGGAAGCAAAATAAACAGGTTTTAGCATACATGACACTTTGTCCTTTTACAAGAGAGCTACTCCAATTGTATCTATATATATACTTGGGTTGACAAAAAACCCTTGAGTCCAATCTGGTGATAGCACTTGCTTAGATTTCTTAAACTTTTCCTCAGCCCCTCCTCATTCCAGTGAAATTCAATCATATGGCTAACATATGAATGAACTTGGAAAGATACTTGGTTTTTTGTATAAAATAAAGGAGCTCCTTACCTTTTGTTGGTGATGGAAATTTCAACAAGACTTTAACTTTACACGGATCCACATTGATTCCTTCCTCTGATACTTTGTGACCTAGGAGAATAGCCTTCTTTTTAGCTATATGACATTTTTTATGGATTTAGTTGTCCCTTAAGTTCATCAAACCTTCTGGGTCCTTCTTCAACCTTTGAACAATGAAGCACAACTAAACTATAAATGCAAAAATCATCAAAGAAAACTTAAATAATATTATAAGAAAAGGCTAAAGGGTGGTTGCAAGATAAGGTTATCTAGTTACATTTAGTGGGCGCCCTCGGGTTTAGCTTGAAAACATGCATTTTTTCAAGAAGAATAGCCAATCTCTCCTAGTTAGCCAAGGAGTTTCACTTCAAGGTCTTGTAATAAAACATCATATGCAAAGTTAGGAACCTAAAACTGTAATCTAATCGAATATCCAATAATTGCAAATCTCCTTTTCTTTGGGAACCAAATTTGTATACAGGCCCTGTTAGAGGTTTAGACAGGTACACTGAATGTGAGTAAAATACCTATAACTTTTACATTATTACTCATATGATATTCCCACTTTGCATATCCCAAATTCAAATAACATAGATCTTAACTTAATTTATCGAGTAATTTTTTATGTGTTCTACTATTTTCTATATTATTTAAAAGGCATTAGAATTATTAAAAAACATACTACTTTGTCCTCCCACCACATCTACCATTTAAAATGTTCAATTTGTATGGAGCTAGTGATGATTAGATTGGGAACGATTAGTAGAATGTGGGTCTAAGGTAAAATTATAAATCTAACAGTTGGATTTTTATAGATTTACTTTGGAAAATTTGTTATGAATGTTAGAGGCCCATTAAATCAAATGTAATTTAATTCTAGAAAATCAAATATTTAATATTTCAATCTAAAAATGCTAGGGATCAATATACTTGTTGCCATGAATTTATTAAAAAATATTGACTTAATTTGAGTATGGGAAGGTCCATTTTCAATCCTCCCAAGTGAAAATTCCCATATTGTGTCCACACTCCCCTTTTCTTGTCTAAAACTAATCCTAGTTAGGTTTGGAAATCTAGGATTAGCAAACTTCAAAGCCTAGATATCATGCCATGTGTGAGGCTTGGGTAGGCACAAATCTTTTATATGCATGCCACTTTATGTCCACATCAGCCTTCGAAAGGATCCACATAAGCACCTTGCCACCTCCACCCTCCATGTCAACATGGTCAACCTAGTTGACTCCCCACCTCATCATCCTAGTCATCATTAATGCCACATCTTCTTGCCACCTTTGCATGCCACCTCTCGCACTTGGTTACATGGCATGCCACATCAGCCATAATAGTGCCACATGTCAAGAAAATGCCACGTGTCATGCACGCATGTGACATGTGACACCTCCTTCCCACCTTCCCTTTTTTTCAAAAACATATTTTTGAAAAAGTTAATTTAGTATGTTTTTTAGTAATTTTCATAAAAAGATAAATAAAATATAGAATTTTAAATAATAAAATATATATAACTTATTAATATAAAAGAATTTAAAATCATTAATTTTAAAGAATTATATTTTAAAATTAAATAAATAATATTATTTTTAAAGTTCCTGTTATTTAATTTTAAAAATTTAATTTTTTAATTTAATATTTTATATGTAGGATAAACCTTTGAATAAAATTTGAAAAAAATCTATTATAAAAGAAAATGCAGTTATATAATTATAAAACAAAAGATATATTTATATATCTAGTAATGAAAAATATTTAGACTTGTAAATATTTATTAATAATAATATTGATTTTTAAGTGGATAATAGCTTATCTTTATGTTTATCTTTATTATCCAATCAATATTAAATAGGAAATTCAATGAGATTTGGAGTGGATAACCTTTTTTTCCTATATAATCACACATCTCTAGTACTATCCCACAGTTATCCTCTAGTACTATCCCATCATTGAGTCTTCATAATTATTTCTCTCTTAGCTTCCTTGAGAATGGGTTCTCAAAGTTATAGAAGTCACAAATGTGATAGGACTAGACTTCCCCCCATCCACCAAATTCAAGAGAGGAGGAGAGGAAAAGGGTAGCTCATGAGAGAAAGAGAGAGTGGAGAGCACGTCAATGAGAAACACCTTCCGTTTGGTGATGATCCAAGCCTTGCTCCTCCTTTTCCACTTCCTCTCCCTCCTCCCTCTTCCCCGCCCACTACCCCTTAGTTTAGATAATCCACATGCTGAGCCCCCTTCTCTTCCACAAGAACCCACCCCCCCTCATTTGGGCACCCATAGTGTGGATAGGAAAGAACTATCAAAGTTAGGGGCGCATCATCGTGCCCATGCAATCTTCCAATCCTATTTCAAAGACCTCACACCTTCATCACACAGGCATGCGTGCTTGATGCTTTTATCGATCTGCCCAACATGGCCAACTGTAGGGCGCTTTCTGACATTATTATGAGGTCGAAGAGAGAGGAGAGTTGGCATGGCGGTGCTACAAAGTGTTCACCGTTCCTTTACAGTTTTAACAAGAAGAGGAACTCTGCGGATGCTTAGGCTGCTCGACGAGCTATTGTGGCAGGCATAAGTAGCTTCCAAAGGAAGGGTAAGGTGAGTTCCAAATCTCGCATCCTTTCCATAGCACCACACGCACTTAGAGTTGGGTCAATTAGACGGTAAAGTTTAGATGTCAATGAGGTTGGTGCTTTGTGGGCGAGTAGTGGTCGTGTAGCTAGGCATGATCGCCAACTAGATGAAACCACTAGAGCCTTGATAGAAAATTTTTGGGAGGAAAATTTTTCGTGCCTCACCAGTTTTCAAGAAAGCTTTGTGTAAGAGAGTGACAAGAGGAGTGTTCATTAAGCACGGTGCTTGCTTTCTTAAAATGACCCAAACAAAGTTGTATTCTCAGTTTGTGGCATCATATCCAAAGCTTAAAATTGGGCAAAGGTCATTTGAGGGGTGTAAGCCTTGGTTTGTGAGGTACGCACGAACAGCGTGACACATGTTTTGTCGCTACCATGTTGAGTTCCAACCTTTTTCTGATGTGCTCCGTTCTCTTAGTGGGAATAGAGAGTTGCCTCGTAGTCCTCGTGATTTCATCTACTCTCTTTTGTGTACACTCGTGGAGGATGCCCAGTTCCATAGGATGCCTTATGTGGAGAGCAATTGCACATCATGTGGTTCACTTGCACATCTACAGATGGAAGATCTTGATGCAAGTGACCAAGAGATAGTGTCATGGCGATGTTATGAGTATGTGACACACTGGCTCCAAAGTGGTGGGCAGTCTAGGAAGTTGCAGCTCATGGACAAACATACGCCACATTGTCACTTAGCCACATTTAGGGAGCAGATCTACCCCTATATACGGCACAGTCATTGTGCTAAGTGGCAAGATTGTCAATTCCGAGCATGACTGGTAGAGTTTCCTATTGGTGTGGTTATCTATGTGGTTGATTTTGTAGAGAACTACACATTCACACCTTTTCAAGAGATACAATCTGAGTATTACTTCTCAAAGCAGGTAATGATTATATTTCATAATATTTGTTTTGTGTCTAATCTATATTACTTATTTGATTTTTTGTGTCCTAATTGTCTCTCTTGCTTACCTCACCAGGTTGCTATTATGGTCCACATTAGCTATCAACAAGCAGAGGTCCATGTAGATAGGAAAGCGAGTACCCCCCGAGGCCCGTGTCATTATTCGAGAGTATCATTTCTATATCAGTGATGATCATTCATATGATGCACATTTTGTGTAGCATTATTTTTGTCTCCACATGAAGAGTTTTTACGAGATTTTGGGTGGGATCACATGTGGCAACCCATGGGTTTGGTCGGATGGCTGTGGTGCACAGTTCAAGTCGTCATGACAGTTCTATTGGCTCTACAGGTAGTACTTATGGTTCTCTTATATTCACAATTAAACTAAATTCACTAGAACATCTTAAAGAAAATAATAACTAAGACTTTGTTTTATGGGTTTATAGGTGGCATGTGCAGTCTCTAGTATCCCAGTGATTTGGTAATTCTTTGAGACTGGTCACGAGAAGGGAGAGCATGATGGTGCGGGAACGTGTGTGAAACGTGCCTTGAGACGTCATCAACCTGCAGAGGGCACGATTCTGAGCGGTTCAGAGATGTGGGCCACGTGGGTCAAGTGGTGCTCCCAACATTTGTGTAGGAGTGCAGCATCATCGTATCCCAAACGTGATGCTCAAATTATTAGGAGATTTTTTTGGCATGTGGATGGTGGCATGATTGACCAAAGAGCCTCCCATGATTGTGACATAGTACCTGGCAGCTTGGGCTTATATTCCATCAGGAGCACGTGCACGACAGCCCCACTATTTACACACGGTGGTTTACATGCTTCTGTGGAGCATGTATGGATGGTGATTGGTCACATTGTGCCTCAAGAGGATGGGCAGATGCATGGATACAGACAGTCCTCTCCCCCGAGCTTCACATCCAGTGTTGTCCGATGAGCACACAGGTCCTATGTTCATGGCCAGCTATGGCCTATCAGATTTACTACAGGAGGGTGATGTATTTGCTGTTATTTTCGGTGAGGGTAATAGCAAGGGAGTAGACTACTATCTGATGAGTTGCACTAGGCCAAAGTGCATCCTTGACTAGGATATAGTGGATGATCATGGGTTTTCTTCTGACGCCCATAGCATGATTATGGTAGACCGGCTCTATCAGTAGATTCAACGTCATCGAGGGAGTCTTGAGTTCCAGTAGTGGAAGTGGTAGTTAGAGGCATTTCAGTTCTCTCCTCTAGTGGTTGCTACTACCAAGCTCACCCTTGATCGTGTACAGAGCCGAAAACAGAGTTCTCGCCCTCATTTTCAGCTTTGAGTAGATGACCATGAGAGCATTTGAGAGCTAGAGAAGTTGCTGCTGAGACTAGATCTCTATCTTGCTAGTAACTTAACTCAAACTAGCTGGGTTAGCTCACTTACATTGTACTTATATTTATTGGCAATGACTAACCTTAGACTAGCTAGGGTAGCTCATTTTCATTATGCCTTGATCTATTGAGTTAGTGGCTAAACCCAGAGTGGCTGGGTTAGCTCACATTCTGATGTACTTAGTTGATGTTTATATTATTATGAGTTTTTTCATTATTAAGGATCATTACATTTTAGTTTATATTCATGGTTTTTTTATTTTTTTTAACACTTTGGCTATCATATTGTTTGTTGAAAATCCCCATGCCATCGTACCCAAACATGCTCTGATGGGGGATGAAACTTTGCGAGCATGTGGGGGTGGGTCCCCCGCACATGCTTGCAAAGTTCGGTCACCATTGAAGAATATTTAGGTTTAGGGTTTAGCACCTAGTGTAGATTTTTCAAGTCTCTTGGTGCTTGAGAGGCCATGGAAAATCCCACTCTTCCCCATACCATCACACCCAAACATGCTCCATTGGTGACCAAACTTTGCAAGCATGTGGGGGGGACCGACCTCCACATTCTTTCAAAGTTTGGTCACCACCACTGAAACATGTTTGGGCTAGCAATTAGTGCCCAGTGCCGATTTTTCAAATCTCTTGCTACTGAGGCAATGAAAAATCCTACTCTTCCCCATACCATCGTACCCGAACATGCTCCAATGGTCCAAACTTTGCAAGCATGTGGGGGACCCACCCCCACATGCTTGCAAAGTTTTGTCCCCATTGGAGCATGTTTAGGTTAGTAATTAGCACCGAGTGCGGATTTTTCAAGTCTCTTGGTGCTTAAGAGGCCATCGAAAATCTTGCTCACCATCATACCCAAACATGCTCCGATGGTGACCAAACTTTGCAAGCCATGTGGGGGGGATCCACCCCCACATGTTTGCAAAGTTTGGTCACCATCGGAGCATGTTTGGGTTAGCAATTAGCACCCAGTGGGGCAGATTTTTCAAGTCTCTTGGTGCTTAAGAGGCCATGAAAAATCCTGCTCTTCCCCACACCATCGTACCCAAACATGCTCTAATGGTGACCAAACTTTTCAAGCATGTGGAGGCAACCCACCCAAACATGCTTGCAAAGTCTGGTCACCATTCGAGCATGTTTGGGTTAGCAATTAATGCCTACAGCGGACTTTTCAAGTCTCTTGGTGCTTAAGAGGCCATGGAAAATCCCTCTCTTCCCCATACCATCGTATCCAAACATGCTCCGATGGGGACAAAACTTTACAAGAATGTGGGGGTGGGTCCCCCCACATGCTTGCAAAGTTTGGTCACCATCCAAGCTTATTTGGGTTAGCAATTAGCGCCCACTAGTGTGGATTTTTTAAGTCTCTTGGTGCTTGAGAGGCCATGGGAAATCCCGCTCTTCCCCATACCATTGTACCTAAACATGCTCGGATGGTGACCAAACTTTGCAAGTATGTGGGGGGGACCCACCCCCACATGCTTGCAAAGTTTGGTCCCCATCAGAGCATGTTTGGGTTAGTAATTAATGCCTAGTGTGTGGAGTTTTCAAGTCCCTTGGTGCTTCAGAGGCCATGAAAAATCCTGCTCTTCCCCATACCATCGTATGCAAACATGCTTGGATGGTGACCAAACTTTGCAAGCATGTGGGGGGGACCCATCCACACACGCTTGTAAAGTTTGGTCCCCAAATCGGAGCATTTTTGGGTTAGCAATTAGCGCCCAGTGTGGATTTTTCAAGTCTCTTAGTGCTTAAGAGGCCATAGAAAATCCCGCTCTTCCCCATACCATCATACCCAAACATGCTCGGATGGTGACCAGACTTTACAAGCATGTGGGGGTGGGTCCACCCCACATGCTAGGATGGTGACCAGACTTTGCAAGCATGTGGGGGTGGGTCCACCCCCACATGCTTACAAAGTTTGGTCACCATCCGAGCATATTTAGGTATGACCCACCCCCACATGTTTGCAAATACCCAAACATGCTCGGATGGTGACCAGACTTTACAAGCATGTGGGGGTGGGTCCACCCCCACATGCTCGGATGGTGACCAGACTTTGCAAGTATGTGGGGGTGGGTCCACCCCCACATGCTTGCAAAGTTTGGTCACCATCCGAGCATATTTAGGTATGACCTACCCCCACATGTTTGCAAAGTTTGGTCACCATCTGAGCATGTTTAGGTACGATGGTATGGGGAAGAGCGGGATTTTCCATGGCCTCTCAAGCACCAAGAGAGTTGAAAAATCCGCACTTGGTGCTAACTGCTAACCCAAGAATCTGGGGGTGGGTCAACCCCACATGCTTGCAAAGTTTGGTACCATCGGAGCATGTTTTGGTACGATGTTATGGGGAAGAGTGGGATTTTTCGTGGCCTCTTAAGTACCAAGAGACTTGAAAAATCCGCACTCGGCGCTAATTGCTAACCCAAACATGCTCCGATGGTGACCAAACTTTGCAAGCATGTGGGGGTAGGCCCACCCCACATCCTTGTGCAAAGTTTGGTCACCATCGGAGCATGTTTGGGTACAATGGTATGGGGAAGAGTGGGATTTTTCATGGCCTCTCAACAAGCACCAAGAGACTTGAAAAATCTACACTCGACGCTAATTGCTAACCCAAAAATACTCCGATGGAGATAAAACTTTGCAAGCATGTGGGTGTGGGTCCCCCACACATTCTTGCAAAGTTTGGTCACCATCCGAGCATGTTTGGGTATGAGGGTACGGGGAAGAGCGGGATTTTCCATGGCCTCTCAAGCACCAAGAGACTTGAAAAATCTGCACACGAGCGCTAATTGCTAACCTAAACAACATTTACCCCTCCTCCCCTGCCTCTTCATTTCAAAGATAAAAGATTAGAAGTATATGAGTAGAGATTGAGTGGCTAATGGGACCTTGCCTAGGTAGACCCTCATTAAATATTTCTTTATTTACACCTTGTGATGTAACTTCAATAGTTTAGCAAGCATCCACAATATGACTTTATGTCATGACCACTGGTAACATTAAGCTCAAATCTACTTTTTATGGACTCTATGCATGGAGTAAAATGTAGATCCGCCCTGTGGCATATACTCCTCGTTAGATTAGTGTGGTGGATTTTGGTGGTAGATTTGGAAGATTTGTTGTTTTGGCTGTGATTAGTTTGTTGTTATTAGTGTGTGGAGCCCTTTTTGGCTGTGATTAGTTTGTTGTTATTATTGTGTGGAGCCCTTTTTGGCTGTGATTAGTTTGTTGTTATTAGTGTATGGAGCCCTTTTTGGAAAAATTAAAAATTTTGGTAGGGTTTTGTTATCATAACAAGTATCTTGGTTTGAGCTTGAGTATATTTTATAGTTTTGCAGAGAAATGCACATGTGGATTTGAGGCAAGTACACGTCGTGTACTGCGTGTACCTGTGAACTTAGTTAATTTTGGCATTTTTCCAAATTTTAAGATCTTTTTTTTCTATCCTCATTTTCCAAAATGGGTTTGGAGGCTCCTTGGGACTGACTAGAGTTAACTTTTCTTGACAAAAACTTCAGGGCCCCGAACACGTTGCTTCTCCCTTGCATAGCCCGTTCAGAGATGGTCCGTACTTGTCAGATAAGACTCCCCATTCCATACAAATCTCATAAGTCATCTCAAACACTCGGGGAGATTAGTACATGAAAACCCTATATAGCACGTGCGTTCGAGGGGTATTTACAAAACCCCCATATTTTTGAGGATTAGATATACCCCTTATGTTCCCCTTATGTACCCCTTTTCATAATTAAAATACCCCTTATGTACCCCTTTTCATAATTAAAATACCCCATATTTTTGAGGATTAGATATACCCCTTATGTACCCCTTTTCATAATTAAAATACCCCTTATGTATGGAAATTTTCACTTTTCAAACTAAGAAACCCCTTATGTATGTATGTTTTCTGTAACTACACAAAATTAAAAACCCCCTTTTGTTGAACTCACGTGCTATCTTACATAATTTTGAGTGACCTCCCTAAGCTCAAACACAAGGAGGGTGATCACCATTTATCACGTGGTTCAATGTTCCAAGAAAATAAGAAAGCAAGATTTAATTTTCAATACCTTTGCAGCAACCCTCAAGCATCATGTGGGTGATATCATTTGTTCAATGTTCCAAGAAAACAAGAAAGCAAGATTTAATTTTCAATACCTTTGCAGCAATCCGCAAGCATCATGTGGGTGATATCATTTGTTTTTTCCTTCTTAAGTGTGTGGCCATGTCCTAGCATGTTCATAAAGAGCTCAGTGTTTGGCTATCCAACAAGTTCTCCGCACAAATTAATGATCTGCTTTTCCATTTCTAAAGACCCTTCCTTTTCAAAACACATCAATCTGATGCACACATGGTGAGATATTGATTTTTAAAAAAAAGAAATATGTCATGCAATTCTCCAAATTCCTTTCCAACACCCTTGAATTAATATTGTTGCATGCACATGCCATTTTTGGTTTCAATGTGTGAGGAAAATGTTGAGTTGGTGTCCTGAGTTTTCAGTTGATAAACATCATAGTTATGCATCCTTCTAATTGCCCAAATCAACACATAATTTCAAATTGCAAAATGCACGGAATGCATCCACATATATTCCCCATGATCCAATTCTACTTTTTCCCCAAAATTTCTTGACCCATTCAACCTCACAACGATATCAAGAAAATATGCAGAACTTTGACTTTCAGCTGATAACCTGATTACATGCCATAACATAGTGAAAATGGCATAAAACCCCTCAAAGTGTGAAAAAATCTCACTTTTCAATGAAGTTTTACAAAGCAATCCTCATTGCTCAAATGCCCGGGGAGTTCACTAAGGAATATGTAAGATAGCATGTGCAATCAACATAAGGGGGGTTGCATTTTCTTATGGAGTTAAAAACATTCACATACATAAGGGGTTTTTGAACTCAAAATGTGAAAATTTCATACAGAAGGGGTACTTTTGCCATCTTAAAATTTTGAGAAGAGCTGTGTATACAACATAAAAATCCATAGATAGGAGGTTTCTTAATTACCCCTTGAACACACGTGTTATATGGAGTTTCTACGTAAGCGAACACCCTCGGCTCAAATGACTAGAGAGACCACACCACATGAAAGAGCATTGAAAAAGAATAGAACTTTTTTTTTGGATCTTCTCATTCTAACATACCCATGGAAAGCTATGGAATATAGAAGAAACCCATTCAATTAAAGCTTTTATATTTTTTTCCCCAATAATCATATGAAATAATACTTACCTTAGTGTGGTAAGTTAACATTTTACCATTTATAGGGTGTGGGTTCAATCCCCACAAAGGTACAAAAGGGGAAGTCAAAAGTAAAATTATAGATGAGTCAAAAGTCAAAGGGTTGAATGTTGACTTGTCAACAGTCTAGTCAACAAGAAAAGCCAAAATCAAATAGTTCACTATTTGTCAAAGTTCTAGTCAAACACTCAATAAGGTAGCCACAGTTTGATCAACACTAAAGTCAAAGTCAATAGGGTTGACTAGTCAAAGTCAAGCCTATCTCAATAGGTCAAGCAATCTCAACATGCAGACAGTCCAAGGTGAACTGGTCACACTTGCCCATGGACTGGTCAATCCAAGGCAAAAAGGAATTTCAATTTTAAAGAAAAAATACAAGCATGTGGCATTCACATGGCTTGCCACTTATCAGTCATAGGGCCAGCCATGTGTCACTCAACAAAGACCTCAGCCAGCCTTACCATAGAAAATAAAACTAACAAAGAAAAAAAAAACATCGATGGAACCTAGAGATAGTCAGCGGACTTACGGTAGAAGACGGACGAATGTTGCGCCTTGCTATGATTTGCTCTGACTAATCGGCTGATTGCTCCAGCCGTGATGTGGGTCTGCTGATGTTGCTACCTACGCTAGCAAAGAACCAACCCACTATCCTTGTTCACCACCCACTCGCCCATTGCCTACTGCTTAGCTAACCTTGCATCATGCTCATAGCTGCGCCAGGCTTACTCGTGTGCTCCAAATTTGTTGTTAATCATTTAATTGTTTGCTGTGCACATCTTTTGCTTTTTAGCTCCAGCCGATAGTTGCCAAAAAGAGTCATCCATTCTCTGGTATATGCTACTGCCATTTATGCTGCTACCGATTCAACCTCATGATTTGGTTTTTTTTTTAATAAACGACACTTGCTACTCCAAAACAAAACTACCCATTACTTACTCGTTGTCGGCCTTCTCCAAAATGCCGCCCATTGCTTATGATGCTTGTTGGCTCTGCCCAAAGGCTCCCCAAATATGCCTTAGTCATGTTCATGTTGCCAAAATCTCGGATCTGATCACCATAGCTTGCCGCCCAAGCTTGCTACAAAGAACGAGAGGAATTCACTACTACAGGGAGGATGGCCCCAAACCGGCGTTTTTTAGCAACGTTTTGAAAACATCGGTCTAGTCGACGGTATATGCCACCGTTTGTGCGTCAAGGATACCGTCGAACATTTCGTTGCTTATATCAGCGTCTTTACCGTCGAACATACCGACGCTGTGTACAAAAAGAGATAACAGAACATTAATTTCCCCATTACTCAAAATATATTTTCTTGTAATTTTCTATCATATGAAAAATAAAAATATTAAGCACATGCTCAATAATTCATAGATTCAAATGCACTTAATTATAATAAAATAACACACAATATTTTGAATTTTTGAATTCCACCATTGCCACCACAACTTTAATAAGAGGAATATATAAGTTTTGAATTCAACCTAATGCATCCTTTGTGAATCAAGAAATGGGATTTACATCAAAGTTGACATCCTCAACCAAGTCCATCATACAAAATAAATCTATCTCTAGATCTACGCCCACATCACCTACATGTGTGGGATCTAAAGTAGATAAAAATCCCTCTGCATCTGGTGATGAGTCAATAGATGCAATAGAAGATGTGTTGTCAATAGTAGCAGTATTAGAAGATGTGGAAGCGTGATCTCCACCATCATTTGCAACATCTTCGACCCGATTGTGAGATGCATTGACGGGGAACCATTCGCATCTCCATGTCCACTTCTCTGTCAGCAAATATCGGTTTACTATGAGCAACAACTTGGATCACATGCCACCATCTTGGATCAAAATGATCCGAAGCACCTCTAATGTTTATGTGCATTAAGTTAAACACATCAATCTATAATTAAATACACTTACAACCATGAAAGAAAACAATTTAGAATAAGTTCAATTACAACTTTGATTCGTCACATTTCAAATGCAAGGGTCATAGAGTTCAATATGAAAATGATTCTAGGCAAAAATATTCTTTTTCCAATGTGTGTGCCTGTTATTATTTATGCTTCTATCACTCTTTTATAGAATAAGTTTGCATATTAATCTTGTAGCATTGCATAATCCTTTCTGTGGATTTATGTTTCTTAGCAATAGTATTGGTGCATTTTTTTAAAAATAGCAACTTGTGTGGAGGATATCCTCCACCCAAGTTTAAACTGCTTAGATATTTTGTTGTATAAAGATATGAGTTTACATCTTGAGTTGCTATAGAATTAGCACTTATAGGTACTCCTTTATTTCACCATCCATTGCCTTAATTGCTATTGAATTCACCTTATTCACTGCAATATTCTTGGGTGCTAGAATTGCATGTTCTTTGAAAAAATTTGAGTAATCATTGACTTGATTTATATCCTTATAAAGCCAATTGATTAGTTTGTTTAAATCGTTATTTTTAACCAACATGTTTGGTTGTAGAATCACTCTGTCTTTGACATTGTTGTTGATTTTTCCATTTCCAATATCTAATATCCATTCTGCAAATTCTTTTTCACTTTGGTTATTTTCTGTTGTAAGTCGCATATTTTGTTGTAGCTTCAGAACTTTTATATGAGCCCATAATGGAGATCTACATAAAGATGCATTTACAATATTTGTTCTACTTCCCTTTACTACCACTGGTAGTATTTGTCTGAAATCTCCTCCAAGAAGTTTATTTTTTTCCTCCAAAGGGTCTGATGTTTGATATAATGTCTTTGAATGTTTTGTCTAGTGCTTCAAAAGAAAATCTATGAGTCATAGGAGCTTCATCCCAGATTATTAGAGTTGCTTCCCGAATAAGATCTGCCAATTTACTATTGACTTTTATATTGCATGTGCTTGTTGAAGTTAAAGCCAAAGGTATATTGAATCATGAATGTGCAATACGTCCTTTTTTTAATAGTAATGCAGCTATTCTAGAGCAAGCACATGCCAATGCAATTTTGTTATTTCCTCTTAGTCTATAGAGTATACAATTGTATAAGAATGTTTTTCCTGTTCCTCTCTTGGTCCACCATCCAAGAAGAAAATGTTCGCCTTGTTTGAGTTAAATATTCCATTATTGTTAAGTAAGCTTTTCTTTGGCATTCATTCAATTTTAACTCCATGTCGTTTGCTTCTGCTTCTTCTTCTTCTATTTCAAAACTTTTTCCCTCTTGTATCAATTGATTTAATATATTTTGGTTGTCATCCATTATGATAGAAGGCATACCTAACAATTTATTTAAAAATATTTGATTATATTATCAATGAGTGATATATCATTCTTGTTTTTAAACCATCAATTATTATTCTAAAGAAATCGTACCTGCATAATCTTTTAATTTTCTACCTTGTAGCTGTAGATATTTATCAATATTCTTTAAAGCTTCATTTTCAGCTATTTTTCTACATTGTTCTTGGTTTCTCATATCATTTCGTATTTGGTATGCTATATCTTCTGAGAGCTCCTTTGAAAATTTCATCCATAAGCTTATGGGAGATATACATGTTGTCCATTCTTCATTAGTCTCAAGAAATCCTCTTGCAATACATTGCAATACATGCTGCCTTGAATGATTCATAATAAATACCATTAAAAAACCTTAAATCTTCAAAAGATTTACATCCTTTGCATTTTGTCAGCAGCATTCTTAAATAGTATTGTTCTCTAGCAAATGGACTGATATTGTACATTCTACCTATTGTGTTTCCTTTTTTTCTCCTCATCCATAGTTTTTGTGTTTTATTCCATACCCATTTCATTGGAAAGTCTGAATAGAGCAATGTTCTTGCATCTTCAGCTTGTTTGTTACATTTGAACAATTCTATTAGGGTTGTTTTTTTATGTCTTTCTTGTTCAAGTATTGTTCTTACATCATCATTATCTTGAAACAATACCGTGTTTTGGTTTGGCAAATGAACCTGTTCAAAATTAAAATATTTTAAATAATATTTTATTCTTTTAAGTTACATCACTTATTATTATTTATTTAATTTTAATAACAGTCGTTGTATATCTAGCTTTTCTTCATGTAGGTTATACTAAAAAATCCTCCAACATGCCTCTAATGCAGACACATATCTTGCATCTAGATATTTGTTGATTTCATCAAAGTCTTCATTTATATGTCTCTCATTTTGGTTTTGTGATTGTATAATTATTGTGGCTCTCTCATGACCTTTGTATACATATTTGTAAAGAAATTTTACTACAAATATTGTTGAGCAAACTTCAATGTTTATATGTGCCTTATACTTTAAAGATAAGTAAGGATTATAAGGAACTTTACATCTATTGTCCAATAATCCCTCTTTTACTTGCACTTTTCTTCCATTATCACGTCTCATGTAGATTGGATAACCATATTCATCCAATGTTGTGCTTTTTGAAAACTTTCTTGGGTAATGTTGGATACATTTTCCATTTGACATGCAAGCTGCTTTTGGATTAAAACTTCCACATAGTCCATGTACATTTGCATGTGAAATTATTTCATATAGATCTTTTTCTTTATCTGGTATCTCGGCACATACTAATCGATCATAATGATTTGTGATATTGTTGAGCAAACTTCAATGTTTATATGTGCCTTATACTTTAAAGATAAGTAAGGATTATAAGGAACTTTACATCTATTGTCCAATAATCCCTCTTTTACTTGCACTTTTCTTCCATTATCACGTCTCATGTAGATTGGATAACCATATTCATCCAATGTTGTGCTTTTTGAAAACTTTCTTGGGTAATGTTGGATACATTTTCCATTTGACATGCAAGCTGCTTTTGGATTAAAACTTCCACATAGTCCATGTACATTTGCATGTGAAATTATTTCATATAGATCTTTTTCTTTATCTGGTATCTCGGCACATACTAATCGATCATAATGATTTGTGTTTACTGGCTTGTTTTCATTGCTTAAGATTAGCAAAATATGTGCATGTGGTAGGCCTCTTTTTTTGAAATTCAATTATAGATACATAGCCTAGAACCTCCCCAAAAATATATTTTTTAGTTATTGCTTGCGTTAACTCATTATGTTTTTGGAAAAAAACTCTTGATGTTAAATCTGGACGGTCGCTTGTTGTTTGATTTTACGGCAATGCATCTGTAATCTCTGTCCATTTTGGGTTACATGTAAATGTAATAAATTAATCAGGTTTACGCTTACTCCTGACGATTTCCATAGCATCTTGATATAGTTGGTACATTAAACGTGGTCCTTCATGAAATGATGATGGTAATATTATTCTTCTTCCTACATTTTGGCCAACAATACTTATTGAAGCATCTCTTCTATTTACCATATCGGAGAGTCCTTGTTGGTAGACTTCAGTCCATAGATTTGATTGGTTATTTCTTATCCAAAATAACCTTGATTCCTCAATGCTACTGTATGCATCTACTATGTATTGTTGTAGAAGTCTTCCTCCTCTTAAAAGACATGAGTTTGTGTCATCTCTGACTTGTATTCGATTCGCATAGAATTGCCTTTGTGTAAGTAACAAACACTCTCTTCTTTTGTTCGCTTGTATGTATTGGTGTTGTTTGTTTTTGGCCTGCCAGTAGAAAGGCCTTAGTGGTCGTTTTGATTTTTAGTTAAGAGAAATGGCACCTAAAAATCTTAAAAAGTAAAAACTATTTTATTTTATTTCATTGGCTAGCACTACACTTTGTCCAAGGTAATGAATGCTTATTGATATTTTACATCAACTCTCCTTAGCTTGGGGGAATAGCATTCAATAAAATGATTTCCTTCACATCTCTCTCTCTTATTTTATTTAATGAATTTTTTCTTTTGCATCTCTCTCTCTCTCTCTCTCTCTCTCTCTCTCTCTCTCTCACACACACACACACACACACACACACAAACACTCCCTCCCTTCCTCCCTCCCTCCCTCCCTCTCTCTCTCTCTCTCTCTCTCTCTCTCTCTCTCTCCCCCTCTCTCTCCCTCCCTCTCTCTCTCTCTCTCTCTCTCTCTCTCTCTTTGTCAAAATCGCCTCCCTCTCTCTCTCTCATACTCTTTAAAAAAGAAGGTAGGCCTTTGTGAATTTTCACCTTGTTTCTTAGGAATTTCTAAGTGCCATCCTTTGTCTCCTCTAGGAAATAGCAAAACATACATTAGTGGCATATAAGAACTATTGAGGTTAGATATTCTTTTCAAAGAACCATTGTTGTAGATGTTGCCATATATATAGGCAGTGATGTGTGTGAACACACTTAGGACCGTCGGGGCACTTTTTTACTCCTTAGGAGGTTTTTTCCCCCGACTTGTATATGCGCCCATCATACTAGGGCTAACTTAGCTTTGTACATTGACACAATCTAATACACTATGTGTTGTGTGCATTCTTGCTTCTTCTTCTCCAAGCTTTGTGTGCTTTCCGGCAACCCTAATTCCAACAATTGGTATCAGAGCAAGCATCGGCTCCCAGGGCTACGCCGTTAGTACCCTCCGACTCACGTTCTCCGATTGAGGTGATCTTTCACAAGCGCTTGCAGGTCCCTATACTCTGCAAATTGAATTGTAGGGCTTTACGTTCTCAGAAATTGCATCTGAGGTCGTTTCGGGCTCCGTTTTTGCATTACAAGTTCTGTACAGGTGTTTTCGTCATTTTGTATAGAAATTTCGACAGTGCAGTTTTTTGCAAAACAGGCATACGTATTCTATTGTGGACTGTGCTACATAGCACGAGTTGTTTTCTGTTCAGTCTTTGCTTCATTACAGGTAGCTTTTGGATCAGTTTCAGTCAGTGGCCATGGCTGATAACAGCAATGATGTATTTCGCATGTTGTCTGCTGTGATGACAAATTGGATGGAGGCAACAACTGCCCACTTTGGGCATACATGATGCAGCATGTTTTGGTTGCAAAACGAGTGTGGAACATTGTGCAGGGTATGGATGTATGTCCAGGTTCTGTGGATATAGGATCTGTTTTGAGGATGTTACAGGTTCTAGCAGCTCTACTGTTGCTACTGTTTTACGCACTGCTAAACAAGCTCGTTTGGGATGGTAAAGATGCGCAGGCTCATGCCTTGATTGTACTTTGTGTCAAACGTAACATCACTCCACATATTCGTTCAGCTAAAACAGCAAAACATGCTTGGGATATTCTAGCTAGTTTGTATGCAGGTCGTAACGAGGCAAAAATCTCTTACCTGCGTAAAGAGATAGAATCGAAGATTATGCAGGAAGATGATGACATGAATGTTTTTCTTGCTGAGATTAAAGATCTCAAGGAACAGTTGATTTCTGCAGGTGAGATTATTCCTGATCATTCTCTTGTGCAGACTGTTCTTGATGCTTTACCTGAGTCATATCACACTTTTGCTTAAGAAAGAGTCAAATGCAGCCACAATAGCGGATGCTTCTACAAATGCAGATTCTGCAAATGCTGTGCAGGATACAAAATATGCATTTAGCGTGTATTGCCAGTATGACCCATCTGTACATGATGCATGTTTAGCCGTTTTTGTTGACTCTGATGTATGGTATTTTGACAATGGTGCTACAAAGCACATTACCTCGCATCGTGATATGTTCACTTATCTTGAGGCTGTCCCTAATGGGAATACTGTCACATGTGCCAATAATGCTTCTTACCCAGTGAAGGGCGTTGGTAAAATTATGCTTACTGCTGCAAATGGCAACGCTTTCACATTTTCAGATGCTTTGTATGTGCCAGGGATAAAGAAGAATCTATTGTCTGTCTCTGCGCTTGCTAGACTTGGACTTGTAGTCAAATTTGTGGATGACAGATGTATTGTTCATGATTTGACTTCTGGTGATACGATTATTGCATCTGGCACCTTGTTTCGTGGGCTGTATAGGCTCAATTCTTATGACAAGTGTGTGAAAGATTTAGCAAATGCAGTTTCTAATGAAAAGGCAGTTTCAGATGCAAAACTATGTCATGCTCGTTTTGGTCATCTGAATTTTGCTAGTTTGCTGCGTTTGCAAAAATTTGATATGGTTGCTTCATTTCCCCCTCTTGAGGCACCATTAAAACATGTTTGTGAAGGCTGTATTTTAGGCAAAATGCAGCGTTCTGCGTTTCCAAAGGATTGTTCTGTGCGGGCCACTCGTAACATTAGGATCTCAATGGAAGGCTTCTTGGGCCCTTTTATTTGGCAGTTTAAGGGAGTCAAACCTTTTCTCTTAAGAAGAAACGTTTTCTAATTAGAAGCTTCAAAACGGCTACTTTATTCGAATTTGAATTTTGGGGGGAAAATGGAATTTAAAATCTAGCAGATAAAACCATATCATGTAACATATCTATGGAAAGCTCTTGATGCGTAGATCACGGATCTGTAATCTCCGCTCAAATCGGAGCTTGTATGTAGAAGTTATGGAGCTCCGAAAATTGTAAAATTGCCCCCCCTCCCCTTTTTGGGAAAAAAGTGCACCCTTTGACCACTCTTACACCTCTCTTAAAAACCCAACATTTCAGTCCACATGGCAACCCCCTATTTGGCTATTCCTTAATCACCTTGATTAGGCTTGGGCAAATTAAAGGGCCCAAGAAGACCCCATTCACTTCCTAATGATTGTAACTTGTACATAGTGATGTATGTGGGCCTATGCAAACTCCGTCATTTGGTAAACACTTGTACTTCGTGACTTTCATTGATGATTACTCATTCAAGGCATGCATGGGTATATCCACTGAAGGCAAAGTCCAAAGTGTTTTTGTGCTTCAAACAGTTTTTGCTTATGGTTGAAAATGTATCCAATTGTACTGTGGGCACCCTCCTGTGGGCACCCTCCGTTCTGATCGAGGGGGGGAGTACATGTCTAAAGAGTTTGATGCATTTCTGGCTAGTCGTGGGATAAAACACCAATGTATAGTGCCGTATGCAAAATGGTATTGCTGAGAGGAAAAACAGGTCACTTATGGTGGAGATGGCACGATGTATGGTCAAGAGCCAAGCTTTGCCACATGCGTTTTGGCTTGAGGCTGTCATGTGTGTTGCATATGTACTCAACAGGTGTCCCACTAAGGTCTTGCAGTCTGTTACTCCATACGAAGCTTGGCATGGCAGGAAGCCTTCTATTGGTCACTTGCGTGTCTTTGGTTGCTTGGCCTATGCTTTAGTGCCTGTGCAACAACGTAAAAAATTGGATGATAAGGCTGTCAAATGCATTTTTGTTGGTTACAGTGCTGAGAGCAAGGGTTACAGATTGTATCATCTGCAGTCAAAGCGTATCTTGATTAGTCGAGATGTTGTTTTTGTGGAAGATGCTGTGCAGCCTTTGTTATCATGTACCAAAGAGACAGGTGTGAGCTCACGGGATGTATTTGATATGTTGTTGCAGGTGGAAATTCAAATGTAAGTCCTAATGAGGCAAATATTCAGCCTATGTAGATTTCAAACAACATCTTACATAAGCCTATTTCTGATGTAGATTTACATGGTGTGATTTATGAGGATAGGACTGAAAATGAGCAGGCTAGAGGTATGCCTAAATGGCTGGTGCAAACCTTGCATGATAATAAAATTGATGCACCTATTTCTAGTCGTACTCGTTCAAGTTTTCAGCATGCCTCTTATGCATCAGATTGTTATGCTTTGGCTGTGTCTAATATGTGTGAAGAGGAAGAACCTCTTTCATTTGATGAGACACAAAAATCAAAAAATTGGTTGGCTGCAATGCAAAGTGAATATGATGCTATAATGAAGAATGGTACATGGTCTTTGTAAGATTGGCCTATTGGTAAAAAGGTCATTGGATGTAAGTGGGTTTTTAAGTTGAAACGAAAGCCAGATGGCAGTGTTGATCGCTATAAGGCTAGACTTGTTGCAAAGGGTTATGCTCAAGAAAAAGGCATTGATTTTGATGAGACCTTTGCTCCCACTTGTCGTATGACTACCATTCGTAGCATTTGTGCATTGGTAGCTCATAATGGTTGGAATGTATCTCAGTTGGACATAAAGACTGTGTTCTTGAATGGAGATTTGCATGAGGAGGTGTATGTATCGCACCCTTGTGGTTTTGTTCAAAGAGGGCAGGAAAACAAAGTGTGCAGGTTGAAAAAGGCTTTGTATGGTTTAAAGCAAGCTCCACGAGCTTGGTATGAAAAGATACATGCATATTTGAATGCACATAGTTTTCAGAATAGTCCAACAGAAAGCACTTTGTATGTTAAACGTGTGGATGATGTACATCTAATCATTGCTCTCTATGTCGATGACATGCTGCTCACAGGACCAAATGAGAGTCATATTGCTGATTTTAAGGCTGATTTGAATGCCTCTTTTGAGATGTCAGATTTGGGACATTTGCATCATTATTTGGGGATACAATTTAAGCAGTGTGATGGAGGTATTGCTTTGTGTAAGACAAAGTATATTGAGACATTGTTGCGGAGATTTGGCCTTGAAGACTGCAAGCCTATTGCTACTCCAATGGAGACAGGTTTGAAGTTGAGTCTTCATGATGCTGGAGATCACTTTGATGTCACACTCTATCAGACAGCTGTTGGTTGCCTCATTTATGTATACATTACGAGGCCGGACATTCAGTTTGCAGTCTCACAGGTGAGCAAGTTTATGCATAGCCCAGAGTCCCAGCATTGAAAGGCAGTTAAATGCATCTTTCGCTACTTGAGTGGCACCATATATCTTGGGTTGTTTTATCCCAAGGGGGGATCGTTGCCGCCAGATTTACATGCTTTTTCGGACTCAGATTGGGCTAGTTGCTATGGCACAAGAGTGTCCACAAGTGGTTTTTGTTTCATGCTCGGTAGCTCATGCATATCTTGGTTGAGCAAGAAGCAACCTACTATGGCCACTTCTAGTTGTGTGAAGCTGAGTACAGGGCAGCTTTCACAGCTACGGTTGAGTGTGTGTGGCTCAAACGGCTTCTGGCTGACTTGGGTGTTGGATAGGAGTCTGCCACCTCTATCTACAACACTGACAGTCAGAGCACATTGGCAGTTGTAAGAAACCCAGTTTTTCATGCTTGCACAAAGCACATTGAGGTGCATTATCACTATGTCAGTAAGAGACTCTCAGCAGGAGAGATCAGCTTGGCATATGTGCCAACACAGGATAACCTCGTCGATCTTTTCACAAAGGCGCTTCCTCATGAGAAGTTTGAAGCTTTCCGCAAAGCTTTGGGCTTGCTCCCCTTTGTGAACTGATCTACTTCGGGCATGGCACTTCCCTATACATGAGTGCCAGCTCTCGTTCACACCATCACTCCCAGGGGAGATTTGTTGCCATATATATAGGCAGTGATGTGTGTGAACACACTTAGGACTGTCGGGGCACTTTTTCCCTCCTTAGGAGGTTTTTTCCCCCGGCTTGTATATACGCCCATCATACTAGGGCTAACTTATCTTTATACATTGACACAATCTAATACACTGTGTGTTGTGTGCATTCTTGCTTCTTCTTCTCCAAGCTTTGTGTGCTTTCTTGCAACCCTAATTCCAACAATAGAAAAGTTGTATATCTCGATGGGGCCAATATGATCATCATCTCCATGTACTAGCATAATAGATGCTACTTCACTTCCAATTGATGCTTAATATTGTGTTGAAAGACTTCGTGATTCATGAATTACTATCTTCATGGATCTTGCACCATTTTTCCTTCTATGTTCTCCCATTTCTTTGAATATTTTTGCGTAAGGATTATCCATATGCATCATAGTTTGTAAGGCACACAAAAGCTAAACATCTAGTGTAGGCATTCCTTTAAGACAATTTGCAAGCTCATTCTCTGTGTAGTAAACATATAATTGTGCATATCTAGGCAATTGATTTATTTCTTCATTTGGTAATAAATTACCAATTCTATAATAGATCGAACCATGTATTCTAAATGTATAAATTCCTCTTCCTGTGACGCTTTCATCTATTTGTGCTCCCATAGATGCAAATGCCAAAACACTATTATAAGAATGGATGCTTTTCCTGAATCTTTTGCTTTGAGGATCATTTCCTTGTAGTAGATCTTTTTGAATTGGAGGAGGTTCTTTTAGCTTTTCTAAAATAATTGCTCCATTTTTGCAACAATGCTTTCTCTTTTTTTGACCCATGTTAGATTCTGTTTCCATTTTCCACAATCTTGTTGAGCAAAATTGACATGTATAATGCATTTTTCCTAGAGATTGCCTTTTTACAATATGAAATTTGATCGGAGCTATTGATGGATGATCAATATCTTCAATATATGGAAAGCGATGCTTTATAGAGAGAATTTCTTTTTGTGTTAGATTTCTATTTCTTTTCATGCCTCTGCTTCTTGTTTATAGCAATAGGTTCGCTTTGAAATTCTTGAATGAATGCAGTTTTTTGTATATTTTGATTGTTGTTGCAATCCATGAAATTTAATGTACTCTCTCTCATTGCATTTTGATCAACAATTTGATAACTTGCCAATAGATTTGATGATGATTCATTTTCATCAATTTGCATAGTTAAGGAATGTTGCATCCTTGATCTTCTTAGAATCTTTCTCCTTTCTTCTCATCTTCTTCTTGCTATTTCATTTCTTTGATGATGTCTCTTCATAATCTCTCTTTTTTGTCCTATGTTTTGTCTTTGTTTTCTTGTTGTTCTTAAAAGCTCTAGAAGTTGAGTTATATTTCTTCTTGTCATTTCTGTTCAAGATTGATTACCAATATATTTTTATTTTTATTTTTGTTAGCTTTTTTTAAGAGATCATATAATGAGTATCACATATACACATGCAAATTCATGCGATTACGCACACCACACACACACACACACACACATTTTTTGTCTTTCTCTTTCTCTCCTTCTAATGGTTTTTTTAAAGATAAATTTTAAGAGATATTGAGTAAAATATATAGAAATTAATATTTAAAATTAAAAGTTACATGTAATTAATAATTATGTTTGTTTTTAAATTTTTGATAAATAAATGCATTTAAAATTATATAATTCTATTTATGATAGCTAGAGAAAATTACTATTTGATTATTAGATTAAGGAAAATCCAGGAAGAGACAACGAGAGAGAGAGAGAGAGAGAGAGAGAGAGAGAGAGAGAGAGAGAGAGAGAGAGAGAGAGAGAGAGAAGATTTATGGAGAATGAGGGAGAGAAATAGTGTCAAATACATGATTATAGAGAGGCATATATATATAAAGTCAAAATTATAGTATGAAGAGTTTAAAAGAGGCTAAAGAACTTAATTTTAGTATTTTCTTCTTAGTTTTTGTTTCTTTTTTGCATTGATTCAATCTTATAAATTGAGATTTGTCTATTTTGTAAAATTCTCAAATAACCATTATAATCCTGCAGTATAAAATTGAGTATTAGTATTTTTATAATTTTATATATATTAAATTTTTTTCAGTAATATGCTGTATTGGTTTTTTAAAATAAAAAACAATTGTTTATAAAATAAATTAACCATTTTTCAGATATCAATACATGTATACATTCATTTTAATTAATTAAGTATTAAGAAAGTTGGCTAGAGAGAGAGAGAGAGAGAGAGAGAGAGAGAGAGAAAGAATGATAAATAGTGATAATGAACTACAATTAAATTATGTATTTGTAAACTAAAGCTATGATTTAATAAACATAGTGTATTTTTTGTATTTGTAAACTAAAATTATGATTTAATAAACATAGTGTAATTTTTTTAAGTTAATATTTATTTGATAATTTCTTAGAATTTTTTTAATATAAATGTATGTTTGTATATATATATATAAGCTTTTTTAAAATCTTTGGAGGGGAGGTCATATTTGTTTATAGCTTTTAGTCTATAGTCTATAATGTAGTTTTCTAACTTTTATATCTCCAGTTATGATGTCTTTGTTAAAATTGATAGAACATTGTGGTCTTCCTTACAAATATATATGTATATATATTGCAAAGTTTTGCTTTATGTAATGTTGGAATTTATTACTTTTATATTTTTATAAATCATTCCATGGCTTTTACTTAATTATTTACAATGAAAGAGACAGAGAATGAGTAATGGTGATAATGTACATTAATTAAATTGCAAAAATATGAACTTAAATTTTATTACATGGGAAATTGAAGAAGCTTTTTAGGGGATATTATTTTTTAAAACATCTTGTAGTCCTAAATTCTTTAAATGTTTTTGGTAACTTTGGTATCTCCAGGTATGATGACTTTGTAGAAATTAACAGGATATAATCTCTCACATATTTTGAGATATTTTAAAATGGATTTCCACCAAAGATTTTTGGAGATTACATAACATGATTTGTGGTATCTTCCCCATTCGCTAGTGCCTACATCTATACCTTGCAACCACCCAACGTCTCATCTCACTACTCGAGTGGGGCTATTCCATCATCCATACCCTATCCCATGCCCCGCACCCCATTCATTCCACCTGTTGGTAGACCATACACGCAACCCACCTATACCCTAGCAGCAACACCTTTAGGTTTCATACCTAGACTAACCCCACCAGGATTTGGTGCACCATCCCCCGCCTACGTAGCACCAGCACCAGCAGCACCAGTTTCATCTTATTTTACTGATTTGGCAGCATTTTCTCAAATCATGGGCAACTCTATTGTTGCTGAGAGTATGAGGGAACCCACTCATAGGACATCTAGGAGCAAAGTAGCTCAAACTGCCAAACCATGCAAAAATTTAATGGCGATGGTGATGCTAGAAGACACCTTGAGTTTTTGAACAGGTGTGTGAGGCCCTAGGAGAATGCAATGAGTTGAACAAATCTAATGCCTTTAGTCTTACTTTAGATGGCAAGGCATGTGATTGGTTTGGTATCATATTTCTATTGAATTTGTGTTTTCAATAGGCCTAATCTTCTTTGAAAGAATTGGTAAAGTTTTCAAGAAGGCAACAAATGTGACCATGAGGTGTTATCCTCACCATTATCATTATCCCTCTTCCGTTTGGGTGGTCACTGGTGACTAGGTCTCCCTGCCTCCTCCTCCGTTGGCTATGGTGGCACTACCGTGATGTAACCATGGACTAGTGTGATTTCATTAGAAGAACGAAGATCTAAGTCTCAAGTTCAAAAGTGTTGCATCACCCCCCAAATACCTACATATGTACTAATGTGTAACTCTATATTTGTAGGGCTTATATTAGGAGGAGATAAAAATTTAAATTTGTCCAAGGGTTGGTCTCAAATAGATAATGTGAACAACCACTACTCCTAAACCCTATGTCTCGCGTCTTCCAATCCTTGATTGTTTAGCTTTTACTTAATTGTAATGAACTTCACTTACATACTGAGATTAGGTGGTGAGATTACAAAAATGGCATGAGGGTTGATTTGGAGCGGAGGTGAGAACATACGTTGGGAACCCATTTAGGTGTAAAAGGGCATGGGTGTAGGTTCATATGTAATGGGTGTTTCTAGCTTGTGTGTATGGGTGCGAATATGAGATGCATTGTTCGTCCACATAGAGAGAGGGAAAGAGATTATTTGTCTGAGTGAAACAAAGACACGAAATGTGGACCATTAAAGAAAAGAGAACTTTTTGTAGTGCAAGATAAATAGAGAACCCAACCTATGGACGAGAGAGAGGGAATATGCGTATGTATATGTTGCCTACATGTAATGGATATGTTATATATATATATATATATGCATATGGATATGTTGTGTGTGTACATAAGTCAGTTTATGTATGTTTGTATATATGTGTGTATATATAGACTCTTTACTCTCACATGATATACCTACATAGGTATGATTAGAAAATAGGTATATGTAAGTTTGCTTATGTAGGTACATATATGTATTTATATAAGCTCCTTACATACTCACACATGCGCATATAAATAGACATATAGATGTATAGGTATATGTTTGTGTATGCGCATATATGTGTATGCGTGTATGTATGTGTATGAGTGTGTGTGTGTGTGTGTGTGTGTGTGTGTATGTATGTATGTATGTATGTATGTATGTATGTGGATGCATAGGTATATATGCATGTGTAGCTCATGCATGCAATGCCTGAGAGAGAGAGAGAGAGAGAGAGAGAGAGAGAGAGAGAGAGAGAGAGAGAGAGAGAGAGGAAGAGTAGTGTTTGGGAATCTTATCACTTATCTAGCACGTAATAAAACCTTTTCACCCGTGAAGAGAGAGAGAGAGAGAGAGAGAGAGAGAGAGAGAGAGAGAGAGAGACGGTTGTGCCCACACATACTTGTTAAGAGCAATGTTTGGGAAATATTTTGTATTGATCTCACAATGAAACCTTTTAATCGTGAATTGAGAAGGAAATATTGATATTTGAGAAGTGGAAAAGATACACAAACAAGTTAAGAGAAAGAGGGGGAGGACTTTCAAGCAAGCTCATAAGTGAAAGAGGGACCAAAAGTCCACCCCATGGCATTGTTGTTCTTAACACACGGACTATAGGTTCCTTAATCCAATCATTTATAATGGGTGGGTGGACTAGTGTGATTCAATTAGAAAAATGAAGATCTAATTAAAAGGTGTTTTATTCACCCATCATTTATAATGGGTGGGTAGACTACTGTGATTCAATTAGAAAAATGAAGATCTAATTAAAAGGTGTTTTATTCACTCATAAGCATTTGTTTTGAATGCTTTAAACTCAGAGAGAAAAGGAGGTGAATAAGTCATGGAAGAGAGAGAGAGAGAGAGAGAGAGAGAGAGAGAGAGAGAGATTTATGGTGCTTGCAATCATATAATGATTTGATTACTTTCCTTTCTCTATCTTAAAAAAAGTAGGCCATTGTTAATTTTTAACTAGTTTGTGACTTTCACTTTCATATTTTTCCTTAACCTATGTAGCAACCACTAAGACCATTGAAGGGTAGGCCAAAAACAATTAAATTATTGTGAAAAGGTGAAAGACCTTTGTTTAAAATTTGGGATATTCATTCAAGAATATCTTGGGTTTTTCACAAAATTGTTTTTTCCAAACAGTGCTCCTCTCTCCCTAGTGCACCTCTATCGATACCTCCGTAAATAAAAAATATCTAGAACTGGTGCATGCGCTAGTTGTGAGCTTTTAGCTTTTTTTATTACCTTATGCTATGAGCTTTTGGCTTGGTTGCTTGCCACATGGCAAGAACTAGTGCACTTCTTGAACACACAGTTGCTCTGTGTGTGTGTGTGTGTGTGTGTAAGAATAGGTTATATGTGTGTGTGTGTGTTTATATGTGTATAAATATCTATATATATATATATAATATTTAATTATATATATGAGAGAAGGGGAAGACAATTACTATCTCAAATTTGATTCCATCCCTCCCCCCCTCTTTCTCTCTCTCTCTTAGTTTAAGAGAGAGAGAGAAAGAGAGAGAGAGAGAGAGAGAGAGAGAGAGAGAGAGCAACTATATGTTTAAGAAGTCCTCTCTCTCTCTCTCTCTCTCTCTCTCTCTCAAATCAGACACATGAAGCGATAGGTAGCCGGTAGGTAGATGCTTCACCGGGTGTCTGCCTACTATCAGAGTGGTGGGAGGGGAGAGAAAGAGGTGTGAAATCTACATAAGCCATAAAATTTACTATTAAGGATTATCATTTGTTGTTGCCAACACAAGAAGTTGATTAATGGAATGATTTTAATAGCAACTCATTGTAATAAGGTTTGATAAATGTTGTTGGTCCCTATTCCTAAAATTAGAAAAAGTGCATCCTTACCTGCGTGCTACCTATCGACTTCATGTGCATGTGCCCGACGTGACTATAAATATGATTTCCTACTCTCTCTCTCTCTCTCTCTCTCTCTCTCTCTCTCTCTCTCTCTCTCTCTCTCTCTCTCTCTCTCTTACACACACACACACACACATACATAAATACATGTGTGTCTGTGTATAAAATTTATGTGTAGCGCACATATGTGTGATTTGGAAATTAGAATTTATGGAAATTATTTTTTTCATATCCTTGGGCGCCCTGCTCCACATCCCAAATGTAGGAAAACATAAACACTAATCAAAATTTTTAACTGTCTTACTTGGGAAAAAGCTAATTAATATTTGATAAATACATGTGTGGGCACTTTCCACTTTATTTCACGCCAATGCGCAAAAAGGTTCCCACTTTATTAACACTTGGGCAAGTTACAAATCCAAAATTGAAGGTATGAGGAACAAATGCCAATTCTAAATCATCAAAAAATAGCGCAAGATTCAGGGAAATTGTTTTTGTCCTGAATCATTTTGATATGAATGTATGTGAAAGAGAAATGTGTATCCTTTGCAAAATTACCTTTTTCGCACATTGTTTCACACCTACATGTTGAGAAGATCATATTAAGTTTATTTAGTATACCCCTGCCACATGGAACAATCAACAATAACATGACAATTGACCTTGGCTCTTTAGTGAGTGTACTTCTTAAACCTTGATGATCCTTAAACTTACGTTACTTTTTGAGAAGTCTTATTATTATTTGAGAAAAGCATGTGTACTTTGCACTGTGGTAGTTCCCATTTTATTTCAAGCCAGTGTGCAAAAAGTGTGTCTAGGGCAGGTTATAAATCCAAAATTGTCGACTACAATTGAAGATAGAAGGAACAAATGTCGATTGTGAATCACAAGAAATAGTGCAGACGCCTTATTCAAGCTTCATGTGAGAGGCCAAAATGAAGCCTTTCATAGCCTTGGCCCTTAGCCTTCATGTGTAAAAAAACATGTACATAAAATAATTAAACCAAATGGTAGGTTTTAGGGTTTGTCTTGACCCTTATATTAGGTGGATTTCTGCACTCGCAATGTGAGCTACTTGATGAGTAGCTTGTACATACTTACTAATAGAGAGCAAGAGAGAGAGATAGAGAGAGGGAGGGGGGGAGGGGGGAGGGGGGGGGACTAAGAAACACACACACACTCACACAAGTAGCAATTGTAGGCAAACAAGACTATTAAAATGTTGCAAGTTTGGTTCATTTGTGTGTCTGAGAGAGAGAAAGAGAGAGGGAGGGAGAGACAGAGGGCGAAGAGAGAGAAAGAGATTGATAACTTTCCTCATAGCATTGTTCGACCTTAGTGTGCATGTGCTCACCTTTTTTTCTATAAAAGCTTTTGCAATCTGACATTGCAAGCCCAAGTACCATTTTAAATTTGATTCAATTGTGTGTGTGTTTGTGTGTGTGTGTGTGTGTGTGTGTGTGTGTGTGAGAGAGAGAGAGAGAGAGAGAGAGAGAGAGAGAGAGATTGTGTGTATAATATATTTTCCTATCATCTACATGATGACTATTGTAGGCTAATAGATGTAAATGCATACACATACACTTAAGTGTTAAAATGTGTTTTGATTTGTAAATTTTAGAGAGAGAGAGAGAGTTTACTCTCGACGCTTACGACGGGTCGGTGGATTAGTGTAGGACCAATGTTAGAAAAGAACCTGTACCTCACCAACTCACCTTGTGCGGCACAAGCGTTGGTTAGGAAATATAATTTTAAAATTAAAAATTTGGATTTTTGCATTTGGGTGGTTTTTATTTTTCTTCGGGAAAGGAATCATTAGGTAATGAGGCACCATTATTATTGAAGGTATCTTTTCGCTTTAGGGGTATCTATGCACTTCATCTTTAGGGGTATCAATGTCAGTGGCATTGATAAATTAAAGCGCCCTTTCCTAGGGTCTCTACTCTCAAACCCTAATGGTCTGCCTTGCTAACCTACAGTTCCATAGCTCCCACTCCGCTCCGTTCAGCACTGAGCAGCTCCACCTCCCTCTAACCACCCCTAAAAAACCTTGCTCAAAGCCTATAGGCAACCAGCGATTTGCGAACACGATGTTGCTTCTCGCCTCCTAAGGCACCGCTCGGAGCTGCCTCAACTGGCAACCTTCACCTTCTGCTTATGGCCCTCAAGGCACCTCCTCGACATAGAGAGAGCTTGAGCTCCTGACACAAGCAATGAGAATGAGCTCGTCCAGGGGGCAATCAGACATGAGAGGGAGAGCTCGCTCGAGCTCCTCGCTCACACAAAGGCAATGAGAATGAGGTCGTCTGGGGGGCAAGTGGACGCGAGAGGGAGAGAGAGCTCGAGCTAATCGCTGACACAGAGGCTGAGAGACTGAGCGCGCGCGCGCGCGACAGAGAGAGAGAGAGAGAGAGAGGAGGAGGATTAGAATGTACCGAATAAGAGGCAGGGGAGCCCACCGTCGAACCCTCCAATTTTACACTCAAAAGTGCAGTATGTTGTCACTAAATTTGAAAAGAAACGCCTTTCAACATTAGGGTAACCTATTCACGTTTTTTATCGTGGGTGCATTAAATAACTAATGCTCACTTTTGTGGGCATTAATTATTTAATGTGTGACTTTAGGCTCCCAAGCATCTCAAAGTCCCGCCACTTCATGATAGAGAGAGATTGATTGAGAACGTGCACACAGACCTCTCTCTGTCTTGCAAATCAACACGCAAACCTCTGACGATATAAAGAGACAGATAGAGAATGTGCACACTTCATCGTTGTAGGTAGGATTGGAGAGAAACGTGCGAAAAAGAGAGAGGGAGATTGTGCTCTCCTCCTCCTGGACCTATGCGAGAGAGAGAGAGAGAGAGAGAGATTGCGCTGCACAGTAATGGCATTAAAAAAAAGTCAACACCTTAGGCTAGGAAATTAATACTAAAGTAAATAACAAATTTACCGAACATTCATCGAAAACAAAAGGTTCTAAAACCAACAATACAAAAGTCAAAAACGAAGAATTGCATATTATATTATATCGACGAGCCAAAATATAAGAAAATTCAGAGAAATACATAGTTCGAAAACTTTTGATCCTATTCAAGAGGACAGCATCAGAGTTATCTTCGTTGTGAAAAGCATAGTAAGTTACAAACGAACTCCAAAGCAAAACCAGAGTGTTACAAGCGCAAAATAAAAATGACTAGAGAAAACAACCCTCTTCCTCTGTAAGCCCAACATATTTACAAACCGAAGGTGATAGTGGGACAAACTCTTCACCATCCACGATAGCTTTTTTGAAGTTATATGTTTTCTCATAAACAGAGAGATAAGATTAACTGTAATTTAGCTCTGCTTCAGAACCTCCATCATTATCATCTACAATAATAGGGTTGTTCTGACTCTTGGGCTACATGTCAGTATCTGTTCGTTCATTCTTGGGATTTTCATCTTCATCACTATCTGGATGTTGGTACAATGGATCAAAATATCTCACTCTACCACCTGGGTTCTCTACAAAAAAATCCTCATATATTTCCATACATTGTGTTAGGTGAGGCAATTTCATTACTTTCCAAATCGCTGCTGACCTCCTCCTGCTCATCCCATTTCCTATCTTTGGAATTATCCAGGATGCAGCAGGGTAGTACTTGCCTGTGCGTATCATTTTTCAAAAGTGGTCTTTCAAGTGATGCACCTAGCTTGTTAGATACATAGTTGTCCAAAAAAATATAGGCTCTCTCAAAAAGATTAACAGGAGACAAACAAACTTTGTTTTTAAGATCAGCCTGTCCATACATTGCATAAAGCTATCTGCCTCTAGTTATTTCTTCTACTGATACATTGTGCGAGAAGAATTTGAAGTGTGCCTTGTGAAGATCTTTCATGTAATAACCGACAATGCATTCGAATGTGTGCATTCGAATCTATCGTAGCCGTATGCACACGACTATGGCTCCTTCTGGTTTAGAGAACTCCCATCCTAGGTATCATCTGATGGTTTTACCAATACTAATGAGCGAAGAAGCCATGATAGTTATCACCATCTAGAAATGGAGGTGATTTAGAGTACCTCCTTTTTTAAGGGCAAACAAACCCTTGAGGCATTCCATCCTAACAAATTCCTCTAGTGGTTCCCATGAGCAAACATCCATATCTCTATTTCCTATAGCAACCGTCCACAGAGACTTCAAGCAACTTAGTTTTTTTCTCAGATGGATATTTAGGAATTTTTTGAACAGAAGGTTCAGACTCTGTATTCTTATCATTGGGCAGAGGGGCAACATAAGGTGTCATTAGCTTTTTCCCTTTTTTTGGAGCTTCAGATGAACCTGCAACACAAACAGGATTGAAATGTAGTAACAAACAATCAAGTGACATGAAAAAAAGATAGCAGTACAATATTTCACGGGTTACTTGCACACCTTAGGACCAGGCTTTCTGCTTCACCACACGCAGATTGCGAACAATGAAGGATCCTTCTGGTGGCGTCACAATTCTGGATGTTGCAGGAATGCACTCGGCTCTTGGAACAGTCGATGCGTAGGGTTGAGCCCCTCATCACAGAGTAACAATGTACAAGATGGACCAGGGTCCATGCGTTGACATAACAAAGAACAAGGGCCTAGATCTATCTTCATTATATTAGTAATGTTATCGAAGAGATTTCTTCTGGGAGGCATCTCGGTTATAGAACAGAAGCAGGGCAAAAATTAGTAAAACGAAAAAATTATTATGTTCAAAGTTCTTAAATAAGCAATGCTATGTCTAGAATAAGAAACCCATAGGACAGTATGGGCTGAATGATTCATACACCATACCAGATAAAGAAATCTATACTTCCAGAAAAAAGACGAACAAAAGAAGAAAGATCGTGCCAGAGAGAACTACATGCAGTTGTTGAAGTTTTTAAGTATCTATAGACATGTGTCCATTGCATGTAGAAAGAAATAGAATCCAAAAGGCGGAATAGTTGGAAGGCACTACAATTAGCAGCAGTAAGAAATAGCATGTGTCATATGCACCTGGCAAACCTTTGTGTGCGTTGCATGTTAGAATGTGCATAGAATCCAGAAGGCAGTATAGTAAGAAATAGCATGTGTCGTTTTGATGCTTGCATGCGTATGATATAGGCTCAGCACCATAATTTACTACATATCCAGAAAGGCAAATAAAATAAATTTAATAATTTACCACAGTTAAATTTAAAAAAAAAACACAGCGAGTTACCACCATTCCACGACAGAGAAACTTACCCAGAGCCAAGCCATTATACAGAAATTGCCATAGTAAAATTGATAGGGAAATTAGTTTTTTTTAATAATAAAAAAAACACAGCGAGTTACCACCATTCCACGACAGAGCAAGTTACAACTTACAACCATTCCACGAGAGATGCGTTCAGAGCACCCGTCTTTGGCTACATGAGATGGAACAACAAAAATCTAGCAGCACTCCAACAGCATTGGTCGAATAGAGCACCCGTCTTTGGCTACATGAGATGGAACAGCAAAAATCTAGCATTCAACAGCATTGGTCGAACAGAGGGAGCGTTCAGGATAGTGGCACACGAACAGATGAGCGAGGAGCCATCTTTCACTGCTGGCAAGATGAGATGGAACATGGACCCTGCCGCCGCCGACGTCCTGACAGAGACGGAGCTCTCTAGTGGACTTTTTAAATATCTTAATGCAAAACTGAACAATATGGATAAAGTCCAGGCTGACTTAGTCACGATGCTACAGAGCATCTCCACACGGTTAGACGCATTGACAGCAGCCTCGGCTAGTACTCCGACTCCTCGTGGTAGGCGAGCTCTTGTGGCACGGGTGAGCGTAGCCTCGCCAGTTTTGCAGTAGTACAGGTCGATGCGCCTGCGGGGCCGTCCCCATAGAGACAGCTGCGTCGTTATTGAAAGACTTAAAGCCGCCTAGTTTTAGTGGCGAGGAGAAGGAGAGAAACAAGGGCTCGGTCAACATGTTTCCAGCGAAGTGGTCAGATTTGCACGCGCTACGACAGCAGCCTAGCCGGATACAGAGCTCGTAGAGGCTAGCCTCTCATTAACCGGCAAAGCGTACAAGTGGTGGATGAGTTTGAAACGATGTTTCAAAAAGAGTTTTTACCTGTTAATGAGGTGGAGAGAAGCTGGGAGTTATGGGACAAGTGCTCGATGCAGAACAAATCCCTGACTCAGTACATCTTAGACTGTAGGAAGATAGTACTCAAGCTAAAGGGGATCGATGCATTCCAGACATTGCGAGGCTTTAAAAGAGGCCTCAAAGATGATTACCTCGAGTACGTAGAGCCCTTACAACCTAAAGACTTAGTAGAGGCAATTAAGTATGCGCAGATATTTGATGACATCAAGCGCCGTAGTGCGCGTGGTGGTTCGAGAGTAGGGCCGAGGGTAGTGAGAAGAGGAGGTCAGGCCTTAAAAGAAAAGGGTTCCGCAGCAGTGATAAGCAGGGGGATAGGATGGACCAGGAAGGACAAGGTGGTCATTGGTCTAAAAAATCGTGACCATCCAAGAAGAAAAGAGACAGCAAAATCCAAAAGAAAGAGCAGTATATTAAAGCGCAAAAGGAAAAGAGACAACAGTGTAGGACACACGAAGGCTGAGTGTCCAAAGCCTAAAGCTAGCACGAGTGGCAACGAGCCCAAAAGAGATGGTAAATCCTCTAGGCAATTGCATACAGTGCAGACTCCCTCTCAGTTGTTCCGTAGAGTTCAATGAGGTGACAGTGTGTCATTGTGATGAGCATCACGCTTGTTCGGTGGCACCAGCGATGTGGCAGCCTACTGTAGGTCCGCATGACATGGTGCGCATGTATGGCACCATAGGTGGCCATAGAGTCACAATTTTTATTGAGCTAGCCACAACTTCTTGAACTACTCGTTAGTCAAGAAGTTGGGGTTGACTGAGACCCAGAGCGATCATGAGTATACTGTTGGCCTAGCCAAACGGGTATGACAAAACGGTATGGAATACCGTAGTATTGGGGGTCCCATTATCTATGCAGGACTACGAGGCTCCGCTTGACTTTCAGGTCATGCACACTTAGCCAGAGCAGACGTATATCTAGGCAGGGAGTGGCTGTATGGCTTGGGCCCTAGTCTAGCTCAGAGTTACATACATAAGACGCTACGTTTTGAGCATGGAGGTAGAGTCATTACCCTGCAGGGCGACCGTACTGTCCCCACCGCCACACCACTTATTTCCTCCATGGAGCTGTGCACAGCGGTCCGCAGAGGCCAAATAGCAGAGGTATATGCTTGTTACCCTCTTTTAAATTCTGTTTTCGTAGACGAAACTGTAGATGATGTTTGCGTAGACAAACAAGGAAAACAAAATAGCCTTGGACGAGACCCACTATTTGAAAACCCTATTTGGCATGCATGCGATTCAAACAAGAAAAAATCCAAGGCGAAAGAACATTAAAGAAAAAGTACGTAGATACTTTAATGAATTTATTAGAGGAATTTCAGGATGTTTTTCCTAATGATTTGCCAGATGGCTTACCACCATCTAGAGAAGTAGACCATGGCATCGAAGTTATGCCAGGATCAAAACCTATAAGCAAACCTGCTTATAGATTAAGCCACTCCGAGGCACAGGAGGTGAAAAAACAATTGACGGAATATTTGAACAAAGGCTTCATTCGGCCTAGTTCAAGTCCGTGGGCGATGGTCAACATTTTACGTCCATATCTGGAAAAATTCATAGTAGTTTTCCTAGATGATATTCGTGTACAGTAAGACACAGAAAGAACACATAGAGCATTTGCGTCTAGTGTTCAAGTTGTTGCGAGAGTACAAACTATTTGCAAAGAAGAGAAAATGTGAATTTTTTGAAACAGAAATTTACTACCTTGGCCATATTATATCCGCCGATGTGGTACCGGATGGAGCCAGAAAAAGTAGAGGCTATTCTTAAATGGCTAGCACCGAAGAATCTCGAGGAACTGTAGAATTTTCTTGGCATGTCGAGGTTCTACTGATAGTATGTGAAGGACTACGCGAAGATCGCAGTCCCGTTGACTGACCAGTTACGGTCAAAAACTAAAAACATTAGTTGGGGGGAAGCCCAACAGAACAGCTTTGATAAGCTTAAGGTGACTGTAGCAGCCGCACCTGTTTTGACTATTGTCGATCCAAATGGGCCGTTTGTCTTTTAGAAACAGACGCTAGTAATGAGGCCATTGGGACCGTACTTATACAAAGGGGATGCCCAATTGCATTTGAGAGTAAAAAGTTAGATCATGCGCAGCATAACTACTCGGCTTACGAGCGAGAATTACTAGCGATAGTTCATGCACTGAAAAAGTGGAGACACTATTTATATGGTGCTTCTTTTGAGGTCCGGATGAACCATGAAAGTCTAAAATGGCTTTCAAGTCAAAGTGAACTGAAGGGTAGAAAAGCTCAGTGGGCGGAGATTCTATAGGAGTTTGACCTTCAGATACGTTACCAGAAAGGTAAGTATAACGTGGTGGCAGATGCACTTAGTCGCATGCCACAAATTAATGAACTTAGTTTCACAGTCTTAGAGAATGATTTCTTGGAGTCACTACGTGGTTTATGTGAGCATACGATCCATCTTTTACAGAGGTTTGGCACACTGTATGCGTACGCACTTCTTCACAGATGCACTTCTTCATAGACGTGACCACCTCCCTCGTTGGCACGGATTGCTAGTCCAAAGACTGGCCGAAGGTGCAACGGGAAGGGAAGCAAGAGTTAGTCGGAAGAGACTAGCCGTGTCTTCTGGGTATAGTTTGGAGCCAGAGAGCTCTAACGTAAGCCCTTCATCACCTTTGACTGCCACGGCTTCAAAGGGGGGTGATAATCGGGGGGAGAAATATGCTAATTACTCCATTGACGACGGGTACTTACTCTACAAGGGTAGAGTATGTGTACCAACTATTGGTGACTTTCGGGCCCAAATTCTTAAAGAAAGTCACGATAGTCCAAGTGCGGGTCATCCCGGGATTTAGAAGACCTATGCACTAGTATTGGCCTAGTTTGTTTAAGGACGTCCAGACTTATGTGCTGAAATGCAATAAGTGCCAGGTCAATAAACACGAACGTCTTAAGGTTGGAGGACTACTCCATCCGCCGCCGCTAGAGATTCCTCTCAGGGAAAATGGGAAAGCATTTCCATGGATTGCATTACCGGTTTACCCAAGATGAGTCGAGGGAATGACTCGGTGTGGGTGGTAGTGGACAGGTTAACTAAAATGGCAAAGTTTATCGCCATGAAGAAAACTGTTAAAATGCCAGAGTTGGCAAAACTCTTTATTGAACATCTCTACAAGCTATATGGCCTGCCCAGATATAGTGTCGGATAGAGATAGAAAGTTCAATAGTTATTTTTGGAGGGAAGTCTTCAAAAAGTTGGATACTACTCTGAGTATGAGTACGGCAGATCATCCGGAGTCTGATGGTCAAAGTGAAAGAGTTAACCAAATTCTAGAGGATATATTGCGTTCTTATGTTAGTAAAAAGCAATCTAATTGGGAAGAGTACTTGCCCTTATTGGAGTTTGCTTATAACAGCTCCAAACACTCAGTGACTGGATTTACACCATTCATGTTAATGTATGGATTCTAGCCGAGATCTCCAATGGCTGTAGCCCTAGAAAAGGAGAAGATTCAATCTGTTTAGGATTTCCTTGAAGATATGAATGATATGCTCAGAGCCACACGTGAGAGCATTCGTAGCGCTCAGGATCGCGCTAAAACTTATGCGGATAAAACCATAGTTGGAGACCTCCAATGTATCAATGTCGGCCACCTTATTTTCACTTTTTACTTTTTGGCCACTGGCGCCCGACTTGACGGTTTATGTTAACCACAACCGGAGACCTCCAATTCGTCGATGCCGGCCACCGTATTTTCACTTTTTACTTTTTGGTGGCCATTGGCGGCCGACTTGACGGTTTTCACATAAAAGTTGCATAATGTAATATTTTGCATGGTACTCGTCGCTTGTATATTAATGGCACACCATCGGATCCAATGTATTAGGTTTACACTAGCTATAGCCAGAGCCACTTATCTTAAATTTTGATCGCCCAAAGTCTGAAACTATGTCTTAGTATAAAAGGCAATGTAAGGCTAAAACTGAAAGATCATTCTGTGTAATGTGATTAGTGCTCTTGCTCTCTACTCTACTCTCTTGCCATTCCTTGCTTGTATGCATGATTCACTACAAGAATGGTCTATACATAGCGACCCTCATATAAATATAAAGAAAATAGCGGGGGTCGCTTTTGTGGATGCTTATGCGACGTTTAAATTGCAGTTGTTTATGCGACCATTGTAGCGACCCTTGCAAACTGGAATTGAGTGGTTTATGCATCGGACTTGCGATGCATAAGCCACCTTTTGTTTTTGGGTCATTTATGCCACCCGAAATTTTTTTAAAAATAAAATGTGAATACTCGACTGGGTACTCCGCGCGCATCGACTCCTTCCCCTCTGGGTATGAGGACCAGAAGCTGGTCGACACTGCTGCGAATGCATGGGACTCTGCGGCGGCATACCTCTCGAACCATTAGTAGGAGCTTCCTTCTAAATGACGTATTGAGTGGTTTATGCATCGGATTTGCGATGCATAAGCCACCTTTTTTTGGAGTCGTTTATGCATCGCAATTTTTAAAAAAAACTAAAAGTGTTCATTTTCTTCCCCGTTTCGCGCGATTTGTAGCATCTGCAAATTTTTCCACGCTGCGCGTAGTTCGTCTCTCAATCCACGCTCACGGCGGCCAGTTTTGTCAGCACTTATTTCTATCAGCTCTTATTCAGACAGTTTCTCAATCAAACACAGCTCTCAACCTGTTAGCTTCGTTCCTTTTCTTTCTCCATTCAGTTGTGGTTTAGACAACACTGATTCAGTCAGCATCGTTTCAATTAGCAACACAGATCAAGACACTTAAATCTTAACTAGCTCCCAAATTATATGTATTTGACTCAAACAGACTCAAATCTGTATTTGACTCAAACAGACTCAAATCTGTATCTGACTCAAGTAGACTCAAATCTGATAGCTCCTGACCAGCTTTAAATTTGTCGACTCCTATCTGGACTCTTCTTCCTCCAATATGATCCGATTCAGACAGTACTGAGCCTAACTCTCCCTCCTTCTATCAACATTGCTTTAATAAGCACTGTATCAGTCTCAGCACTGCTTCAATAATAAGCATTGTATTAGTCAAGAATGAACCTATCACACTTATTTATATGCGCTTACAACCCTATACAAAAGATCTGGCCTTTGATGGATCTTGCCTCATGTGATGAAGTCATATTCCCAAGATTCTAGGCTGTCAAAGATATTATCTTCAAGATGATGTACCACCACTGCCTTGCATCTGTGAAATATGTTAATGTAATCTATATTCTCTAGCAGCAACTACCTTTGAAGATCCTCAACATCCTTATTTATTTGCAAGTAAAATAATGAATGCAAAGTTTATGGTGGGACAGTCAGTGTGGTCAACACAATTTGTGCATCTATCATATCCCATTCTTTAGGCCACACATGATGTGACTTTCTAATTAGATAGGTCCTCCAATGAGTTCCTCTTCCACTATTATTTGTGGGTAGCTAACATGTCCCTCTCTATGAAGTGACCATTAGAATTAGGATTCTGAGCTAGATAAAGTAGGTGACCACTGACAATGGAATGAAGCTTTAGGATTTCCAATGGCTTGTACATCTATGAATGAGATGAATCTAGCTGGTTATGCATTGATTAGGCTTCCTATAGGTCATCATCCATGCAACACTATATTTCAACATTCGCTTTAAGAGCCCATCATTTCATCCTCTATTGTATTGGGAACCCTAAGCTTAAGGAGTTCTTCATCTTCTTTAAATATCTCAAGGTGTTCTCCAGCCAACAGCCTTCTGGACTGGCCGACCAGCTCCCTTCCTCACATTCTGGCAGCCTTGCAAGTAGATCACGTGGCCTTAAGGCACACAATTGAAATCTCCAAGAAGATGATAGATAATCTAGATATCAATATCTTTTGATTCCTTTTACCACTATATCTCCCTATAAAACTCTAATTTTATAAAGAGCACTTCCTGCAAGTTTTTGAGGATGGATTCATTGTCAGCCCTAGATACCCTCATCGGAAGATCACATGCCATATTATCATCGGCCAATAAAGAGTATCATCCCACTATGTGTAGATTGAATCAGATTGAATTTGGTAGAGCAAAGGGCATTACTTGAGAGGCATAGTTATGCAAGGTACACAGTTAGGGAGGTGCAGATTGAGAAGCATTATATGTTTAGATGCCCACCCTATTATTTGATTCAAGGGAGATTCCATTGTCTCAGGATGGATTCAACCCTCTCTCATAGGTTATACAATGTCGCACCATAAGAGGCTCAATATGTTTTTGATACTCTGAAAGAGGACTTCCATCAATCTCGCCAGGATTGGAGCAAGCCTATTCCTCAGGTTACTTATAAATTGCAGCTACCATGTTTGGTACAACCAGTCTATCCTTGGTGGCTCTTTTGTGGAGGGGGTGTACTTTGCCTCCCGTGGGTTTTATGAAGTTCACCTCACCGATGCCTTGCAGAAGCAGCGTGTGCTTGAATTTTCTCCTTTATTTTATGGCAGGAAAATGGTACATGCTATGCCATGGTTCCCCAATAAGGACTATCAAAGTCTCATACGACATCATTGTCCTGTCTGGGTGGAGGTGGTTAATTTCCCAGACTATATGCGAGAAGAATTGCCAGGATTGGCCGCTGCACTGGGCCAAGTTATCTGCCCCCCTCGCCTTGCTGGGAATCGTAATAGATTTTGTTTTGTGGGACACAGATACCCCTACCCTCCCCTCCATTGCAGTCGAGGTTGAAGGTTTGCCAATGGGCCAAAAGTACTTTGAATTGAAATGGGAAATTTTTGCAGGTGCTTGTTTTTCATGCCATAAGTACGGGCATCTGGCCTCTGCATGCCCTACTGTCTTGCATCCCCCTCCAGCCACTGCTATACCTTCTCCCCTGGTTCAGCCCACTCATAAGCAAGAGACTACTGGGTCCAAGAATTTGGATAAAAGTTGGGAAAGTGGCTTCGCAAATGCTAGCCATAGATAAAGGCAAGGACAAAGGTAAAGAGAAAGAGAAGGCCCCTGATAATGATGGTTTTTTACAGCCCAAGAGGGTGTTGAGGCAAAGACCCCTTCAATCTCGCCACTAGGATGCATCTACTCCTACTCCAGGCCAAGCCTCTACCTCAGCCACTCCCCCGGTTCTTCTCAATTGGGTTGGAGTTCTCAAAAAACACATTCCTGTTTGTGAGTCTGAGGAAGGGCTATCCTTTGACCCAGGGAAGGAAGGGCTGCAGCCCATGATGGCTGATGCTTAAGCACTCTTTGGTTGTATATTCTTGGTCTCCTCCTTTGTATATATCCTCATGCTTGACAAACTCCATTGTGTCACTCTTAATGTACAGGGCCTCTGCAATCCTTCTAAAGTGGAGGCTAGTGTGGAATTATGTTTTAACTAGGCAGCCGGACATTCTCTGTTTGCAAGAACATAACCAACATTCTATGGCTGGCCAGGCTGGCTATTTTGGGGGCTATGATATCCACTATGCAGGTACTAAGCATTTCTCGGGTCTTTGCATATTGGTCAGACATGAACTGCAGCCCCAGCTTGCCTTCAATGATTGTGATGGCAGATGGATGGTGATTCAATGTGATGTCAATGGTGATATTTGGGAATTTGCCTCTATTTATGCCTTGCAAACTTCTGCTTCCAGAGCTTCCATGTGGCATGCCATTGCTTCTTACCCATGGCGATCTTGTGCTCTTCTTGGCGGAGACTGTAATAACTCTCCCATGCCATCAGACAACACTACTCATAGATCTCATATGATCCCTTCTGAAAAGCGATCATGGGAGGAGTTACTTACCACGACACATGCACAAGATTTATGGACAACCATGCACACTGGAATAGTGGGCTACACCTATCATCATAATGCCTTTACTAACTACTGGGCTCGCTTGGATAGATGGTATTTACTGTATGCTCAACAATATACAGATTTCAGTCTTCATATTGAGGTTGATCACTCTCTTGGTCTCTCTGACCATGCTCCTTTATGGCTGAATATTCAGTTTGGCAGCCCTGGGATGACATGCCTTTACATTCCATTCGGATGAAACATAACAATAAAGAATACCTGCAGCATGCACAATTTCAACAATTGATCCGATATGCCATAATTCCTTTTACAGCCCATGTCCATTATGACTGTAATTTTGCATGGCAACGCCTTGTGGATAGGCTTCAGCATGCTATTCATGAATATGGGAGTAATTTCATGCCTGACTGGAGAGCTAAAGTTCAGCATGCCAAAGCAATAGTTCAGTCCTTGACTGCACATTCCCAATTGCAGCCCCTCTCCTCTCAACAAATGGACACTCTCTCTCAGTCACAACAGCTCTCTTGCAAGCTAATGACCGATGGAAATTGGTCAAGTGGCAGGTTCGGGCAAGGATGACTCAATTCATGGATAAAGGCTGCTCTTCAAAATCTTTCTTTCAAGGGTTACATGCTTCCAGGAGGAAGACCTCTTGCCTCAGAGTCCGTAAACTGGATGGTGAATGGACTCGGTCTTTCTCAGAGCTCCAACATGAATGCTTTTCTTATTTTCAGAAACTGTTTGCACCCCCTGCTACCACTTCTTTGCATGAATTACAAGCTCGGGATACTCTTTTACAGCATGTTCTTCCCATTCTCAACCCACAGGAAGCTCTCAAACTTGATATGCCTTTCACTGATGTGGAGCTTGATGATGCCTTGTCCCATCTCAGCACTGGTAAGGCACCAGGATATGATGGCCTCACGGTGGAATTTTTCTTACACTTTTGGGAAGACCTTAAAGGTGTTATCCTGCAAATGATTAATGAGGCTTGGCATATAGGAGTACTCCCCCAATCATGGAAGCATGGCATAGGTAAACTCATCCCCAAGCGGAATTTGTGTGAGCATCTCATGGATTGGAGGCCCATCACATTGATGCCTGTTGCAAGTGCTTTATGAGGGTCTGCATCCCTTGCAATATGGCTTTGTTCCTAGGCGGCAGATCCATGATAATATTGGCAATGCTCTCATGGCTATTGAATATGCAAAATATTCTGACCAAGATGTTTTTATTATGCAAGTGGACTTTGCTAAAGCTTTTGACACGGTCAACTGGGATTTTATCTCACAGACAATGGCTCAGATGGGATTCGGGCCAAAAATGGCTAATGTCATCTACTGCTTGTATGCTGACTCTACAGCCCAATGCATCCTTGGTAATCATCTTTCTCAATCTTGGTCCTTGGGTTGTTCGGTCAGACAAGGGTGTCCACTCAGTGCCCTCTTATATGCCATTGCCACTCACCCACTTCTCAGATACTTGGATCATCTTACCGCGCAAGACCTTCTCATTGGTCTTCAGATTCCTGGAGCCCCTCCCTTTATGGCTCAGGCATATGCAGATGACTCCTTCTTTATGCAGCATAATTCTCCACAGCAGTTGAAGACTCTTATGGACACTCTCTCTATATATGGCATGGCTGCTGGCCTGCATGTCAATTTTGACAAATCTAGCCTCATACCTCTGCATTTATATGATTGGCATGTTCTTTTATGGCCCGGACACATTATGCAACCCTATGATGTGGTCCGCCATCTTGGTTACCCTATTGGCTGGTACATCACTAGGAAACAACAGTTAAAGTGGATTTTTGAGAAACTTCATGCCAAGCTCCACTACTAGAAGCTCTCCACCTGGCCACTCCATGTTAGGCTCCGGATTGTCCAGTCGATTATCATGGCCTATGTTCAGTACTATTTGCCTTTGATACATTGGACCTCTCAGGATACTTCTGCTTTCATGTCTCAGGCTATGGAGCTGTTATGGAAAACAAAGTCTTCTGTGCTAAAGCTTTAAGACTTATGCGGATGGCAAAAGTTTGTTCCCCGAGGATGCATGGTGGATTGAATATGCTGAATATTGCGCATCATGTCTTGGCAAGGAAAATTCCTCTCCTACTCACCTTTTTTCGTCAGACGCAGCCATGGACTCATATGCTTGCAACCATGTGCACGGCCTTACGCACTTCTGGACATGGTGCATGGATCACTGATCACTGGGAGGTCATTTTGGGCAGATTTGTAGGTTCTATCCCGGGCTGCCCTTTTGCCACTTCACTTATTTTGCGATTGGAAACAGGTCCTTTCGCATGCTCATTGGGCACCCTTCCTTTTGTCTCATGCCAATTCCCTTCGGCAGGAAAGCATTTACTGGAGTGCTGTTTTTGATTCTCCATTGGCGCTGCAAGAGCCGATTCGGACATACAATCTCAGCAAATTGGGGATTAGGTGCATAAATGATGTTGATGCTACTGGTCAAATGCTTTCCTTCCCAGGTTCATTTGGAGGAAAATTGCTGACTTGTTGCAGCCTTTTCTTCCCATCCCTCCTTTATCTAACAGGGACAGATTACAGGATTGGCAGTTACACTCGGTGGGCTCAAATTCTCGTCCTGTTATTCTTTCTGGACTAACGGTTAGGATGACATTCTCTTTCCTCCAGCCATCACCATGGATTCATTCACATGCTAATTCTCTTTGGCTATTTTGGGGACTATGATATCCACTATGCAGGTACTAAGCATTTCTCGGGTCTTTGCATATTGGTCAGACATGAACTGCAGCCCCAGCTTGCCTTCAATGATTGTGATGGCAGATGGATGGTGATTCAATGTGATGTCAATGGTGATATTTGGGAGTTTGCCTCTGTTTATGCCTCGCAAACTTCTACTTCCAGAGCTTCCATGTGGCATGCCATTGCTGTCACGTGCACACCATTCAGGTGTACAGTGACATGGCATTATTTTATGGCATGGCATCATCAGGCATTTAATCAGGATTTATCAGGCATTTTATGGACATTTAAATGAATGTTTTCAGCATGTACCACATGGTATGGGTTGGATTCAGCATTGTAGCATCATATTAACCATCTAGACAAAAGCATTGGGGCTTGTGGAGGCAGCCGACAGCATTCAAGTCAGCCGACCAGCCTTTAAAGCATTTATGGCATTTAAATGGCAGTCGTGAGCATATTCAGAGCTGGCCGACTGCAGCCAAGCTGGCCGACCAGCACCAATTCCCCATATATAAAGAAACGCATCATTTCAGCATAGACATCTGGATCTCTTCAGCGTTTTTCTTCCTAGGAGCAAAGGGGGATACAATTCAGCATCCATTAGTGTGTTCCTTCAGCGTTTCTACACCAAGAGGGCTGGGAACAACAGCGCATCCACGCATCAGCATATTCAGCCATTATTGTTGATGAATGAACTGTTGTCCACTATCTTTCCCTTGTCTCCTGGGAAGGAAATGCTGAAGGGATGCTTTGGAACAGATGCTATGCTGACCTGATGATGAAACGCAGATGTGCTCCTGTTACCTGGGAAGGAAACGCTGAGGAGAATAGATGCGTTTGCTGAAGATGAAGTACTGAATGCTGATGATGATGCGTTGCTGAATGTGCTGATGCGTTGGTTGGATATGCTGCTCCCAAAGCTTCCTGGACGAGATGCGTTGGAGAACACCCTGCTGAATGCTGCTATCTGAGATGCGTTGAGATGCGCTGATGACAGATGATGATGATGTGCTGAACTGAATGCTGAGGTCTCTATATATATGGGTGAGGGGGGCTGGTCGGCCAGCCTGGCTGCAATCGGCCAGATGCAAAAGCCCACGACTGAATATATTATGCCAAAAATAGCATAAATGCTGGTCGGCTGAAGTAGCATCCTGTCGACTGATGTAAACAAGCTGTCGGCTGCCTCCACAAGCTCTAAATGCTGGTCTATATGGCTAATGTGATGCTACCATGCTGAATCCAACTCATACCATGTGGTACATGCTGAAAACATTCATTTAAATGCCTGAATAATGCCTGATAAATCCTGATGATACTTATGATGCTAAAATGATGCCATGTCACTGTACACCTGAATGGTGTGCACGTGACATTCCCCGCTGCTAAACTGTTGCTGGGTGATATACCTGGCAACCTTCGACTCCTCTATGATCCTTCTCCTCCGAACCACTGCCCCCTTCTGTCTTCTGCTACCCGGACTGAGGTCGTCTGCAGGAGTGAAATCCTTCGATCCAAGACTCTATGTACTGCGGGAACTGAATGGCAAATGCTGCTAAATTGCCTGGAAATACCTGAGTCACCGCTGACCTGTCTCTGGAAACCTTTCATCTACCATCTCTGTCGTTCCTGAAGCTCTGAACCTCCTAAGGCAATGTTGGAGCAAACTTCCGTCTTCTGTGGAAGAGAAACCCCCTGCATCTGTTACCATATTATAGTAGTGATGTGTGTGAACACACTTAGGACCGCCGGGGCACTTTTTCCCTCACTAGGAGGTTTTTTCCCCCGTGCATTGTATATACGCCCATTATCTTCTAGGGCTTGTTATCTTTCATTTTTGGCACTCATAATACACTACAGTGTTGTGCTCAAGCTTCCTCATCTTCTTGAAGTTGTGTGTGCATTCCTGCAACCCTAATTCCAACAATTGGTATCAGAGCAGGCTTCCTCCTCCCGGGCAGCATCACTGGCACCTGCCGCTTCATCTCCTCCGATTGCGACGAGGTTTCACGAGCGTCTGCAGGTTAGTATATGCCGTGGGAGAGCCCACAGGGCTTGCTCGTTTCAGAATTTTGATCTGAAGTCATTTCGCCCTCCGTTTTTGCATTCCAAGTACTGCGCAGGCAAAATCGTCCTACTGTGCAGATTTTCTGTCAAGATTAAAATCTGCAGGACAGGTGCCCATTCGTCTGTTTTGGGCTGTGCTACATAGCACAGGTCGATTTTATACAGGTTTACCTCTTACAGACAGCATTTACATCTAGTAGTACAGTCATTGGCCATGGCTGACAACAATGATGTATTCCGCATGTTGGCTGCTGAGGATAAGTTGGATGGCACCAACTATCCATTGTGGGCATATATGATGCGACATGTATTGGTAGCAAAGGGGTTATGGAACATTGTGCAGGGTATTGATGCACGTCCTATTGTGGCTGGGAATGCTGCAAACACATCAGAAACAGGTACTGTTGATGATGGTGCAGGCACAAGTGCTGTTGCAGCTGTTCGAGAACCACCACTTTCAGCAGAGCAGATTCGTTGGGATGGTAGAGATGCGCAGGCTCATGCCTTGATTGCGCTGTCTGTCAAACGTACCATTATCCCACATATTCGCTCCTGCAGGACTTCTAAGGATGCTTGGGATGTACTTGCCACATTGTATCAGGCAAGAAATGAGGCTCGTGTTGCTTATCTCCGAAAACAGTTGGAGAGTGAGCATATGAACGAAGGTGATTCTATGGATAGCTTTTTGACAAAGATCAAGGATTTCAAAGAGCAGCTCATTTCTGCAGATGAAATCCTGTCAGACAGTTCACTTGTGCAGACTGTTTTGAATGGTCTACCAGATTCTTATCAGGGTTTTGCTTCCACTCTTCGCTTGATGATGAAAGGCAATCCCAATGCCTTATCATTTGAGGAGTTAGTTTCTGTTTTGCTGCAAGAAGACCAGTCAAGGCAAAACAGGAATATTATGCGTGTCACAGATCAAGCTTTCGTTGCTAGTCAGAGAAGCGGGAAAGGTAAAGCTGGCTTTTCTTCTAGTAAGCAGAAATCTGCAAATGCTGCGCAACCAAAGAAGGAAGACAAAGATGAGAAGAAGGGTGACAAATAGAAGACATTTTGCAAGTACTGTAAGGGAAATGATCATGTCATCAAAGCGTGTCCTAAGCTGGCTGCGAAAGAGGCTAAGAAGAAAGAGGCTGGTATGGCTGTTGCAGATGCCTCTCCTTCTAACAATGAATCTGCTAATGTTGTGCTAGATACAGAATGGGCATTCAATGCGCAGTGCAGTTATGACCCATCTTTGCATGACACATGTATGTCTGCAGTAGATTCAGATGTATGGTACTTTGACAGTGGTGCCACTAAGCATATCACCTCGCAGCGCAGTTTATTCACTTTCCTTGAGTCTGCTCCCACAGGGAATACTGTCACTTGTGCCAATAACTCCTCTTATCCCGTTGAAGGAGTTGGAAAGATTGTGCTGAATGTTGCAAATGGCAACACCTTTACACTTTTTGATGCATTGTATGTGCCAGGGATCAAAAAGAATCTGCTGTCAGTCTCCGCATTTGCCAAAACAGGTTTGGTTGTAAAATTTGTGGATGACAGATGTACTGTTCATGATCTCTCTTGTGGTGACATCATTGTAGCATCTGGTTCACTATGTCGAGGGCTGTATAAGCTCAATATGGATGGCAAATGTGTAGAGGATTCAGCATGTGCTATTATGGATACGCAGGCTATTTCAGATGCAAAACTGTGGCATGCACGTTTTGGTCATCTGAATTTTGCAAGTTTGCTGCGCCTGCAGAAATCTGAAATGGTGTCTTCTTTGCCTAAGCTTGAGGCACCTGTCAAGCATGTTTGTGAGGGCTGCATATTGGGTAAAATGCAGCGTGCTTCCTTTCCCAAAGATGGATCAGTGAGAGCTGAACGCAGATTGCAGCTTGTTCACAGTGATGTTTGTGGTCCCATGCAAACTCCATCATTTGGAAACTACCTTTACTTCGTGACTTTCATTGATGATTTTACCAGGCATGCATGGGTATATCCTTTGAAGGCAAAGTCCGAAGTGTTTTTGTGCTTCAAACAGTTTTTGGTTATGGCTGAAAATGTGTCAGAAAGTAAGATGGGCACCCTCCGTTCAGATCGAGGGGGGGAGTATATGTCTTCAGAATTTAATGCATTTCTGGCTGAGCGTGGGATAAAACACCAATGTACAGTGCCGTATACACCACAGCAAAATGGTGTGGCTGAGAGAAAAAACAGGTCTCTCATGGAAATGGCAAGATGTATGGTTAAGAGTCAAAGTCTACCACATGGTTTTTGGCTTGAGGCTGTCATGTGTGCCACTTATGTACTAAACAGGTGTCCCACCAAAGCATTACGGGTTGTCACTCCATATGAGGCTTGGCATGGCCGCAAGCCATCTGTTGGCCATTTACGTGTTTTTGGTTGCCTGGCATATGCATTAGTGCCTGTGCAACATCGCAGAAAATTGGATGACAAAGCTGTCAAATGTATTTTTGTTGGATATAGTGCTAAGAGCAAAGGCTATCGTTTGTATCATCCACAGACAAAGCGCATTTTGGTTAGCCGTGATGTTGTATTTGTGGAAGATGCAGTTCAGCCCTTGGTTTCATGTACTAAGGAGACAGATATCAGCTCACGTGATGTCTATGATACATTGTTGCCTCTTTTCAGTGGTGCACAGTCAAGTGCAATACCTCATGAGGCAGTTTTTCAGCCTATGCAGGTTTTAAATGATGGCACAGATCAGCCTATATCTGATGCAGATGTGCATGATGCACTTGAGGATGAGAGACAAGAGATTGAGGGCTCTAGGAATATGCCTAGATGGCTGGTGCAGACTTTGCGTGACAGCAAGTTGGATGCCCCTTTGTCTAGTCGCACTCGTTCTGGCTCTCATGGTGCCTCTTATGCGTCAGATTGTTATGCATTGGCTGTTTCTAGTATGTGCGATGAAAGTGAGCTTGTTTCATTTGATGAGGCACAAAGTTCAGAAAATTGGATGGCTGCTATGCAAGCAGAATACGATGCTATTATGAAGAATGGTACATGGTCTTTATGTGACTTGCCCCCTGGCAAGAAGGCCATTGGCACTAAGTGGGTATACAAATTGAAGCGTAAGCCTGATGGCACAGTGGATCGCCATAAGGCTAGGCTTGTTGCAAAAGGTTATGCTCAAGAAAAGGGCATTGATTTTGATGAGACTTTTGCTCCCACATGTCGTATGACCACTGTTCGTAGCATCTGTGCATTAGCAGCTCATAATGGTTGGAATGTACATCAGCTGGACATAAAGACTGCGTTCTTAAATGGAGATTTGCATGAGGAGGTGTATGTATCGCAGCCTCGTGGTTTTGTTCAAAGAGGGCAGGAAAACAAAGTGTGCAGGTTAAAAAAGGCTTTATATGGTTTAAAGCAAGCTCCACGAGCTTGGTATGAAAAAATACATGCATATTTGACTGCACATGGGTTTCAGAATAGTCCAACAGAAAGCACTTTGTATGTTAAACGTGTGGATGGTGTACATCTAATCATTGCTCTCTATGTCGATGACATGCTGCTCACAGGACCAAATGAGAGTCATATTGCTGATTTTAAGGCTGATTTGAATGCCTCTTTTGAGATGTCAGATTTGGGGCATTTGCATCATTATTTGGGGATACAATTTAAGCAGTGTGATGGAGGTATTGCTTTGTGTCAGACAAAGTATATTGAAACATTGTTGCGGAGATTTGGCCTTGAAGACTGCAAGCCTATTGCTACTCCAATGGAGACAGGTTTGAAGTTGAGTCTTCATGATGCTGGAGATCACTTTGATGTCACACTCTATCAAACAGCTGTTGGTTGCCTCATTTATGTATGCATTACGAGGCCAGACATTCAGTTTGCAGTCTCACAGGTGAGCAGATTTATGCATAGCACAGGCATTAAGCATTGGCAGGCAGTGAAGCGTATCTTTCGCTATTTGAGTGGTACTCGGCATCTTGGGTTATTTTATCCCAAGGGGGGATCATTGCCGCCAGATTTACATGTTTTTTCAGATTCTGACTGGGCTGGTTGTTATGACACACGCGTGTCCACGAGTGGTTTTTGCTTCATGCTTGGAAGCTCATGCATATCATGGTTGAGCAAGAAGCAGCCTACTGTGGCCACTTCTAGTTGTGAAGCTGAGTACAGGGCAGCTTTCACAGCTACGGTTGAGTGTGTGTGGCTCAGACGCCTTATGGCTGATTTGGGTGTTGGGCAGCCATCTGCCACCACCATCTTCACTGACAGTCAGAGTGCATTGGCAGTTGCGCGGAACCCAGTGTTCCATGCTCGTACGAAGCACATTGAGGTGCACTACCATTATGTCAGGGAGAGACTCTCTGCAGGAGAGATCAGTTTGGCTTATGTGCCAACACAGGATAACCTTGCAGACCTTTTCACAAAGGCTCTGCCTCGTGAGAAGTTCGAAGCTTTTCGCAAAGCTTTGGGCTTACTCCCTTTTGTGGATTCGTCCACATAGCTAGACACTTCCCTATACATGAGTGCTAGCTCTTGTTCACCGCATCACTCCAGGGGGGATTTGTTACCATATTATAGTAGTGATGTGTGTGAACACACTTAGGACCGCCGGGACACTTTTTCCCTCACTAGGAGGTTTTTTCCCCCGTGCATTGTATATACGCCCATTATCTTCTAGGGCTTGTTATCTTTCATTTTTGGCACTCATAATACACTACAGTGTTGTGCTCAAGCTTCCTCATCTTCTTGAAGTTGTGTGTGCATTCCTGCAACCCTAATTCCAACAGCATCAAGTTGAAGCCCAAAACTTATGTCCTCCTTTGATGATGGATGTCATTCTTTCCCAGAGAGTTCATGGGCAACATGTATGCCTTGCAAATGCAAGATGGACTGCTAAGATGACTGCTAAGATATCTGATATCTGATAAATCCTGATGATACTTATGATGCTAAAATGATGCCATGTCACTATACACCTGAATGGTGTGCACGTGACACCTAAGCTATTTAGTGAGAGGTAGTCCTAAAGATATTGTAAGGCTCTAATATGAGCACAAGTACAACGAGATGGTATGGCTACAAGTAGCTAGTGAAGGATAGATAAGTTTAATACCAGCCAGCTGTGGATTGCTGTGGATTAACTCCTCGCAGCTTGCTATGGATTAACTCTTCTACAATTTCCTAAGTATGGAAACCTAAAGGCCACTAGGGCAGCCCATGTCCCTAAGGCATATGATAGAGAGAGAGAGAGAGAGAGAGAGAGAGCATAAGGGCTGGGGGTGCGTGTTAGAGCTAGATCTAGCCTACAAAGGAAATCGCACACCAAAACTGGCTAAGGTCATTTATATCAGCAGAAAGGCATATGCCAAAAGTGAATCACAGCTCTAAAAGTGAGGAGAAAGGCTCCTTTTTCTCAGCGCAAAAGGAAGGAGGCCAGCCAAGCTGAGAATCACCTTTAGACACCCCCCCGGCCGGCCCCCCAGAGCCGTGCCCTCACGCCCCCCCGGTCGGCCCCTCGGGGAGCCGTGCCCGAACACCCCCCGGCCAGCCCCCCAGAGCCGTGCCCAAACACCCTCCCCGGCCGTTCCCCCGGAGCCGTGCCCGAACACCCCCTGGCCGGCCCCCCGGAGCCGTGCCCTCACGCCCCCCGGCCCCCGCGGCGGTGCCGTGACCGAACACCCTCCCTCGGCCCCCGCGGTGCCATGCCCTGAACACCCTCCCCCGGCCCCCACGGAGCCGTGCCGTGCCGTCACCCCGGTGAGCCCGAACACCCTCCCCGGCCCCCGCGGTGCTGTGCCCGACCACCCTCCCCGGCCCCCGCGGTGCCGTGCCCGCCCGAACACCCCCCCGAGCCGTGCCCTCACGCCCCCCCCTCGGCCGGCCCCCCGGAGCCGTGCCCTCGCACCCCGGTGCCGTGCCCTCACGCCCCCACAACCAGCCCCCCCGGAGCCGTGCCCTCGCACCCCGGTGCCGTGCCCTCACGCCCCCACGACCAGCCCCCCCGAGCCGTGCCCTCACGCCCCCGGCCCCCGCGGTGCCGTGCCCGAACACCCTCCCCGGCCCTCGCCGGAGCCATGCCCTCATGCCTCCGGCCCCAGCTTGCTGCAATGATTGTGATGGCAGATGGATGGTGATTCAATGTGATGTCAATGGTGATATTTGGGAGTTTGCCTCTGTTTATGCCTCGCAAACTTCTACTTCCAGAGCTTCCATGTGGCATGCCATTGCTGTCACGTGCACACCATTCAGGTGTACAGTGACATGGCATTATTTTATGGCATGGCATCATCAGGCATTTAATCAGGATTTATCAGGCTTTTTATGGACATTTAAATGAATGTTTTCAGCATGTACCACATGGTATGGGTTGGATTCAGCATTGTAGCATCATATTAACCATCTAGACAAAAGCATTGGGGCTTGTGGAGGCAGCCGACAGCATTCAAGTCAGCCGACCAGCCTTTAAAGCATTTATGGCATTTAAATGGCAGTCGTGAGCATATTCAGAGCTGGCCGACTGCAGCCAAGCTGGCCGACCAGCACCAATTCCCCATATATAAAGAAACGCATCATTTCAGCATAGACATCTGGATCTCTTCAGCGTTTTCCTTCCTAGGAGCAAAGGGGGATACAATTCAGCATCCATTAGTGTGTTCCTTCAGCGTTTCTACACCAAGAGGGCTGGGAACAACAGCGCATCCACGCATCAGCATATTCAGCCATCTTCCCAACTCCTACATAGAGGGATACCAGCATACAAGTGGTGGAACTCAGCATTGGAGTCAGGACAGCCATCTTTCAGCCATCCTTCATCATTATTTAGCATGTTTCCCTCTCTTCTAGGGGTAGACATCATCTAGGACAGCATACATCCCTTTGGATCTCATTGTAACCGCATTCATCATCTAATATAGCTGCATTGCATTGACACATATTTGTCTATCTCTTAAACATCATTAAGTGTAGTTTAGTTAGACTAAGGTTGTGATTACTACGGTCGAAGCCTCACATGCCACATTGGTATCAGAGCGTTACAGGGTAACCAGCCTTAGATCATGTTCATTCCATCAGTCATTCAGTCAGACATCATGTTAATTGCTTCCGCACAGTTAAACCTAGTTCTCAAAATCTTGCAGGCCACCCTTAGGGATTTTCCCTTAGGGATGCATTAGTAACCCATCCATCTGCATTCTTGCACAGCATATAGGGTGAAACATATCAATAAAGGATACCTGCAGCATGCACAATTTCAACAATTGATCTGATATGCCATAATTCCTCTTACAGCCCATGTCCATTATGACTGTAATTTTGCATGGCAACGCCTTGTGGACAGGCTTCAGCATGCTATTCAGGAATATGGGAGTAATTTCATGCCTGACTGGAGAGCTAAAGTTCAGCATGCCAAAGTAGTAGTTCAGTCCTTGACTGCACATTCCCAATTGTAGCCCCTCTCCTCTCAACAAATGGACACTCTCTCTCAGTCAACAGCTCTCTTGCAAGCTATTGACCGACGGAAATTGGCCAAGTGGCAGGTTCGGGCAAGGATGACTCAATTCATGGATAAAGGCTGCTCTTCAAAATCTTTCTTTCAAGGGTTACATGCTTACAGGAGGAAGACCTCTTGCCTCAGAGTCTGTAAACTGGATGGTGAATGGACTCCGTCTTTCTCAGAGCTCCAACATGAATGCTTTTCTTATTCTCAGAAACTGTTTGCACCCCTTGCTACCACTTGTCATGTGCATCATAGATGCCATGGACATTCTCAGGGCTAGATCCAGAAAAGGCAACCAGATAAAGAGTATGAACCAGTAGAAGATAGGTAGAACCAGAGTGTAGGAGCTTCAGGTGTAACATCTGAGGTGGACATGGAGCAGGACTTGGAGCAAGAAGCAGTCGGCTGGTTCCAGAAAGGACTGTCGGTTGACATCAGCAGGACAAGAGATGAGTAGGCTGGTTGCAGAAGGTGTCGGCTGCCCATAGCCATGGTCGGCTGAACCAGTACATAGAGGCAACAGCAGGTGCTAGGGTGTGTGTGGACTGGAAAGCAGTCGGGCAGCAGCATGCGCAGGAGTGATCCAGTCGACTGTGTTTAAAAGAGCATTAATAAATTTATGAACTGGCCGACCAGCAGCAGCAGTCGACCAGTTCCCCATGCATTTAAAGGGGCTATAAATAGCCCAAGTGCTCCTTGTTTTTAATCATTCAGCCCACTAGGGGTTTGAGTCAGTAGGAGTCCTAGTTTGGGACTGAATTTTGGGGTGTTATCACCTTTTCAAGAAGGCAGCCAAGGGCTGCAGACATGTACCTTTTTGTACCATAGATTATACTGAATTTCCAGCACTTCTCTCGCTCTCTACTCTCTCTCTATATCTGCGTTTTTGCATCAGATGGTGCGTTTTTGCATCAGATGGTTTCCAAGAGTGTTTAGGGCTGAAAGAAGACTACCCAGAGCTTCCGCGTGTTACATTGGTATCAGAGCATCAGGCTCAGCAAAGCTAAAAACTGAATCAGTCCCAGATGATGGTGTACAGGTCCAAGGTACAGGAAAGTACACGGATTCGAAGCCCAAGGCAAGAACACAGATCGGGAAGAACTCCTAGGAGGTTTGTTGGTGGTGTTCCACAGTGCCAGATGGGGATGGCAGTTCCGTGAGCCAGATAGGTTCTCAGGTAACGGTCCCAAGGGAGGTTGATCCTCCAAGGGTGATGTGAGAGTGCCAGACTCAGTTCCAGGAATGAAGACCAAGACCGTGTTCAGAGTCAGGGCAGGAATGGATTGTGGACTAGAGGAAGACCAGATGCATAGATCTTCATCAGAGACAGAGTGGTTTGGAGAATAGGCCGGGTTTTCAAAGAAAAAGGTTTGCGAGGAATGGATGATGACAGATGGACTTCGGGACAAGATTGGGATGATGACAGTCATCCAAGAGCAGGTTGGATTCCCGTCATCAACTTTAGCAGAGGGGGATGTCATGTGCATCATAGATGCCATGGACATTCTCAAGGCTAGATCCAGAAAAGGCAACCAGATAAAGAGTATGAACCAGTAGAAGATAGGTAGAACCAGAGTGTAGGAGCTTCAGGTGTAACATCTGAGGTGGACATGGAGCGGGACTTGGAGCAAGAAGCAGTCGGTTGGTTCCAGAAAGGACTGTCGGCTGACATCAGCAGGACAAGAGCTGAGTAGGCTGGTTGCAGAAGGTGTCGGCTGCCCATAGCCATGGTCGGCTGAACCAGTACATAGAGGCAGCAGGCAGGCGCTAGGGTGTGTGTGGACTGGAAAGCAGTCGGACAGCAGCATGCGCAGGAGTGATCCAGTCGACTGTGTTTAAAAGAGCATTATAAAATTTATGAACGGGCCGACCAGTAGTCGGCCAGTTCCCCATGCATTTAAAGGGGCTATAAATAGCCCAAGTGCTCCTTGTTTTTAATCATTCAGCCCACTAGGGGTTTGAGTCAGTAGGAGTCCTAGTTTGGGACTGAATTTTGGGGTGTTATCACCTTTTCAAGAAGGCAGCCAAGGGCTGCAGACATGTACCTTTTTGTACCATAGATTGTGGAGGCAGCAGACAGCATTCAAGTCAGTCGACCAGCCTTTAAAGCATTTATGGCATTTAAATGGCAGTCGTGAGCATATTCAGAGCTGGCCGACTGCAGCCAAGCTGGCCGACCAGCACCAATTCCCCATATATAAAGAAACGCATCATTTCAGCATAGACATCTGGATCTCTTCAGCGTTTTCCTTCCTAGGAGCAAAGGGGGATACAGTTCAGCATCCACCAAGAGGGCTGGGAGCAGCAGCGCATCCACGCATCAGCATATTCAGCCATCTTCCCAACTCCTACATAGAGGGATACCAGCATACAAGTGGTGGAACTCAGCATTGGAGTCAGGACAGCCATCTTTCAGCCATCCTTCATCATTATTCAGCATGTTTCCCTCTCTTCCAGGGGTAGACATCATCTAGGACAGCATAAATCCCTTTGGATCTCATTGTAACCGCATTCATCATCTAATATAGCTGCATTGCATTGACACATATTTGTCTATCTCTTAAACATCATTAAGTGCAGTTTAGTTAGACTAAGGTTGTGATTACTACGGTCGAAGCCTCACATGTCACATTGGTATCAGAGTGTTACATGGTAACCAGCCTTAGATCATGTTCATTCCATCAGTCATTCAGTCAGACATCATGTTAATTGCTTCCGCACAGTTAAACCCAGTTCTCATGATTACTGCGGGCTGCGAGGCACGCATGACGGCACCACGCGGCACGAGGGGGGGGCTGCGGGGGTGTGACGGCACGGCCCGGGGGGGGCTGCGGGGGCGCGACGGCACGGCACTGCTGGGGGGGGGCTCCGGGCTGCGGGGCATGACGGCACGGCACCGTCGGGGGGGCGGGCTGCGGGGGCGCGACGACACTGCCCGGGGGGGCTGCGGGGCGTGACGGCACGGCACCCGGGGGGGCTGTGGGGCATGACGGCACCGTGCGGCACGAGGGGGGGGCGCGACAGCACGGCACCGCGGGGGGGTGGGGGGGCGTGAGGGCACGGCTCCGGCGGGGGCCGGGGAGGGTGTTCGGGCACGGCGCCGCGGGGGCCGGAGGCATGAGGGCATGGCTCCGGCGAGGGCCGAGGAGGGTGTTCGGGCACGGCACCGCGGGGGCCGGGGGCGTGAGGGCACGGCTCGGGGGGGGCCGGTCGGGGGGGCGTGAGGGCACGGCACCGGGGTGCGAGGGCACGGCTCCGAGGGGGCCGGCCGAGGGGGGGGTGAGGGCACGGCTCCGGGGGGGCCGGCCGAGGGGGGGGCGTGAGGGCACGGCTCCGGGGGGTGTTCGGGCGGGCACGGCTCCGGGGGGTATTCGGGCGGGCACGGCACCGCGGGGGCCGGGGAGGGTGTTCGGGCTCACCGGGGTGACGGCACGGCACGGCTCCGTGGGGGCCGGGGGAGGGTGTTCAGGGCACGGCACCGCGGGGGCCGAGGGAGGGTGTTCGGTCACGGCACCGCGGGGGCCGGGAGGCGTGAGGGCACGGCTCCGGGGGGCCGGCCGGGGGGTGTTCGGGCACGGCTCCGGGGGAACGGCCGGGGAGGGTGTTTCGGCACGGCTCCGGGGGGCTGGCCGGGGGGTGTTCGGGCACGGCTCCCCGGGGGGCCGGCCGGGGGGGGGGCGTGAGGGCACAGCTCTGGGGGGGGGGTGTCTAAAGGTGATTCTCAGCTTGGCTGGCCTCCTTCCTTTTGCGCTGAGCAAAAGGAGCCTTTCTCCTCACTTTTAGAGCTGCGATTCACTTTTGGCATATGCCTTTCTGCTGATATAAATGACCTTAGCCAGTTTTGGTGTGCGATTTCCTTTGTAGGCTAGATCTAGCTCTAACACGCACCCCCAGCCCTTATGCTCTCTCTCTCTCTCTCTCTCTCTCTCTCTCTCTCTCTCTCTCTCTCTCTCTATCATATGCCTTAGGGACATGGGCTGCCCTAGTGGCCTTTAGGTTTCCATACTTAGGAAATTGTAGAAGAGTTAATCCACAGCAAGCTGCGAGGAGTTAATCCACAGCAATCCACAGCTGGCTGGTATTAAACTTATCTATCCTTCACTAGCTACTTGTAGCCATACCATCTCGCTGTACTTGTGCTCATATCAGAGCCTTACAATATCTTTAGGACTACCTCTCACTAAATAGCTTAGGTGTCACGTGCACACCATTCAGGTGTACAGTGACATGGCATCATTTTAGCATCATAAGCATCATCAGGATTTATCAGATATCAGATATCTTAGCAGTCATCTTAGCAGTCCATCTTGCATTTGCAAGGCATACATGTTGCCCATGAACTCTCTGGGAAAGAATGACATCCATCATCAAAGGAGGACATAAGTTTTGGGCTTCAACTTGATGCAGGGGGTTTCTCTTCCACAGAAGACGGAAGTTTGCTCCAACATTGCCTTAGGAGGTTCAGAGCTTCAGGAACGACAGAGATGGTAGATGAAAGGTTTCCAGAGACAGGTCAGCGGTGACTCAGGTATTTCCAGGCAGCAGTTTAGCAGCATTTGCCATTCAGTTCCCGCAGTACATAGAGTCTTGGCTCGAAGGATTTCACTCCTGCAGACGACCTCAGTCCGGGTAGCAGAAGACAGAAGGGGGCAGTGGTTCGGAGGAGAAGGATCACAGAGGAGTCGAAGGTTGCCAGGTATATCACCCAGCAACAGTTTAGCAGCGGGGAATGTCACGTGCACACCATTCAGGTGTACAGTGACATGGCATCATTTTAGCATCATAAGTATCATCAAGATTTATCAGGCATTTTTCAGGCATTTAAATGAATGTTTTCAGCATGTACCACATTGTATGAGTTGGATTCAGCATGGTAGCATCACATTAGCCATATAGACCAGCATTTAGGGCTTGTGGAGGCAGTCGACAGCTTGTTTACATCAGCCGACAGGATGCTACTTCAGCCGACCAGCATTTATGCTATTTTTGGCATAATATATTCAGTCGTGGGCTTTTGCATCTGGCCGATTGCAGCCAGGCTGGCCGACCAGCCCCCCTCACCCATATATATAGAGACCTCAGCATTCAGTTCAACACATCATCATCATCTGTCATCAGCGCATCTCAACGCATCTCAGATAGCAGCATTCAGCAGGGTGTTCTCCAACGCATCTCCTCTAGGAAGCTTTGGGAGCAGCATATCCAACCAATGCATCAGCACATTCAGCAACGCATCATCATCAGCATTCAGTACTTCATCTTCAGCAAACGCATCTATTCTCCTCAGCGTTTCCTTCCCAGGTAACAGGAGCACATCTGCGTTTCATCATCAGGTCAGCATAGCATCTGTTCCAAAGCATCCCTTCAGCATTTCCTTCCCAGGAGACAAGGGAAAGATAGTGGACAACAGTTCATTCATCATATCAGAATATTCAGCATATAGGCAGCATATTCAGTAGTATAGATCCATTTGGATCTCATTGTAACCGCATTCATCATATAATATAGCTGCATTGCATTGACACATATTTGTCTATCTCTTAAACATCATTAAGTACAATTTAGTTAGACTAAGGTTGTGATTACTACGGTCGAAGACCTTTACATGTCACATTAGGAGCTTCTGGTGTCCATCCATGGTTCTTCTGGTAATTGTCCTTAATGTATGTATTAAATTTGATTAATACAGGTTGGTGACATCTTTTATACAGGATGAAGGGCCAGCACACATGGAACTGAGAGAGAGCATGTACACATGGTGCATCTTGCACAATTGGAACCTAGAGCAGCTATAGTGCTGGAGCACGAGGAAGAAGACCATGTACTTCTTGGACATGGTAAACATGAAGTATTATGTACATCATGTACATGATGAGCATCAGGCTCAACCATGGCAGCTGGGGATCTAAAGAGTTGCATTTTTTTAGAATACATGCTTGTTATTTTTAGAGCATATTGTAAACAAAAGCGAGAGTAGCAGGGGAACATAAAAGGGGCAGTCCACGCATCACTTGAGCATAACCTGGGGGCAGAGTAGCTTTTGGCTGGCCTATGTGCACCTTGGTTTCACGACTTTTCCTCCGAGAAAAATGTGTGGTGTACTTGCTTGCTTTTTTAGCACTTCCTTAGTTCTTGCCCAAGCACATAACTGTGTTGTCCTTTACGCATGATCTCTATTGGCTCTCTCTTTCTCATGAGTTGACTACAATTTTTTTTCCTTGAAATAGCTATGGCTGAGCAAGAAAAGGCTCCCCTCTTGATGGTCATCAAGAGGATCTTGAGACAAATGGCGGTAGACAGAGAGTCCATCCAGGAGGATATGATTAAGTACGCTGCCATGACTGTACCCCAGCTTGAGTTAATCATCACTCACCTCTCGACACTAGTACGGCCAGTAGCCTTTGGGGAGGGCTCTTCGAGGGATCCTATTCCCGGAGGTAGCGGCACACCCCAACCCGTGCATACGCTTTTGGTGCAGACGCAGGTGCAGCAGACGCCGGGCCCCAGTGTTTTGACACAGGCCGAGGGCACTCCCTTGGCACAGAGGCACCGCCGTTCGAGGTATGCATTAATCTACTCCATGTCTAGGTGTAATTTTCATGAAACCATCCAAAATGAATCTTAAAAATTATGTGTTTTTTGTGCAGTAGTAGTAGTCAGCCATCACCATCACCAGTCTCTTCACCATGTGTGCCTCCTTCTGCACCTCCACCTGCCACCTCGGAGCTTCGCATGCTATCGGGCACGATGCCCATTAGCATTCAGGTGGATCAGAGTGGGCGAGTGCAGTATGTAGACGGTGGGGCACTTTTCCGTCGCCGCTTGAGAGAGCTCGTGCACACATACATGCGCAAGATACACATCCACTGGCGGTAAGTCCAATTCTTTCATGTATTTTTTAAAATCTCGGTATACATTGATATCAAATGATAAATCTAACTAAAGTGACTTTTTTTTTCAAATTGTAGGGATCAAGATGATAATGACAAGAAATATGTGTTGGCAATCCTCGCGCAGGAGTTCGGTGTTGGTTGGGACGAGACCGCTGTATTGCATGAGATGCAAACGCTTCTAAAGCATCGACGGAACAATGCACGGTACAATTATTTGCTTTGCTATGTTATTCAAGTCTACTTCTTTCTTTGAGTAATATGGTTGAATTATTGTTAAATTAAATAAAGAAAGTTTGGAACGTCAAACACCTGAAACGTTCTCTAGAAAGTTCACATACTCCCGCACTTACACACACACGCTGTCGTGAAGTGTGCGGAGTAGCCAGGAAAGTACGAAACTTCTAGCTGTGAGAGTTGGTGTCGAACCTAACAAGGAAACTCACATACAAAATTTCCCAAGGAGTATTGAACATCACTATTTCCAATGACAAATGCATGTGTCAACTCCCCTCAATACATCCTTGAAATCATCCAGGTGAATGCACAGAATTGCATGAAATCCTTTGAACCATTCACATGTGAGCATAACAAAGCTTTCTAATTTTTCCAATATACATGTGGCCAGCTACATCCATTACATCCAGTGCCCTCAAAACCATTAAATCATGATGCTCTTTTTCACCTGAAAACCTGCCTTAATATTCTAACATTTCACAAGCAAAAGATAGAATACGGCATAGCTATTTCATGTACATAATTTCCAAAACTCAGTCAAGCAGTCACAAGGCCATCTTCCATGATTTTATAAACTTCAGTTCTTCCAAAATTTATATCTTGTTCATCAACCTTTGCCCATATATTCCAAAACCTTTAAAGGGCTTATTTACCATGCCCTTTTTCTAAGTAACAAGGTAAATTTTAAATTATGCTTATCTGAAATAAGCGAAGAGTGAACACGTCGACTTTTTCTTTGTTTTTATTAATCCATAATAGTCGTTTCAGCGCCGGTACACGGAGGAGGAAGAAACGCGGAACAGAACCCTCTGTTGCTGACTGTAAGCTTGAATTTTCCAGAAGCATATCATTGAATAGCACTCAATTTTCCCATCATTTCTAGCACCTAAAAGCAGTACACAGAAGATAAGCCCTTCCCATCAATTTGACTGGTCGCCAACGACGCTGTTCTTCTAAACTCTGCAAAAATCCTTTTCACTCTGCTATCGCCGTTTCTCTCCGGCCGTTTTCCTCTTTTTCCCGCGGCGAACTCGGCGGCCCCCCCACCACGTTCTGCCAGCTGTACATGCCATAAGAAAAAGCTGCGCATTTTCTAGAAATCCCCCAACGTTTTGTTAACCTTAGCACTAAGGTTATAAAACATAACCTTAGCATTAAGGTTAAAGTCCTCAATGCACCTATTATTTCCCTTTTTTCCATTGTTATGGAGTGTTGACCATATATATATATATATATATATATATATATATATATATATATATATGTAATCAACTCTTTTTCACCTTTACACCATAACCTTTCTAAAGGTTTTTCTCACGCCTTAGCTCCATTTAGCATCCTTATTGTGCATATGATTTTGCCATTTAAAGCATACAATCAAGATCCCGACCAATATGCACCATTAAGTTCTCTGTTTCAGTGCTAATGTCACAAGCAAAATCCAGTCTTATCAAGGCACAAGATATCTGCTGGCTCCAAAATTCTCCATAAGCATAAAAAATCCTCCACAATTCACACCACACTGTCAAAGGCTTCAAAACCTGGCTCAGCCTCAGCTCATCTTATTGAACCTTATCTACAATATGAACATATATACTCAGGCATCATATAATGATTCGTCATGGCACATAACCTCATGCATCTGGATGTGTATTTGATGGCCTCACATGCACGGTTTCACATCATAGACGTGCCATGGCACGACAACGCATAGTACCTGGACTCATGACTATAGAACACGAGCCTAAGGGGAATCGAACCCCTAAGTAGCAGCATAAGGCCACTCTAAGACCAAGAGGCTCCCCCTACCACCCCACCCTATAGTTAGTATCATGTACAATCAAAACAAGCGATGAAAAAAAAGGATATCGAGGTAGAAACACATTACCATTTTCTTTTGAATTGATGAGCCAAGCTGTTTATGAACAATTGGAAACTATGCCTTGCCAAAAAATATATCAATCTCTAAGAACACCTCGTCGTTGTCAGCCATAGCCTCTTGAAGTTCCATCTCTGTTAGGCATATGCCGAGTCCATCAGGGAGTGGAGCATTGTTCGAGGTGGATTCTGAGATTTGCTCAATGTCAGCCTCTAGTAGATCTTCTCCTAGATCATCCGATAAATCTTTACCCAGATCATCCCCTTCATCATCCGTTGAGGGTGGTGTGACATTTGTTTGTGAAATCAAATTTGCTTCTCTAATGCGAAGAATTGTATCTCCTTGCCCATGTGATATAGACGTAATTGTTGTGTCTGTTGTCCTGTCGGGCTCTGTAGAGGTCATTGTTGTGTGTGGTGTATTTTCACGCTCAGTAGAAAAGGTGGTATCAAACAATCTTCGGCTTCTAGGGTTCACATGAACAATTTGCCACCATGGATTGCCATTTGGATTTTTGTAAAAGAAAGCTTGTTGCACATGCATCGGGAAGAGATAGGGCTCTTTGGTTGCTCGTAGGAGCTTCGATGAGTCAACGGACGAGAAGCCGCTTTGTTCGTGCCTCAAGGTGGCCCTTTTTCCTTTGTACTCCGCTCGAAACCAACGCACCTTCAAAATTACCTGCAATATTATAATGTATATAAACTTGTTACTCAAAGATGCTGAATATTTCAATCATTTGGTTTGCATAATATTTTGAAACAAATCATGCGTACCTGTTTCATAACACGATAGTTAATTTCGTATATGCCCTCCAGATCCCCTACGTAGCCGAGCTCATCCTCAATCAAATTTGTGTCACAAGCACTTGCACGAGAGAGTTGATGAAAGGACGCAATGATGCAAGAGTCCTGAGTAACACGAAGATCATCAATCCTCTTGACGCGGAGATGCTGACCACACACCCACATGTTACTGTGAGCTCGGACCTAAAACCACATGGGAACCACATGAACATGTATGGTTAGAATCCAGAAAAACATGTAGTATTATTCAAATTAAAATATAACATTGGAGTAACTTACCATGGTGTCGCATCCTAGGCTAAGCTCAAACTCTTCTCGTGAGATTTCAAACCCCTGCCCTCGCATCTCTCTGATATGTGTATTCAACCATTCTAGGCTCATCGTTGGAGGTGCACTCCGACCCTTTTTGGATGCCCTACTTCTCCTGTTTCTCTCTTTGCATTCTTTGTCATGCTTGTCAATCCATTTTTGCATGCAATCTGAGTTATACACCACAAAAGTACTAAGCGCTTCCCTCTCCTCAGCACTTATCTTTAGTGGGACCCCTTGCCCACATAACATCTCTGTGGTTTCGTTGTCTGATTGTTCTTCTCTCCAACCAGGAGGAGCTTCGTTATCCACATGTTGCAAGTACTCAGATAGATAATACATGCACTCGTGAAGCAACCATCCCTCTGCCATGGATCCCTCGGGTCTTGCTCGTCGCTGGCGCACAAATCCTTTCAATACCCCCATGTACCTTTCAACCCAGAACATCCATCGTGTACTCACGGTCCCAGCAATCTCTATCTCTTCAACGAGATGGATCATAACATGGACTTGAATGTCAAAAAAGGAGGTAGGTAACTCCTTCTCCATCAGACAAAGGAGCTCAATACACTCTAGCTTTCGTTGCGGGATATCACGTGAGTCGATCTCTTTGGATGTAATCCATCTATAAAGAGAAACAATGTGATTAGCATAAGATTTTTGTGACAAAGAAGTAAGAACAATATGATGTTCCACTGTCAATACCTTGTCAATGATCCCAATTGATATATAACATCCCTAATACCCTCAGTCAAACAACCGTCGATAACAAGTGGCAAGACGTGCTGCACACAGATTAGCTCTAGTGTTAACAAATGATAATGTAATGGCACCTTCATTAGAAATTGACGATACATGTTAGAGAGGCACCATACCTTAATGAAGTTATGCCAGTCGTGTGTCTTTAGACCCGAAAGAGAGTTATCATCCATGGTAAACATGTTTTGCAATGAAGCACCATAGCCCGTAGGAGTACGTATGCATCGTATCCGCTCATTGATGACGCTTATCTCTTGCTTTGTGAGTACCCATGGTGCCTGTGAATAAGTAATATTTCCTGTCTCCTCATTGATTATAGGCCATAGTGATCGTTTGCAGTTGCAAATATTTAGGTCTGCCCTTGCAGCCTCTGTATCCTTGAAGCCCATAAGATGATTCCAAAGCGAGTGTGCAACATTTTTAAATATGTGCATGGGATCAAGAAAATGAGTTATTTTTAGATCTTTCCAATACTCCAACGTATACCATATGGATGAACTTTGTGTCATTGATTTCTTGCCTCTCGACGACTGCCGCAAATCATATTCGTCATCATTATCGCTTGCAAGTTCTGCCTCCAGATCTATTAGAGGTCCGTTTGTCCACTTGACGTACCAATCTCTTGGAGTCATTCGCGTTGGACAACGTCCATTCTCCACTTTGCCATTAAAATGTCTCGCATTCGCTTTGGAACGTAGCACATGATCTGGAGGCAGAAATCGTCAATGTCGAAGGTATATATTTTTACTCAAACTTCGACTATATTTGGAGCGTAGCCAATCACCGCATGGTGGACATGCTTTGTAACCCTTTGTTGATAGGCCTGAGAGAAACAAAAACTGTTTTTATGTTTTCAACATCCAAATTTTTTGATTGTATAAACAAACAAACAACTAAAGAGCCTTGCTATACCTGATGCAAAGCCATAGGCAGGATAGTCATGTATTGTCCATGCTAAAATGCCACGAACCTTGAAACTTCTATTACCCACAGGTTTTGACATATCAATAACATTTACTCCTTTCCATATTTGTTGCAAGTCATCAATGAGCGGTGCAAGATATACGTTGATGTCTTTAACTTGCCGCTTCCCTACATTGATGCATCGTTTAAATTTGACATTTTTCAAATAGAAATGAGTGTGCTATTTAGAAATGAGAATATTTGTCACATACCAGGAATCAACAAAGACAATATTAAATGCTCTTTCTTAATTGACATGAATGGTGGGATGTTGTAGTTGATAAGAACTACGGGCCAAGTTGACCACTTGCTCGATCGCATGGAAAAGGGATTGATTCCATCCAAGCCAACTCCAAATTTTATATGGCGAGGCTCCCAATGAAACTCTGGCCATGTAGCATCGATATGCTTAAATGCTTTGCTATCGCTTGGAATCCTCATGACTCCGTCTATACTTGCATTTCTCGAACTCCAATCCATAAGCTTGGCTATTTCGGGGCTGCGGAAGATGTGTTCAACTCGTGGTGCCAAGGGAAAGTGTCGCAGAACTTTCATAGGGACATTCAAGGTTCCTGCCTTGAAACGAGCAATACCGCATTTGGGACAAGTGGTTGCATTTTCATACTCTCCACGATACAAAATGCAATCATTGACACATGCATGAATTGTGTTGTATTCGAGTCCAAGGGATGCGATCATTTTCTTTGCCTCGTCCCTCGACTTTGGGATCACATTGTTTGATGGTAGAATCTTGTTTGAAAGAAGCCTACCACTCAATTGTAAATATTTAATGAGCACAAAAGTGATTGAGAGCCATTATTTTTATGCAAACAAAATACAAATATAACTTACGATAGTAATGCAGAAACTGATGCATTACTCCATTGGTAGCGTGTTTGGAGATTCAAGATGAGTAAGGTCACACGCAATCTTGATATGGATGCACCATCGTAGATGGGCCTTGAAGCTTCTTCTCGTAGAAATTTTTCATGCGGACAAGTTTCTTCTTCACTACTTGCTTGGAACCAATCGTCGATAAACTCATTGATGTCATTATCAACATGTCCCTCATTGGTCGCTTTTTCTGTGCATTTTGCATTGTACTCATCTCTAAGTCGTTGATATGTACTTGGATCTTGTGTACGTAAAAGCCTCATGTACTCCTCTGGCAAGATATGGTGACTTCGGTGAGAGCTAGATACACCCTCAACATCTGGACACTGCATGTATAAACATAGTCTACATGAAGAAATGATTTAAAGTAACGACAATCGAATTATTAAGTGATATAATCATAACATTAAAACCCTTTTTACAACACAATTCAAGCATATTAGCAGCAAAAATCTATACTCAAGATAACCTTAGACAAGACACTAAAATACCCTTAGTTGTATTACTGACGAGACAATGAAATATATCATCAAATATTTGTCAAAATTAAATGCTGATTGGGCTACAAAGCTGGATACATTATTTGAAACATACATAATTTAAGAGGCCGACACTTTATCTCAAATTTCATTCTCAAAGAGGGGCTGGTGATGGCCGACGCCATCCATAATTTACAAATAATTTCTCGCCAGCTTGTAATGATCTTGTAGCACACACTACTATATATATGGGTACATCTCTAATCATATAACATGGCTCGTGACTATTCTCACACTCCATAAAGTTACAATTTGTTCTCTCATTTCTCCCTCTACTACTATTGATTAGCCCTGCTATATTTCCTTGAGCATAGGGTCTTCCATCAATATAAAGCCGCGATCCACAATTATATCTAATGTTTCTTTTGGTGAGTGAGGCCGCATTAGCACAAAGCCCATATGTTGTCATACTTCTGATAAAGCGAACAAGTGCATGCCATGCTCCCCAACCATAAATGGGCCCACAAAATGACATAAGAGTCACCTCTGAGTTTGCGGGCACGCGTAAATCCTGTGCAATAAAGAGACCTCATCCACCATTGGGAATGGTAGATGGTGCAATCACATATCGAGCACCCCAAAAGCTGAAAACCTCTCCGTCTGCTGGAAGGGCTGCTCCCAACCATCCTCCATAGCGTCTACGATCGTACGTTTGAATGAGAGATAGAAGACGATCATGCAATGGATGATCACCCAATGTCTCTGATTGGGCACCGAGGGGCAAAGAAGTTGATGATGCCTCCATTTGCAACTGAAAAACGGCTTGACCATATCGTGTGCGTGGAAGGAATGAAGGATCAATTCCATGGTCTTCACAATCCTCATGAAATCGAGGATGTAGAACTGGTACGTGCTGAATAATGCATCATTGTTGATTATATGAAGGGTGAGACACACATGGAACACGATTAATAGTGCGGAGTAAACTTGGATATGAATTTATACATAGTTCTAAAATGACATCACTTACCATGGGATGCTCCCGTTCCTCTTGTGGTGGCATATCAGGACATGGACCATACTGCTCCATATGGGCAAAACATATGCGTCGCATTCGTCGATGAGTGCCATGGCATGCTGCACACCAACATGGGATTCTTTCAACGTAATATGTTTGTGAGTCGCCTAGTGTCGTAGATGATGTGGAAGAAGAGGAACCATCTCCTCTCGCAACTACAGATGGACGCACAGGAAGAGTGGGAGGAGGCGGTGTCCCAGAGGATGATCCGGAATCTGCATTCATAAAATATTAATGTCATATTAATATCATTAAAAATCAAAGAAAACTTGAACAAAAATAATACACATACAAAATCATCCTAGAAGTGTTTGTAAATGCTATGGTAGCGCACAATGCATATTTGCTTATCCCCAGGTTAGGAATAATGTTCTTCCCTCAGCAGAAACTAGTTAATTTGTAATCATACCTTCTTACTATACTTATGTCCATATTAGAGGCTTACAGTAACCTTGCACAAAATAGTTCTTCAAGGTGTAATTGACATGCACCCAAATGCGTTAGCATAGCATATACGGACCGTCAGCCGGTCCGTATGCACTATGGATGTGCAATTGGTCCATTCGGAGAGCTAGTATGCTCTCCAAATGCACCCAATTGAGCATCCATAGCGCATACTGACCGCTACATTTATCTATCCACCTACCTATGTATATGTGTTTATATATCCATCTATATTTTTATTGATCGTAAATTGTGAAACCTTGTAATAACACACTGTTGTTAAATGCTTAGGAAATTTGCGGTCGTCCTTGAGCATACACGCCCACCTGCGATGTGCAAAGATTCTTGGCGGCACTTCAGGAAAGAGATTCGCTTGAGAGTGACATGGCCTCAACAGAAGGTACACAAAGTTAATTCACTCAATGCATATGATAGGTACTTCTCGAATAGCATTAATTATATATTCATATAAAAGCGCATTTAATTTGCAGGAGGCAGCACAAGCTCGTGTCCAGTCAGGGCACACCTCTCGCCTTGGTCGGATGGGCTCTAATGGCTTTCGAGCACTCTTTGTAAGTGCACAAATTTTTTGTTCGACTATCTATAGGTATTTGTATATACATACATATATATATATATGTATCCATGTATCTATGATCTCATATGCATTCAATTCACTTCTTACTTATATATATGCAATGTTTAAATGACAGAGAAAGGATTATGGTCGAGCACCATCTGCAGACGAGATACGGAGAGCCACAATTTACGGCTACAGAGCGCTACAGAAAGAGATGCCGACACCCGATGCTTTTGTAAGTAATTCTATCAAATATTATTTTATGCCAATCAAGATCTGCATGTGTTATATGTTATATGGTTTTTTTTATACTCAAATAGCCAATAGACATTTTTAATTGCAGGAGCAACATGGTGAGAACGACATGGACGAGGTTGCTCCACAGGTAGCAGCAGGGTTATCATCGCAACCACCCAAGAATGTACAAGAGGAGGACTCTTTCTCCGATGACTCCGATTAATGATAGAGCCATTTAGTGCTGAGTTTGTAGACATAATTTTTTGATACATATAGTCGCTCATTCAGAATGATGGCGCTCTTTCATTAACATTTTCTTTATGTATGTGTGTTTTTGGCCATGATGCACATGTGTTATATCTATCAAGAGTTTCTTGAAGTGTCTACCTCCCAAATCTACAGATTAAAATGTTAATTGATTGTAAAAATTAATTTATACTTACCGTAATCGATGTCGGCCATTACTTTTTCAAAAGTCGATGTATGTCGATTCTTGGGTCTTTTGTCGTACACGAATGTGCGTGCGTATGTGTGTGTGTGAGAGAGAGAGAGAGATTTTTTATGATGTTTGTATAAGTACGATGTGTGTGTGATAAAGAGGCAAGTGTGTATGAGAGAGAGAGAGAGAGAGAGAGAGAGAGAGAGAGAGAGAGAGAGACCAATGTTTATGTGAAGTGTGTGTGTGTGTGTGAGAGAGAGAGAGAGGGAGAAAGAGAGAGAGAGAGAGAGAGACTAATGTTTATGTGAAGTGTGTGTGTGTGAGAGAGAGAGAGAGAGAGGGAGAAAGAGAGAGAGAATGTGTGTGCAAGAGACACAAGTGGAGATAATGTGTATGAGAGAGAGAGAGAGAGAGAATGCGCATCGGCTTAAAAAAAACGTTCAGAACAAAGGTCTTTTAAGCGACCCCAACGGCTAAAAAAAATAATACAAATAGGGTCGCTTATGCCACCTTCGTAACGTCGTTTATGCCACCCAAACAGGGTCGTTTATGCCACCCAAAATAGGGTCGTTTATGCCACCTTCGTAGGGTCGTTTATGCCACCCAAACAGGGTCGTTTATGCCACCCAAAATAGGGTCATTTATGCCACCTTCGTAGGGTCGTTTATGCCACTCAAAAAAGGTCGCTTATGCCACCCAAACTTAGGTGTTTATGCCACTCAATTTGCGTCGTTTATGCCACCAAACAATGTGGTTTATGCCACCCTCGAAATGTCGTTTATGCCACCCCAATGCGATGCATATGCCACCCTAAAAACGTGGTTTATGCCACCCAAATAGCGTCGTTTATGCATCGTAAAAACGTCGCTATAGAGGTCGTTTAAACGATGTTCAAAAGCGACCTTTGGGAACGACTTCTGTAGCAACCCCCGTAAGGGTCGCTACAGTCTTCTACTCTTGTAGTGATTAGAGCTCTTGTTTAGCTTGTTGTGTGTGCTTGAGCAAGTATGTGTGAGAGAGCGAGTGTGTGTGCACGATTCGAGCATTATCATGTGCACATCGACGAGCGGAGAGGTCGAGCATTGCCCCGGAAATGCTTCTTCTTCGTCGTGGAAGGAAGATCTTTCTACTCGAATGCTACCACAAGGTGAGTGACAACTCCTTGAACGTGTCTGTGTAGAGCTTGCCATGATATATTGGCTTGTACGTTTGTAGCTCCCGTGAGCTCGTGTGCAGTGATAGACAAGTCCCCACGATTTCCCATACATTTTTGGCGCTGTTGTCAGGGATTAGTCTCCTTGCCAAGCTCCATATGTGCCTTGGATGCATTCGGAATGAGGTTCTTAGTGTAGGAAAAAGAGAGAAAAGTAGCTTAAAAACCCCCCAAATTCTCTTTATTTTGCTTTGTTTGTGTGTTTTTCTTGCTATGTCATCTCAATAGCATGAGACCATTGTACCTGACAGCCTAGACACAAGTAATAACATTCCTTCTACATCTAGAGAAGCCAACGCTGACACACCTAACCTAGAAGGGAGATTTCTCAATGAAAATGGGAATATGATCTCAAGACTGAGACCCTAGTTGATCTTTAGACCATGCAGACCTACCAAGTCAGTTGGGTAGAAATCGTGCGAATTGTTGCAAATGCCACGAGTGTAGAGGAACAACAGAGAAAGATATGTGGCTGTACACATGAGATTATCCAAATGGAAAGGGAAAACATGGGAATTCTCATACCTTCCATAGGTCCTATGATGGTCATAGACACGACAAGGGCGAAAGCACGTACTCTCTCTCAGATGCAGACTCCTCTTATGAGTCTTACAGACCCCTCTTATGTTGTCTCGCCTAGTATCTCATTCAACCCCACTACTTCTACACCTCAGCATGGTCAAGAGCCAACTAGCATAGGCTTCACATTCCCAGATCTTGGAATCCATACCCTATCCCATGCCCCGCACCCCATTCATTCCACCTGTTGGTAGACCGTACACGCCACCCACCTACACCCCAACAGCAACACCTTTAGGTTTCATACCTAGACCAACCCCACCAGGATTTGGTGCACCACGACCAATTTCTACATATGTGCCTAGACCGCTACCACCAGCACTAGCACCAGCACCAGCACCAGCACCATCTGTTGCTTCACAACACCAGTTCCACCTCATTTGACTGATTTGGCAGCATTTTCTCCAATCATGGGCAAATCTATTACTGAGAGTAAGAGGGAACCCACTGATAGGACAACCAGGAGCAAAGCAGCTCAGATTGCCAAAGCCACACATAAATTTAATGGCGATTGGTGATGCTAGAAGAAACCTTGAAGTTTTTGAACAAGTGTGTGAGGCCCTAGGAGAATGCAATGAGTTAGAACAAATCTAATGCCTTTAGTCTTACTCTAAAGGCAAGGCAGGTGATTGGTTTAGAACACACCGGGTCGAGGAACACATCCGGTTCACTAACCTCAGGAGGTTGTTTTTGAAATAATTCGTGCACGAAGAAGTGCTCTGGGGAGTTGTTTCACAGCTCCAAAAAGCAAAAAGAGAGGAGGGAGAGTTGGTCAGAGATTTTATTAGTCGACTGAAACACCTAAACTCTCGATGCACTGTACATGAGTATCCATGGCCTGAGGCTCCAACTTCTGTCCCTGAATAGCATTTCTCTACAGCTTCTACAATAGATGCTCCCTGAGAATTGGTGCCGTGCTCAACAATTGATCCAAATTCAACTGTATGGGTGCTTGCATCAGTGCTGCACAAAAATCCTGAGATCCCTGCATTGTTGGGACATGATCAGTTTGCAATTCTGGGCGTTGTTTAACTCCTGATGAAGTCCCCTGCTCTAGTGCCTGATATTGTACTTCATCACATCAAATTTTACCTTCTTCTTTTGGGCCTTCCCCAACTGCTGGGCTACCCTCTGCCTTATCTGTTCCTGTTCATCCCGTTGCAAAATTCCCTTCCCTTTGGCAATGGTCACTGCCAAAGCTCTTGACTCTAATTCTTCACAGTCCTCTGTATGAATACAAGAAGAACAATCACACTCTATCTTCAAGCTTTCAGAAGTGTTACGTACTTGAGAAAGATGGTGTGCCTGCATCTGAGCTTGTTCAACTTCTTGATGAGTTGGAACTTCTACCAATACAGCATTAGCTTGAAGTAGTTGCTGCTAGTTCCTTTGGGGTTGTCTTTGTCCTCTTCCTGCTTCAAGATACCTGATCATAGGCCTTACCCTTTCCTCTCTATTTTTGCACCACATCTCACAAACAGGACCAATTCTATGGCCTACATGACCACAGTAATCACACACTATATCTCCTTGGGGTCCAGGACCTTGCTGTTGATTCTTTTACCACACTTGTCTAGGCTGAAAGTTCCTTGCTACACCTATTCTGATTCTCAGGTATTACCTGATTGCCCCCTGATTGTTCTTTTGCCCCACATGTGGTGGAACACTTCCCTATAATTTGGGTGTACCAATAGGACTCTGTAGAATAACCTGGTTTATCACAAATTTGACACATTGATTTCTCTGATGTTACTAGGTGGACAAAACCCAAATTGTTTTAGCTTCTGAATAAGCTTTTCATCAGATCTTTTCCCCCTCTTCTTACTTGCCTTCTTCTTAGCAGGACTCTTGGACTTCTTCTTCTTCTTCACTTCTTCCTCATCTGACTCAGATTCCTACTCTGTTTCTTCTTTTGATTCTTTAAACTCTAATTTAGAGTTGCTCTTTGATCCAGATTCTGAATTAGAGCTCTCACACCTCTTCTCCCTCTTTCCTTTTTTTGTTCATAATCTCTTCTCCATCCTTGCAGCAACTACTACAAACTCATCAAACCCCCCAGCAATGTCTACATTAGCCACTAAGCTCCTCAAATTTCTTCTCAACCCTTTGACAAAATACCCAGCTAAGGATTCATATGAAGGTCTATCATCTACCTCCAACCTTGCTAACAAACTGCTAAACCTCTGAGCCTAATTCTCCACCAACATGCTCTTTGCCTAGTAGCTTTGAGCTTTATGAGGATATCATTTGCTATCTTTTCTCTTCTAAACCTTCCCAACATCATAGTCAGCAAAGTGTCCAAGCCTATATTGGCTTAACCAATTCATAGTATTCCCCTCTAAAGTTGCAGCAAATTGTTGCTCTTCACTAAATCCCCATACATCCCATCAAAGCCACTTGCTAGCCAGCTGGTCTGAAACTGAGCCACATGCCCATCAGGATACTCTTTGGATTTGCATGAGAATTTGGCTGCTCTGACTTTTGGATTAGAATCTGGTGGTTGTGGTTGAGCCATTGCTGTCTGACCTAAAGGTTGTGTTGGAATTCTAGTTCTTGCACTAGACAAGAGATCAAATGTTAACCTCCTCTTTGATAAAGACACCCTTTGAATGGAAGTAAAGTGTAGGGCTCCTACCCATTGGTGAATGTTTCTATTAGGCACAAATTCTGAATTTTTTACCAGTCCCAAGTGATCATTTGCTGCTATAGGTGGTGTTGCTACAACCTCTTCATCTTCTCCTTCTCCAATTGTCTTTGTTGCAAGGTCTGCATCATTAAATTGCTCCTCCACACTATCTTCATTGTTGAATGGATCAATCTCTGCTTCTGCTGCTCTGCTGATGATGATGCTGCTACTTCTGCTCTAGCTTGAGACCTTGTGAAGTAAACTGTAGACCTTTGTCTTCTAGACATTCAAGGAACAAGCATTCCATGCACACCACACATATAGAATACATATCCCCATATTCTTAATCACTTAGGTATCCGCATATAGAATACATATCCCCATATTCTTAATCACATAGGTATATAACCCATCTAGGCTATCTAAGCACTTGAGACTCGTAGAATCGCCAATGTGTACTAGGGCACTAAATACCCTTGTACAAGTATCAAAATATAGAGAAAAAAGTAGAGCAAGAGACTCAGGCATAACTAATCTTGCATCCAAGAGCATCTCAGAACAGCTCTAAAACACATACAAACATTCACCTAGAGACTTCTTCATAGCAACATGGCATCACACTATTTAGAAAACTGTAGCTATCACAATGCCAACTCAGGCATAGCTATGACCTAAGTGCACAGTGCATAGAATCACACACAGAAGACTGCAGAACTAATACAGAACTGAGAAATACACTGGAACAAAGCGAACACTAACATTGTAGTCATGTTTCATTATCAGATATTACATTACATTGTCTGTGTATTCAGGTATATGAGAGTGCCTGATGACATTGTACCTTCAAGAAGGCCTTTTCAACTACCCCAACAGTCTTCTTGCCACATGACATACCGTTACATCCCAAGACTCGACTATTCCCATCTTTTTACTATTCAAAAGGAAACATTTTAATGTCCTAAGGTCTACTTACTGGTCAGGCCCTAACAGTACTCTCTGTCTCTCTCTCTCTCTCTCGTACAAGCGTATAAGATGCACATTTTGAGACTCTCTTGCCAAGCAAGGACTACATGCCTCAAGAGTCACCTTACATTTTCTTGGTGTTGCATATACTTAAAATTGGAAAGGTAACAACCATGAATCAGCTTTTCACAAATTTTAATATAAAAAAAAACCGAGGTTTTTAATTGAAAACGATAACCAAGGGTAGAGTATAGAAACACACACATATATATATCCCTGGTAAAATATTACAAAGTATTGTCCATGAACTAGCAAAAAGTCAGGTGATGTATAAAATCGTGGCAATCAAGCACATTGATAAATGGTCATGCCATAAATATGCAAAATAATACCAATAATCCCCAAATGTACAAAGTGGTGTCAAAACACATCTAGCTGGTCGACCCATATGCTTTATTATATATGATAAAATATATATGCAGGGGGAAAGTATCATGGAGCATCCTCAAAATGGCTAGGTGCAGGAAGCTCAACCAATTAAATTTCCTAGATGCAAAAGAATCCCAACAATGTGATGACTTTTCCTTGTATAATACGTGATGACATGGCATGTGTATAATACATCGTATTATTATGCAGATGTATAATATGTCGTATTATAATAGTGACATTAACATATGAGCTTGCTCCATCCTGACACGTGGCAAATTTTCATTGGTTGAAACTATTCTTATATGCACCTTATTAGCAAAAATGCAAAAAATTAACACTAATAGAAAGCAATAAAGAAGTGAAAAATTATCGCAAGCTTGAGCGAGCGAGCGAGCCGTTGGGAGCTCTGTACTGAGCGAATGCTTCTTCTTCCCCAGGTCGCTCTCTGCTTTTTTGCTTGCTGCTTTCTCGCCCTCAACACCCTGTGCTCTGAGAGTTCCTATCTCCCCCCCAAGGGGGTCCCCCCCTCATGGCCCTAGAAGATATCGTTAAAGGTCTGCCCCCCAGGAATTTCATGAGGAGCAACTCTGGCTGACTGCATGGCGAATCTGAGCCAAAGCTTCCTCTTCCCAGCATTTCTACGGAGATTGCAACCCATCTGGGCTCTACAACTGCTGCTCCAACTGATATGATTCACCATCTCCAGGTACGTCCTCTGTACTCACAGGCCCTCATTGGTAGCAATAGCCTGTTTGATAACACATCTGCTAACAAAGGGCTTGGTAGTATGGTTTCGCCTTCTTTTATGAATTATTGTGATGTTTTGGGGTCTGATTCAGTCAATGTTGGAGATGAAGACTTAGGGAAAAGGAATTCTAATATTAAACCTTTAGATGCTGGGGTCAACATCTTTAACCCTATGTTTGAAAACCGTGATAACCCTAAAGTAAAGCTGCATGATGGCCCTTCTAGCAGCCAAATCCGTGTGAAACCAGATAAATTAGACAGCAAGATAGGCAACGTTTTTTGTAATCTTCAGTCCCTTAGCAACTGGTGCAAACACCTAGAAGCTAAGGCTGTCACACAGGGTGTTGTTTTGGTCTGCGTCTCCCAGTAGAACAATTCAGAAATTGGATGGCTGTTAACTGGGAGTCAAGAGGGATCAGAATCCCCACTGTCCAATATCTTCCTAACAATCATTATATGTTTCTATTTGAAGAGGCTGGTCATGCTCAGCAAGTGCTTTCCCATGGTATTTGGCTTGTCAGAAATGCCCCTCTCATCCTTAATCCCTAGTCTAAAGAATTTAATCCTAGAGGAGGTAGACCCACCTAAGTGCCAGTGTGGGTAGACTTTCCTGATTTACCTTTCCAATTTTATCCTTGGCTTAAAGATATTGGGTCTCAATCAGGGAAGGTAAAAGGTCATAAACCTGTCCCTAATATAAACCCCAAATGGGAACCTCAACTTCTAATAGAGGTTGATACCTCTAAGATTCTTAGAGGTATCAACCTCAACTTCTAATAGAGGTTGATACCTCTAAGATTCTTAAAGAAGAAATTTTCCTTCTTTTTCTTGATGACACTGGTAACCTTTTACATGTTCAGAAAGTTGTTTACAAAAATCTGCCCAATGCCTGCTTTCATTGTCTTAAACAGGGTCATTTAATCAAGGATTGTCCGTTACTTGAAAAAAAGAATTCTGATGAAGAAGGTTTTCAGCATGTTGACAAGAAAAATGGAAATTAATCTAAGGGTCCTAACAAAACTATTTCAAAAAAAAAACAGAATTACAACAAATTTTCACCACTCCTTGTTGATTTGGATGAATCTTTTGTTGAAAATGAGGCTCAGCAAGATAAGGTAAATTTAGTCTCTGAATCTCCTGTGATGGAAAACAAACAAAGTGATGAAGGAACCTTTCCTGCTGAGCCTCAGAAAGTGGATATTGATCCTCCTCTTTCTCCCTCTCATCAAAGCTCTTCAAGCGAAGATGAGGATATGGTGGAAGATTCTCAACTGAAGAGCTTTGCTGACAGGGTAGAAGGAGAAATCTCATCTCAGAACTCAGTGGAAGTTGTTATGACACAAGCCAAGGAGGAGAGCCTTCCTAAGCGTAAGGAAAAAAATAAAAGAAAGAAGGATAAGAGTGTTGATCTAAACAGAGTTTCAGTTGTTTTCTCAAAGCCTCCTAAAAATATAAAAAAAGAGTACTCATGAGTGAAGATCTTAAAATATGTTCTTATAATGACAAGCATATAAGATGCACATTTTGAGACTCTCTTGCCAAGCAAGGACTACGTGCCTCAAGAGTCACCTTACATTTTCTTGGTGTTGCATATACTTAAAATTGGAAAGGTAACAACCATGAATCAGCTTTTCACAAATTTTAATATAAAAAAAAACCGAGGTTTTTAATTGAAAACGATAAACACACACATATATATATCCCTGGTAAAATATTACAAAGTATTGTCCATGAACTAGCAAAAAGTCAGGTGATGTATAAAATCGTGTCAATCAAGCACATTGATAAATGGTCATGCCATAAATATACAAAATAATACCAATAATCCCGAAATGTACAAAGTGGTGTCAAAACACATCTAGCTAGTCGACCCATATACTTTATTTATATATGATAAAATATATATGCAGGGGGAAAGTATCATGGAGCATCCTCAAAATGGCTAGGTGCAAGAAGCTCAATAAATTAAATTTCCTAGATGCAAAAGAATCCCAACAATGTGATGACTTTTCCTTGTATAATACGTGATGACATGGCATGTGTATAATACATCGTATTATTATGCAGATGTATAATATGTCGTATTATAATAGTGACACTAACATATGAGCTTGCTCCATCCTGACATGTGGCAAATTTTCATTGGTTGTTGACAAGATTCTTTGCCTATTATCTGCTACAATATGTCATATTATATATAATATACCGCATTATACAAACTGCATATTATGCTAGATTTTCTAGAGAATTATGATTACCAAAATGCCCTAATTAGAGCTACTTAAGCCAATTTTAAAATTCATGAAGATGCCAAGCTTTGAAACTATTCTTATATCCACCTTATTCGCAAAAATGCAAAAAATGAACACTAATAGAAAGCAATAAAGAAGTGAAAAAAGAACTAAATTTTCACCCAATTAGCGGGTGTTTTGTATTAAAAAAAAAAATTTCGGGTTTCCAATCATTCATTTTTGTGTAAACTACAAAACGAAATCGTAAATTGCAACAAAAATGGACAAAAATTAACACACATTGCAATGCTCTACCAGGTAATACGTGTGTCACTCATGGAGGATTTAGAGCTCCACTCCCCTTGCCCAAACCATGCATTCTCAATCTTGCCCCTCTGTTGCTCACATGCATGCACACTCTCCCTCTAGCAAGCACATGCCATACACATGCAAGCACAAGAGTAGATAAGAGAACCAAAGATGCCCAAGAGTTCACAACTTTCTTTATTCCACCAAGAGTGTACAACACAAGAGTTCGGACAGTTTGAGATCCCTCAATAATGAGCTTACCTTACCTTTTATACTCACGTCACTTTGGCAGCCAAAAAGGAGACATTCCTAATTAATCATTACTTGACTAGGCTGAGAAGCTTAGCTAGTCTATGCTATTAGTAGATAAACATCACTAGGCCCACAAATACAATTTGCACTATTGTGTCTTATAACATTACAAAATAGAAGTAGTCAGCATTTGGGAATAAGTAGAGGTTGAGGCCTAGTTAACACACCACAACTAAAAGTGGTTAGGGAAGCACGTGGTGTGCATCACTCCCCATCCCAACTTAACAAGAAGATTATAGACACAGAATAGAACATGCTTTTGTTTACTATAACCATTGAGGTTGAGGCCTAGTTAACACACCACAACTAAAAGTGGTTAAGGAAGCACGTGGTGTGCATCACTCCCCATCCCAACTTGACAAGAAGATTATAGACACAGAATAGAACATGCTTTTGTTTACTATAACCATTGAGGTTGAGGCCTAGTTAACACACCACAACTAAAAGTGGTTAGGGAAGCATGTGGTGTGCATCACTCCCCATCCCAACTTGACAAGAAGATTATAGACACAAAATAGAACATGCTTTTGTTTACTATAACCATTGATTACTCTAGCAATGGTATCAATACCTCTCGAAAAAAAAACACGAAAACATTGTAGAGAGACACCAGAACATACTTTTGTTTATTATACATTGATTAATACCAATGATGTCAACCACCTCTTCAAAGAAACAAAAAACAAAATCATTTCAATTTATAACAAGTAGGAGTGATTATAGAACTAGATTTTAACCCAACAACTTAGTGATTACTTCTTAATGAAAAATGTCATGGTCTTTAATATCATATAACACACTTCTTCAAGTGTTTCACTATGGAGTCCCCAAAAGTATGAATCATCTCCTCATCTACTTCGTTGATGACCCCATAGGTCCTCTAGTATCCATTCACATCTAGGAGTAACAACTCTAGCATGTCAACGTCGAACACCTCAAGGTTTCCCTTTGACGACTCAATCACCTTTTCCATGAGCTCCCATACTTCAAGGAGCACACATTCTCTACTTCTATTACCTCCATGCCTTGAACGTTACTAGATCACATATCAGTTATTATCTTAAAGATCTCGATATGAGAAAGATCCATTGTGTGAAGCATTGACAACTCTTCAAGCAAGGAGGATGCTAGGTTGGTCCAAGAAAGTTATGGACGATAAAAAAAGAAAGAAACTTGGTTGAATGAAAAGCACTGCACACAATCTTGCCTTTTTTAAACGTGAGAGCAACCAAATGCACAAAGAAAAGTATATGAGCTCACAAAATAAATTTGACAACCTATATGGAAAAATGGAAAAATGATAATATTTTGATATTTAAACAGTGTTTCTTTTTTCAATTATTATAAAAGTGCACAATTCAAAACAAACATCTATAACACTCTTTGTTTGTGGCATGGGTCAAAGTGAAGGACAAGCATCAAAATGCCATTCTTAACATAGGAGAGACAAAGACTCCAATTCAATCAAAATAAAACTCCAATAGTGTTAGGCCCTCCCATTGTAATGTGTTTAAGTGTGTGTCAAAAGGTGTAACAGATTGTACATGAGTGTGTTTGGTTGTGTATTTGTGTGAATGTTTTTTTGATTCTCAAATACACACAAACACAAGGCAATCAAAAGTTGAGCTCATCTCACAATACACACTCAAGGGGATTCAATAATTTACTTTTCCTCTCACACAAACAAATACTCTATGTATCTCTCTCATTTCCAATCTCTCTAGAATACAGGTGCACATGCACTCATTCGATTTTGCTTCAATGGATAAATAAGGAGCCTCCCAAACTAGCAAAATTGTTGGTTTGGCTTCAATAAACTATGCACACACACCCAAATTTTCTTCCAATTTCACGGACACATGTGCACACACCCATACTAATCAAAATAACAGTGATATAGTGCACGTAAGTATAAAGAAGTCCACCAATAGTCAATCACAACAAAATAACAATGGTATATTGTGCATGTAGGCATAAAAAAAAGTCCACCAATAGTCAATGTAGAGAAGAAGAACACCACCATCAAGGACATTGGGACCTTCACTCATATTGGTCGCAATCCATGTCTGTGGTACCTTGGGAAAACCCCTTCATCCCCACTATCTCTTCAGTCCAATTCCGATTCCTCTAGATGACCATTCAAAGGTATATGCCTTAGCCACATGTATGTTATCTAGCTAAACTTTCTGTGGTTGCTTAGAAAAACTGAATTTGACTTGCCACTCTTTGCTTGCCGCTTTCCGTGAGCTTGTTTCTCCCACTGTTCTCTCAATGATTACTAAAAACTCCCCCCTTCCTAAGCTATTTTGTGGGTTTACCGAATCATTCAAAGGGGTTATAATTAGATTAGGCAGTATGCTTGTATTAGCGTGGTTTTGTGGTTGTGGATAATCTGTTTCTTCCACACACAGAAGACCTACTTCATCAAGCTGAGTCCATTCTAATTCTTTGTGTGCCACTTTCTCCTTATTCCTCCACACCCATTTGGGCCTTCCCTCAATTCTAGTCCTTTCCAATGGTACTATGGGTACTGGTGGCTACCTCTTTGCCAACGACCTTGGTTTTTCGGAACCCAGATACGATTAGCTCCCTCGTAATAGCTTTGTGCTTCCAAGAGCCGCTTCAGAACCGTGCTTGAGTTATCTGTAGTTTCTTTTTCGACTTTCCTCTCAAGAGGTTTTGCTTAATGCTTGGAGTTTGACTTGGGGCTTTGGCTGGCTTTGTAGAGCTTTCTACTTGTCACTTCTTCGCTACACTTCCCTTGGTCGTAGTAGGTGAAATAACATCCAGCAACCAAGATAACTCTTCTTCTTGAGCTACACCAAATGCAGGTATGAATTCGACTAATTTGACATCTTTCTTGCAAAGCTCGTGAAGGTGCTACCACAAATGAGACAAAATCTTGTTGATTCCAAATTGCTAGCTCCATTTCCAAGATTCCCACATTTTGCACTACTTCTCCTCTAAAGCCGTGGGCTGAAGATCAGGTAAGCCTAATTTCTCCCATGCTTCATATGACATAATGTTATGGGATGAACCGGTGTCTAATAGTGCTTCAAAGTGAACTAGCTTGCGGCGGCCCATGAGCTTTCTCCTTGTAGCTTCCAGTTTCTCATCTCATCTGGCTCGTCTTTTTAAATGTTCTACTGTGGCTTGTTCCTGAGCTTTCTTCCTTTCTACTTCAAGCATTTCTAGAGCCAAGGGGCCATAGTACTTCCATACCCTACTACCATTGATATGCGTTGTCCATTCTTCCCCCTCCAACATCATCAATCTTACTGTTCCCTGAGGAGTGACTTCTGCAACCCTAAAGGTCCAATTGTGCTAAACTTTAGCTTCTGTTTTTAATTGTTTGCATCATATAGTAGCACCAAATCTCTTTTATGCAACCTATCCTCCTCTCGTAACTTAAGATGGCTGTCAAACCGTGCTTTACTCCTTTGCTTTTCCACAATCATCCTATATCTTGATTGTAATTCGTGCAGACACAATGACTCCACTTGGTCAGCACAATGACTCCCTCGAGGTTGAGCTTAAATGATGATATTGACATTGCATATAAAAGATAATATAATTATAAGTAAGTACACAATTTGAGTTAGTCAAGCATGAGGCAATGGACGTTACAAATATACCTGAAGGTTCGAGCTTTGGGGGCATGGGTTCACCAAATAAGTCTCTTGCATCAGTGTTATCGTCTTGAGGTAACACTACTGACGTCCATTCTAGGCGGTTTACGTACAGAAACCAACTACTTTGATTTCAAGAAAAAAACCCTCCCTTTCATGAGCCTACAAGTCTAAATCCACTCTCAACACCATGCATATCGTCCATAGCAACTCATCCCTTGCTTGACATGTTCTCTAAGAACTTTATGCTTAAGTCTGGGTCCCTGGGGCCTAACTTGTTGTTGCGCTTATCCCACCACTGTGCGCACAATTGCTAAAAGAAACTCCTTCCACAACAACTCGGAAGATCTCTTTTGCTTCTGCCACCCCCCTTCTCCATGTATATTCTGCGATCACTTCACTATCGTCGAACGACCCCGCATACTGAATATACGATAACTTCACTATACTGAAATTGTTTACTCAAATCAGTCCACAAACTTTGCCCTGGCTTCTTCCATGCTTTGTTCCTAATTCTCATGGTTTGCATGTGCCCTGGCCCTAACTGATGCATGCCTATTCAGAATTGAGGACTCCTACACCCGCGGCCTCCCCACCAAGCACTTCATTGATCCCTTACGTATTTCATCTTTAGCTTTGTTTGTTTCTATTTTTGTTTCTTTTCCACCAAACCCAGCTTTATGTATTTGCTAGCTTTGGATGGACTCTCACTGGTCCCCGCAAGTTGTATGTTATGATAATTCTTTCTATGTGTTATCTTTCCTTAGTTTCGTGCTAGGCTTCATGATATGTGAGTTTGCCCTGCATCTGCAGAGCTCTAACAGAAACTCACCTTTGTGTTAAGGTACACTCTTTTGTGTGTGTGTGGGGGGGGGAGCATATATTGATGCCAAGTTCTACCCCCACTATTCGGCACTAACGAACGTTAGTGGGATGCCATAGTGTATACTCTCATGTGTGTGTGTGAGAGAGAGAGCATATATTGATGCCAAGTTCTAACCCCACTATTGGGCACTGATGAGGACGCTCTAGTGGGATGTCATAGTATCTAGGCCATACTATGCATCATGGAGTTGATGGTATATATAGTATTGTGAATGAATACCATGAGTTTATAACTTGCACTTTCTGATAAGGTGAATTTGGGCAAATATTCTTGGAATCATCCAGGTATATAGATGTCGTTGTCATTCGCTCTTTCTTTCACTCCATTTTTGTTTTAAAGAAAATACTCAAAATTTTGAGAAAAACTTGTGGTGTTGTGATTCCGAGCAGGTATATTTTGGGTGTTTTTGCCTTTGAAATGTTAAAGATCATTCATTAGTAATAAGTTTGATATAAATGGATAGCTTGGGATCTTATTTCCCTTTAAGACTATCTTAGCTCTCGTTGTTATTTTCCATTCTATCTTAGCTTGAAGATGATGGCTTGGTACGCTCATTGTCAGTATGATCTGCTTGTAAGTCTCATAAAGGATAGCGGGTCCTGCATCATTACTGTCAAGTTTGCTCCTCTTGTCCTCTTGACAAGACGCCTTAAAGCTAATTGGTAGTGTGTTGTTGAAGGTACGCTCGAGGATAGACTAGATTCTAGGTGATGTCTTCTTCTTCACTCCATGATGGGCAGTGTTAGTACCTAAGTAAACAGTAGTTTGACAAACTGTTTGCATGTCTAGTTGCTTGCAAGTTTGGCCCAATTTATATGCCTAGCTTGCTTGCATGATGAATTTCACTTGCATGTTTGGTTTACTGGACTCAGCTAGATTCTTGATTAAAGACTTGCGGCTTGGTAAGCTTGTTGCCAATACAATTTGCTTTCAAGTCTAGACCGCTTTAGTCAAAGCCTTACTTACTTGTTTAGTTCACTTATAGGGAAGTCTAGTGGAAGTGTCAACTCTAGTTGTGCCTAAAAAGTCATGTTAGGGATATAGATTGCTTAGACTTATGCCATCTCAAGGTCCAAGCCTAAGATTAAGCTTATAGGTGTTTGTCATGCCTCGAATCCTACGCTCGTAGGCTAAGCTTGAGAGTAATCGGGAAGTTTATTCAAGTAGGGTGAATGAGTTGTTTGGGCTACTTGAGGGTTAAGCATGATTAAGCTTGGGTCTGGTCTCTTGTCGTCTTGCTTGAAGGTAAGCTAAGCTCAGGCCTCAATGTAGAACTACTACATATGACGAAAATGCCAAAATGTTGAAGCAGCCACTAGACATTAGGAGTTGAGACCTCCTGGCAAGAGAGTTGCAGAGGTCTCTGGAGTTGATACTCCTGGCCTGCAGGCTACGTTCCTTACACCCTCTAGGGTGGGAGAGCATGCCATGCCATCTACATTAGATGGGATGATATGCTTGTCCACCCCATTGTGTCATCGAAGGTTCTACCTTAGAATGCCAGAGACATGGCCAAGATTACCACAATTAATAAAACTACTACACATGACAAAACTGCCAAAACGCTGGAGCAGCCACAGAACATTGAGAGTTGACACCTCTTGGCAAGAGAGTTGCAAAGGTCTCTGGAGGTAATACTCCTGGCTTGCTCCCGCACTCCTTACACCCTCTTCTAGGGTGGGGCAGCATGCCATCCCATTTGCATTAGAACTGAATGTGGCCTTGGACTACGACGTATGCCTATGTTCTATCGACATATGCTTTTTTGGATTTCTAAGGGCCTTCCTCCTGTGGTTTTAGATACTATTCATGAACTCTTTAAAAGTCATCTTGAAGAGATATGATTGTAAATTCGACGATAAATTTTTTGGTCATAAACAGTGTGGATTTTGGGCTTTGTAAAAGCAACTACCTGTCTTGTTACCTATATTATCTACTTGTAAAGTTCGGATGAGAAATTTAAAGTATCTAATTCAGTTGCTATTTGAGTGTGTTTGATTAAGTCTCTTTCCATGTTTAATGGCATCCAACTCTTGAGTAGTGAAATTTCTTACAGCAGAAAAGTTCTTTCTGTTATCACTTCAAGTTCAATGCATTTTGTTTTTATTACTTGCAAAGCCTTAAATTCCATGTGGGAAGCCTATTGGGTAGGTGGCCATGTGATCTGGTTTTTGTCAAGCACAAAGTTTTCATTTTTAAAGCCTTAAATCCCTTGTGGGACAGCCTAGGTGGCATGTTTTTGTTTTTTTAAATTTGTAAACATGCTTACCTCAAAAGGAAGCTTAACTTAACTAGAAACTAACTAGAGGAGACGAAAAATAGGCTACTCCAAAGTAACCTTCAAACTTAGAACACTCTAATATAGCTAAAAAGAAACCTAACGTGATTGACTACTACCCACCCTTTTCAACTAGAGGTCTAGGTCGATCTTGTATGACCACCTAACGAGTGTGCAAGTAAGCCTAAGCCCTCGGGGGGTGCACTTCTAAAAAATCATATGTATCGCATGCGTTCAAGGGGCATTTAAAAAACCCCTTAACTAAAATTTTTCCCCCAATAAAACCACCCCTCTTTACTTATATAAACTAATAGATTTTTTTTGAAGTTGAATTAAAATACCCCTCCTGTTATTGTAATCCTGTTAAAATTTTCTAAAATTTGAATTAAAATACCCCTCTTTTTTATCGCACGTGGTATACTAAATTTTTTTGAGGCGAACCCCCCGAGCCTAAGCCTAAGATCATTGAACCAAGACAATGGGTTTTCTCGCCATAAAACTCTGCCAAAATTTGATGGAGTCTCCCTTGTAATGAAGGAGGAGGATACAAAAAGCCAAGTACTATTTTGGAAAATGTTGAATAGCACAATGGGGGAGCAATGCGGATGTACTAGAAACACCACCCCTATTTTAGGTGGTTGTGTTTTATCATTTGCCCATAGCAGGAATTTCCTCTCTCCACCTCTCTCGTACATCATACCCATCTTCTCTAACAAATTGTATACTAGTATTTTCTACATCTAGTTCCTCCTCCCTTGTAGAGCTACCTATATCAAAAATCTTCAAATATTTTTTTTCCCCATTTAATAGTGCTTCCCACTACATCACCAAGTTTGCATGAATCCATTGTTGGAAAAGGAAGTTTAATATATGTATTAAAAAACACATCATTTGACAGAGATACACATGAAGATCCAATTTGCACTCCATGACATAAACCACTTGCATTAGTGTTGAATATTGTACCACATGCAACAACAGTGCCATTGGAAATAACTTCCACCATATCAATAGTGTTTAGCATGTTGCCTTTTTTTAAAAATGGACTCATACTCTTATCTAATTCTACATTGTTGTGTGTGTGTGTGTGTGTGTGTGTTTATTAGCATATATGGTCATTTTGAATTGCAGGGGATTTCCAAGGTCATTCCAAAACCAAACTTGGTGGCACATCTAATTCTTGGAAAAGCCTTGGTGATGGAGGATGCTACGAAGTCCAGTTTTTAAGTTGACCTTGGTGGCACCTAGCCTTTTTGAAGGGAGAGCCTAATGGATACCCAAGCTCGATTTTAAAATGACCTTGGATTTCATCCTCCATCACCAAGGCTTTGCCTTCCATAAGAAGACGTGCTACCTAGCTTAAAACCGAGCTTGGCGGCACCTCTCCTTCTTGCAAGGGAGAGCCAAGGTGAGGAAGGATTATAGCCAAGGCCAGTTTTAAAACTGACCTTGGTGGCACCTCTCCTTATGGAAGTGAGAGCTTAATGGATACCCAAGCTTGGTTTTAAAACCGATTTTAGCTTTTATCCTCCATCAACAATGCTCTACCTTCCAAAAGGCGAGGTGCCACCAAGGTTGGTTTTAAAACCAAGCTTGGGCACCTCTCCTTTTTGCAAGGGAGATCCAAGTGAGGAATGATGATATCCAAGGTCGGTTTTAAAGCCGACTTTGGTGGCACTTCACCTTTTGATAGGAGAGCCAAATGGATACCCAAGCTTGGTTTAAAAACCGAGCTTGGGTTTCATCCTCCATCAAGAGAGGTGCCACCAAGGTGAGTTTTAAACTGACCTTGGCTATCATCCTTCCTCACCTTGGTTCTCCCTTGGAAGAAGAGGTGCCACCAAGCTCGGTTTTAAAACCGAGCTTGGCCGCATCTCTCATACTTGAAAAGGAGAGCAAAGGTGAAGAATTTTGGTAGCCAAGGTTAATCTTAAAACCTACCTTGGCAGCACCTCTCCTTTTGGAAGGGAGAGCCTAATGGATACCCAAGCTTGGTTTTAAAACCGAGCTTGGATTTCATCCTCCATCACCAAGACTTTGCCTTCCATATGGAGAGGTTCCATCAAGCTCAGTTTTAAAACCGACCTTGGCTATCATCCTTCCTCACCCTGGCTCTCCCTTGCAAGAAGGAGAGGTGGCACCAAGCTCGGGTTTTAAACCAAGCTTTGTGGAACCTCTCCTTGGAAAGGAAGAGCGAGTGTGAGGAATGATGATAGCCAAGGTCGGTTTTAAAACCGAGCTTGGTGAGCGGCACCTCTTTTTATGGAAGGGAGAACCTTGAAAGAAGGAGTGGTGCCACTACAAAAATGAACCTACTAACATGCATTTAATTTTAAAAAAAACTAACCTGCTAACCTCCAACAAAAGCTAATCTACAAAATGTTTGATGTATACTAGATGTCACTCCACTAGAAGCACTCATCATACTCTAAGAAAAATTCACTAGGGTCTTTAAACATTCACAATACTATACTACATTAGATTAGATTTAGGCATGTTCAACACATTAGAAGCACTATTCTTAGCAACATTCATTGTGATTTACATGTTCTACTCTTAAAAACATTCTTTGCACTATACTACAATACAATAAGGTTTAGACACATTCACACTACTATAATATTGAAAATTTTAGAGGTATACTAAATGTCATTTTGCTAGAAACACATAAATCAAAAAACTTTGTCTACACTCTAGAAACCATAAATTTATTAATAAATAATACACTAGACCCTCTAAAAATAAAAATAAAGGCCCATATGCCAAGCTGTGATGGTTCCAAATTTACCCATATCTTAATCGTATAACTTAATCTAAGAAAACATTAAACTCACTTAATCGTGCTATTTCTTCATAGAAATACAATCAAATAAATCCTCTCAAATAGAAAAATAAGCATGCATGCCATATCCAAGATTCTTATCACATAAGCAAAGAGTCATGTAATTTGAAACAAACATTCACATAATAGAAAGCTCTATCAATTAAAGCATAGCATCTCAATCAATCAAAATGTATGTGTCTATCTCAAAGAATTTGCCATCATCACTATGCTCAACAACATGGTTAGTCATAATGACCAAAATCCAGCCAATCTAGGGCTTTCTCCAATGCCCGTCCACCCAACCTCAACACTGGGCATCGCAGCTATCCCGGGCATGCCTCTTTCTGAATCTAGTCCTCTCTGGGTTCTACCACATGGCTCTCAGAGGGCATAAATCTCGTTCTCTATCCGGCGTTCCTTGTCTAAGGATCATATTGAGTCTCATAATACACATGCATATCAATCATTCATACACATGCATATCAATCATTCATTTCAAAACAAAGCAATCACAAGTCATACTTATCATTTTACACTCATCTCTAGTCCATAATCTTTCAAGACAAGCATATTCAAATCGATCAAAATCAACCTCAAGTATAGAGACAAGCTTTTAATTCAAGTAGTCCTTAATGAAGGTTATACCTATAATGTAGTCACAAGCTAGTCAAACACTCTATCTTCTAATTCAAGCAATCCTTAATGAAGGTTATACCTATAATCTAGTCACAAGCTAGTCAAACACTCTATCTTCTAATTATTTAACTCCAAAAGTATTTATTCTATGAGTCAAACTAAGGCGATCACATATAGTTAAGAAAGTCAAGATTCAGTCATCGTCGTTAACGCTCCATATATCGACTCAGATTCTCTCGTATACACGCTATCGCCGATTTATTTATTTAATCTCAAAATAATTTAAAGTAAAATAATAAAAAGAGAGTTTGTGTACTTCCTCGATATATTTTTTGATGTCTTAATTGATTGGGAATCCATATCTACTCTCCAGAAGTTGTGGAAGAGCTGTTTGTAGATTTGGCAAGCCTCTCAGATCGGTTGTCTGGGCTGCAACACCTGCAACAACAGGTATAACATCACACACAGTTATCAGAAATTAGTCATGTGGGTACTTACAATTACCAAAATGCATGGGGACTACAACACCCAGCTCGGGCGGAATTGCCAAAATGAGCTGTATGTGAAAGTTATCTCCAAAAATAGGTCATGTTTTACTTTTTTATCAAATTTTGATTTGCATCTCTATCTACTACACACTTAGCGGCTTCCTTTGAGCACACTAACTAATTGAAAACTCAATCTTTATTTTTCATTTAATTTTAACACTTAGAATTTTTTCATGCTCCGAAAAACTACTAAAAACCTGTTGGAATTCATTACTGAAATATGTAACATCTAGAACTTAGGATTATCTTTAATCATAACTTGGTTAATCGCAGAGGTATGTTACATTCTCTCCCCATTAAAAAAATCATCGTCCTTGACGATAAAAACATTTTATCCTCAATCATTAGCCCTTGAGAAATAGTTTTACTTGAGAAGTCGTATGCTTTTGACTTTTAAGAAAACTATAAATATCCATGTCTTTGTCTTGCGATTTCTTTAAGTAGCCATGAAAAAATGACTTGATGACTTGCTTGTCTAAGATCTTAACTTGATATAATAAGCTCTTAACTTGATTCTTCATTTCTTACTTATCTCTTGGATGAAATCAACATACTTGGTAATCATTGCATTTCTTACTTATCTCTTGGATGAAATCAACATACTTGGTAATCATTGCATCTATTAGACTCTCAATACTATAGCATTCTTTTCGCTCAGTATTGTGCTCTCTTTCATTCATATCTCGGATAGATCTTATCTTGGATAAATGCTTTTATATGTTAAGCTAGTCATGTATACGCTATTATTTCTTTGCTGAAGCGGCTTACAACGCGAAACACTTTCAGACTTTAGGACAAATGTGGCTACATAATCTTTCTATTGATGGACATATAATCTCTACAATAGATATAGATTTTCCAATCTATACTTATTTACTTCATGATGATAATTTACTACTTAATAAGAAAATAGTATACTACATGAAATACTTTTCTTGCTCTGCTGTGCAAAGCAGACATCATTCTAAATTCTACATCACATCTTTGACCTTGTAAGTAAGAATCTTTACTATCATCTCCAATCATGCAAACCCGCTTCTCATGACACAATATCTTGGTGTTTCTAGGTACTAACTAATCTATCCCTAATATGACATCATTTCTTCCCAAAGCCAACACATGCAAATCATCTTTTGACTTGATGTTGCCTATGAACAAAAAACATATTCTTAACATACTCCTTACATGTCTGTTGCTTTCTTGAAGCAAGCTCTACCATAAGTTTTTTTTGGTAAAATTCAATTATTCTTAACTATTTTACCACATGGAGTGATTTAAAACTATGCATGCTTCTTAAATTATTTTACCACATGGAGTGATTGAAAACTATGCATGCTTCTTAAATTATTCAACACTTGAAATACATTATTCGCAATCTTAATAGGAATATTAATAATTGAATCTTGGTTTTTGGCCTTACCTGCATGAACAATATCATTGACGTGCATATTCTTCAATCTCCTCGGCCACAGTTGCAGTAGTTTTTCCTCTTACTGCACAAGCATTGTCATTACTTGAAAATCCACGTAGATTCTCTTGCACATTTTTCCTTGTTTTCTTCTCTCTTGTAGGTTAATCTCTCATGCACCTCATGTGATGCTAGCTTGTTTTTGTACTCATTAGTTTTATGACCCTTTTCTAAACAAAAGAAACATAGGCCTTCATGCCATGTCTTTTCTATCATCTCTGGGAATAAATATGTGACCCATCTGCATTCTCTTATTCTGCATAAAATTTGCCTTCTCATCTCATAAAATGGATTTGCGAGCCATCTTCTGACTATACAATAAAATTGCAAAAGCTTTTTCAAAGAAAATAAATTTCAGTATGTATCACACAAAAAATAAAAATCAGTCACCCAAGACCTACAACATCCGCAATCAAGTGCGGATTGCCCAACCTAGGCTTTGATACCAACTGTGAACGGTTCCAAATCTAGCCATATCTTCATTGTATAACTTCTAATTCTTTAACTCCAAAAGTGTTTATTCTATGAGTCGAACACTAAGGCAATCTTGTATAGTTAAGAAAGTCAAGAGTCACTCATCGTTAAGCGTTCCATATATCAACTCAAATTCTCTCGTATACACGCTATTGACTTATTTATTTAATCTCAAAAAAATTTAAAGTAAAATAGTAAAAAGAGAGTTTGTGTACTTCCCTGATATATTTTCTGATGTCTTGATTGATTGGGAGTCAATATCTACTCTCTATAAAAGTTGTGGAAGAGTTGTTTGTAGATTTGGCAAACCTCTTAGATCTACTGTCAGGGCTGCAATCCGAACAGGTATAACTTTGCACACAGTTATCAGAAACTAGTCATGTGGGAACTTAAAATTACCAGCATGCATGCAGACAGAATTGCCAAAATCAGCAGTATGTCAAACCGAGGTCACATTTTACTTATCAAATTTTGATTTGCATCTCCATCTACACAATTAAAGGCTTCCTTTGAGCACACTAACTAATCGAAAACTCAATCTTGAATTTTCACCTAATTTTAACACATAATTTTTGCCTGCTGTGAAAAACTGCTAAAAACTTGTTGGAGTTCATTACTAAAATATGTAACATCTAAAACTTAGGATTATCTTTAATCATAACACTACAACATAAAAAAATCATAGACGCATTGCATAGATGTGCAAGTTACAATGGCATCTGTACTCGCATCTATAAACGCGTTTGTAAGCGCGACTAGTTCCTTTGAAATAAGACACTCTTATAGACGCGGTTAGGAGTTTTTTTATTGTGGTTTTTTTTGCATATATACATATAGATGCATGTTCATATAGTACTGGGATGCCCAATACCTCACCCATTGAGAATGACAAGAACCATTTTTGTACATAGAAAGAAGGCATGCTGGGAGATGAGGTCCACTTGTGTGTGGGAAGTGTTGAGCAAAATATAGTGGCTTATAGTGCATGGGTCGAGCGTATAGCAATGGTACAGAAGGCACATGCTAAAATAATAGAATTTTAAGATAAATTTTTATCGATGAGATGATGACCAACCAGGGACACGTGCCAAACCAATGAAGCAATGATGGCGAGAGGAGTTGCTAGAACAAAAATAAGATGATGATGTTAAGGATCAAGGAGGAAATGAAGCCTTCTTAGCATGTGATGATGTGTTTGATGCAGATAACCATTTTTCTTCTCTTTATCCTTTCATATCTCCCTTTGAGCCATGATGATTCCCTATGTCATGATGCTATAGCAAAGTCTTTGTATGCAACTCCAAAGCCAAAGAGATGATGGTTTCCACAGAGATGTGTCCTTTGATGTTATGTGTGCTTATATGTGAGCTTGGAAAAGGATAGCTTACCACCATATAATGCAGAACATCTTGGAATTGATGTGGGCAAGAGGTACCTTGGGTGCATGAGTGTGGTATGGGTTCATTGACTGGCTAGTTTCCAAGGCACAAGTGGGCTCTTGAGGGTTATTCATGTGGTCACACCGAGGCCCTGCATAGCCACTGAGGTATTTCTCATTTGGCTATTAATATTTTGGAAGGAGAGCTTCCCACCATATAATGCAAAACATCTTGGAATTGATGTGGGCAAGAGGTACCTTGGGTGCATGAGTGTGGTATTGTCAAAAATCTACTGGGCATTGCAACTTCCACCAACATTAAGACAAAGAAATTCCCTGGTGCTACATGAGCTAGTGGCATCTAAAGTACGACGACATCTCACACATCAAGGTGGCCTTTATTTCCAGCAAGAGGTCGTTCATGGATTGGTTGGTTTCCAAGGCACAAGTGGGCTCTTGAGGAACATTCACGTGGTCACACCAAGGCCCTGCACAGCCACTAAGGTATTTCTCATTTGGCTATTAGTATTTTGGAAGGAGAGCTTCCCACCATATAATGCAGAACATCTTGGAATTGGTGTGGGCAAGAGGTACCTTGGGTGCATGAGTGTGGTATGGGTGTGTTGTGAACATGTTTCTCATTGGGTTAGTCATGGTTGTGTGATACTAAAGAGTTGGTGTTATGGTGGTTGAGTTTGGCTATATTCAAAACTTTGTAACTACACTCTATGCCAAGGTGTGAGTATCTTGGGTACTTAAAAGGGCGACTATCTACAACACTCTACTTCATATTCAATCAATAATATAGAACATCTTGGAATTAATGTGTGTGAGCCCAAGGGGCCTTTGTGTTACAAGTCTTTTTAAAGTTGTGGGTGAGGTGGGAGTGTAGATTTAGTGTGTGGGTGTGTGTGTGTGTGTCTGTTAATGTGCCCAGACCCCCTTGTGTGCACAAGGATGCCATTCACATGCTAATCTCTCATTATCTCTCTTTTCTTAATTAATCTATTGCTTAAGGGTGTTGAGCCTATGAAATCAAGGTTTTTCACCCATATATAGCACCTACCAATGGAGTTGTGAGGTAGAGAAGTTGATGTACCCTTTTCCCTCTCTTCTGTTGATGTGAATGTGTATTTTGGGCTGTGTTCTGTGTATCTAGATGGTTGGACGAGGGTAGAGAGCTGTTTGTGAGGATCTTGGGATTGTGAGTGTGAGAGTTCCCTTTTCCAACTTTAGTAAAGGCTGGTGGTGCCCCTGTCTTTTTCTTTGAGTGTGTTCCTGCATGTGTGGATGGATGCTGCTCTATAGAGGACTGCCCCTTTCCTTTTGCCCCACATGTTTTGGTGCCCCCACTGAGGACAACCAAGCTTTAGTTAGGCCACTGGAGGGTGTATGCCCCATTAAATGTGATTCAGGGAGAAGGGTCTTTTAAAAGGGTTTCTCTAATCAAGCTTTGGAAGGAAGATTACAATCAAGATGATGTCTTATCTAGAGTTTCTAGGAGGGAAAGATGAAGACATTGCAGAGTTTCTTGAGAATATGGAGGTTGCTTGTATTAGCAACCACATTGATGATCCTGCACAGGAGCTGCATCTCTCTTGCAGATTTGTCTCAAAGGTGATGCAAGAGTGTGGTTTAAAGCCTATGAGGATGCAATAAGGGTAGCCCAACCACCTGAAATTATGACTATGGTTGGCCTAAAGCAAGCCTTAATCGATAGGTTCAAGCAGACTGAGGATCCAGATAAGGCCTGGCATAAAGTGCAGGCTCTTACACAGGGTGATAATGAACATATTGATGCCTACATCAAGAGGTTTTCCTTGCTTTGGGAAAGATTGTTCAAAGCTTTAGGACCTCCCACCCCCTAACATGATGAAGAAGGGTAGATTTATTTGTGAGCCTCAAGGGAACTATACGCTAGAGGGTGGAGCTAAAAAAGCCTAAGTCTTTTGAAGATGCTGTGGAGGTTGCAAGAAGTAAGGATTGGAAGCTACAACGGATGAACCAGCTGGGGATGGATTCATCTATTTTGAGGCCAGAAGTGAAGCGAGTAAAATTGCTTCCAGCTAGGGTACCCATGGAAATAGTCCACAATACTACTTCATCAATTGTCCACACCATGCCTCAAATGATGCCAGCATTATTAGTAGCTACTACCCTAGATGATGGGCTAAGGCAGGACATGCGATAAATGGTTGATTTAATGAAGAATCTTAGCCTGAATCTTATGAGTAATGCAAGTGGCAAATGAGGACGGGGAAGAGGTTTTTTCCAAGCCAATGGTGAAGGCCAAACAGGAAATGGTGGAGGCCGTGGATATGGCAGGGGACATAGATTTATACCCACATGTTACAATTGTGGAGAACTGGGACATCTAAGCACTGACTGTACAAGCGGCCAAGAATGGGAGGTGACATGTATCCTCTACCTTCTTAGTTGCCTAATAGATCAAATGATTATGGTATTGAAATTAAGGGTGAAGCATGTCCTAGTGGATTATCTAATGTGAAGAAAAAGGGAAAACTAAGGTGGTGAATGTGGTGACATTAGAAAGGACAAAGAAGTAGGAAGAGGTAGTGGTAATGCCAATAGGGAAGAGAACAACTGAAGAAAGGGAAGGAAGAGGTGTTGCAGGGTCCAGCATGAAAAAAGGAAAGGTTCATGAAGGAGAAGATGCCAAAGCTAAAAGAAAGAGGAGGCCTTGTAGAAAATTCCAAGTTTCTGATTTTTCATTAGGGGATGGCCAATCAAGCTATAGCTTGAAGTCTGACATCATCGACAGGAAGGCAAATGTGACTTTTGGACATGGTGCCAAAACTAAGGAAGCAATGGAAGAGTCTTGTTAATCCGATTGAGAAAAAGCCAGAGAAGGGATCGGTGAAGGTTCTCTCTATTGAAGAACTTCTAGATATTTGCCCAATTGTAGATGCTTGGCATAAAGGAAAAAGTATGGGGCATGCCTATGTAGGCTCAGATATGTATCATGAAGTGGAGGCCTATGATGTTAAAGCAATTGTGGATTTTCATGTTATGCCAGCAGGTTTAGGAGCGTATCCAATCATCCTTGGAAGACCTGGGTTGGAAGCAGTAGGAGCTGTGCAGGATTGGAGACATGGTACTATATGCCTCTACAACAAAAAAGGTAAAAGGAAGTTGTTTGATATGCATAGCAGGAAGTTTTTGGAAGATGCAGGTGAACATGACTCTAGTGATGTGAGGAATCTATAGCTCTTCAGATTAGTAGCTCTTCTACCAGTGAAGAGGAGGTGGATGTTGCTTTCCTTTTAGTAGAGAAAGAGAAGGATGCAAATGAAATTGTGGCACAGGTTAATGTGGAAGAAGCAGACACCCTTGGACCCTATGAGGTGATAGAAGAGCTTATGTAGCCAAAGGTGGAACCAAGCCAAAAACAAGAACTTTGGATGAAGACATTGAGTCGAGATCTATCCTCCATGGAGAAAAACAGGTATTTGGAATTATTGTCTAAGTTCCCTAATCTTCTTATCACCTCATACAAGGAAATAAGGGGATTGAAAGGTGAGGAATTGAAGATAGATTCAAAGGAAGGTGCAAAACCGGTAAGGCAATAGCTTAGAAGGATGGGACGTGAACAAATGTGCAGGTTTTGAAGGAAGAGGTGGACAAGCTTCTTAGAGCAGGTTTCATTACCCCAGTTGACACCGCTGATTGGGTAAGCCCAGTAGTGGTAACCCCAAAGAAGGATGGAAAATGGAGGGTTTGTGTAGATTTTAAACCCTTGAATGCAGCTACCAAGAAAGATCCTTATCCACTACCCTTCCTTGATGAGATTCTCGACACAGTAGCTAGTTTTGAAAGGTATAGTGTCTGTGATGGTTTTTCTGGTTACTTTCAGCTGAAGATAGCTCCTGAAGATCAGAAGAAAACCACTTTCATTACACTCTGGAGTTGGTTTTGCTACAAAGTTCTTCCTTTTGGACTTACCAATGGTCCTACTCATTACCAAATGAGAGCTAATTGGGTACTATCTCCTTTTCTTCGTAAGTTTGTTAGAGACTTCATTGATGATTTTTGTATCTATAGCTCCAAGCAAGATCATTGTGAAAAGTTGGCTCTAGCTTTTGAGCGTTATGATGAGTGTGGTGGACAACTCAATCCCAAGAAATGCTTCCTTGCACAACCAAGAGTGAAGCTCTTAGGGCATGTCGTTTCAGAAAATGGCATCGAAGCTGATTCAAATAAAGTGAAGTCTCTCATCCTTCTTCCTTCACCTAGAGATACCAAACATTCGTCCAAAAGGTGAAGTATATGACCAGGTTCATTTCTTTTTCTTCACAATTGCTTTATCATTTGCAACAAGCAGCTAAGCATGATCCGTTGAATTGGACTATTGAGTGTGAAAAAGTTTTTCAAAATGTCAAGGAAGTTTTGGGGGCTATGCCAACCATGCAGGCTCCTAATCTAGAACAGGTTTTCTATGTATGTAAATCCATATGTTGGAGATGATGCTATTGGTGCCATGTTATTACAAAAGGGGAAGGGTTCTCATTTTATGCGCCCAATTTATTGTGTTAGAAGGGTCAAAACTATGGCAGAAAAGAACATGTCGGAAGTAGAGCTTGTAATGGCAAGTGTGGTATATGCATGTAGACGGTTCCGTCATTATCTTCTACCTTGGCCATTTGTTTTCTTGACAAGCTACACATTTTTACCACAGGTTATCAATGGCAGCAACATGTCAAAGGCAGTGATGAAATGGGTTGTGGAATTGCAGGAGTTTTCTTTTTCATTCCTTGTGTTGAGGAAAGCACCACGGCCACCTTGGCAGATCTTGACTTACAAGGAGACTCCTCTCCTTATCGAAGAAGAGGCTGTGAAGAAAATTGTTGAGAATGTGGTAGAGATTAGGAATGCATATCTTTTGTTTTTTGATGGCTCTTATAGAAAAAGTCATGATGCTGCTTCAGGAGGTCTAGTATTATATGATCCACAGGGCAAGCTCCTTTATAAGAAAGGCATAAAGGTGGATGCACATAGCAATAATGAAGCTGAGTATTCTACATTAGAGATTGGATTGCACATATGTTTAAGGTATGGTGTACGCCAACTTTGTATTAGGGGAGATACTCTGCTTGTTGTTAAACAGGTACTTGGAATATGGACGAGCAATAATGCTTCACTTAAACTTAAATATGTTTCAAAATTAAAGGCCTGCTTATTAAGAAGTTTGAAGCATGGAGAATTCGCCATATAGATTGTAACCAAAATGAAGAAGCACATAAGGCTGCTCAGAGTATGAGCAATGAGGTATTTGTCCTCAAAGCTGATGTACCTCTGTATTGTGGAAGGGAGTGTCTGGAGAAAGAAGAGAAGTTTTTGTTGACCGACAGGATACCTGAGGAGATTGAGAAAACTAAGAAGTATGGTTTCGTGAGGAAAGCTAGTAGGTACACACTTATTGATGATGTAATGTATATGCAGGGAGCAGATTTGATTTTAAGACATGTACCATGGAAGGAAGAGTTGTATAAGATCCTTGAGGAAAATCATGAAGAATCTTGTGGTGGACATTTTGCATTCAAAATTACTTTGCATAAAATTTTGCAGGAAGGATATGTATGGCCGAGTGTTCAAAAGGATGTACACCACTGGTGCAAGTCATGCAAACAATGTTAGTCATTTGGAAACAGGATACTTAAACCCAAGCTTCGAAAAACCATAATAGCTTATGATGTATTTGAAAAATGGGGAATTGATGTTGTGGGTCCATTACCTATTATTAGCAGGGAAAAAAGCTATGTATTGCCTGCTGATCATCTTTCTAGGTGGGCAGAGGCTAAGGTAGTCAAGCAGATAGCTGCTAAAGATGTTGCAAAATTTGTGTATGAGGACATCTGTTACAAATTTGGAGTACCTCTTGAGTTGGTTTTTGATCAAGGGCCTGGTTTCAGAGCAGAATTGATAGGTTACTTATGCACCAAAATGAAAATTAGGTTAAACTACAATGCTCCATACTATCCACTGTGTAATGGACTCAATGAAAGATTCCATGGTGAGCTTATGAAGATATTGTCAAAGGTAACCAGCATCAAGGAAAAAATTGGGATCTGGAATTGCCTAGTGCTCTGTGGGCTTATAGAACATCTATGAAAATTGGCACGGGATTTACACCCTTTCATTTGATCTATGGCAAGGAATCTTTGCTGCCTTTTGAGGTGGAATTACCAGCAGTTAAAATTCTTGAAAAACTGATGATTGACCCAAAAGATGTATACAAGGAAAGACTTTTGTATCTACAACAGGTCTAGTTAGATAGATCTCTAGCTTTGGAACATTGTAAGAAAATGCAAGAAGAGAATGTGAAGCATACCAATGCTAAAATTAAAGTAAAGGGATTGAAAAAGGTGACATGGTGTTAAGATATAACAGCAAATTGGACAACACCTTTCAGAAGATATAACAGCAAATTGGACAACACCTTTCAGAAGAAGTTCCAAGTTAAGTGGGAGGGTCCTTTTATGGTGTTGGAATGCTTTGCCAATGGTACTTACCAATTGGCTAACCTTGATGGAAATCTGCATACATCCAGGGTAAATGGCATGCGCTTAAAGAAATACTGTGCAAGATTGATGACCATTACTAAGGATGACATGTATGAAATTGAGGCTATGATAGGCCAACGTAAGGAGAATGGTGACATGGGTCTCAATTTACTTTTCTCTGCTAGTCATAAATGATCTAGCAGACTTGGGGGTTGGGCAAACTATGTTAGGAGTTTTTTGATTGTGGGTTTTTGGCATATGTACATATAGATGCATGCTCATATAGCACTGGGATGCCCAATACCTCACCCACTGAAAATGACAAGAACCATTTTTGTACATAGAAAGAAGGCATTCTGGGAGATGAGGTTTTCCACTTGTGTGTGGGAAGTGTCGAGCAAAATATAGTGGCATATAGTGCATGGGTCGAGCTTATGGCAATGGTGCAGAAGGCACATGCAAAAATAATAGAATTTCGAGATACATTTTCATCGATGATGATGACCAACCAGGGGGTGGTCATATGCCAAACCAACAAAGCAGTGATGGAGAGGAGTTGCTGGAACAAAAATAGGATGATGATGTTAAGGATCAAGGAGGCAATGAAGCCTTCTTAGCATGTGATAATGTGTTGGATGCAGATAACCATTTTTCTTCTCTTTCTATCCTTTCATATCTCCCTTTGAGCCATGATGATTCCCTATGTCGTGATGCTATAGCAAAGTCTTTGTATGCAACTCCTAAGCCAACACAAAGAGATGATGGTTTCCACAGAGATGTGTCCTTTGATGTTATGTGTGCTTATATGTGAGCTTGGACTTGACCAGGTAACATGATGTGGAAGATGCATGGGACTCCTTTATGCAAAAAGAGATAGATAGTATTGAACTTTTTGGGCCTTGCTGGTAAGCGATCCCAGGTGTAGATACAATATGGCATGGTGCCTTTGATAGGGTATCAAATATAGTTGCAGGTATCCAAGGTAGGATGTGGAATGATGATGTGCATGCTAAAGTGCTCGAGTGGCCTTTTGATTGAGGCAAGAGGATGGAGTTTTCAAGTATTACCAAGTGGATGCTGGATTTTATTTGTTGACATGGGTTGAGCCTAAGGTATGCATGTGTTAGAACCCAAGGCTATAATGCATAGTTGGTAATAATCAATACTATATAGTTTTTTAAAGGCTATAATGTAGTTGGTAATAATCAATACTATATAGTTTTTTAAAGGGTGGCGGAATTGAAAATATCAACCAAGGACATTTTCAACGTAAGGATGGTGGGCCTGGTGGTTGCCAAATGCAGAGCAACAATCGAGGAGTTGCCGATTCCGCCAGAGGAACTCTTCAAGGCTCTAACAGTATAAAAGGAGAGGCGCTGGCAGAAGTGTGTAGTATTGTTGAGAGTGTGCGTTTAGTTGGTTTGCTGCCGCCGGTGCGAGGAGCTAGAGAGTGTTGTTTTTTGTTTGTATTGCTACCACTGGAGCAGAGCTAGTGTGTTTTGTTTTTGTGGGCTGCTGCCCCCTGGTGTCTGATTGAAGAGGTGTGTTGTTTAGTGATGATGTTCTGGGTCAGTTGTCAAAAACTCTGCTAGTTTTATCCAAGGAGTTGATGAGTGGGAGTCTAGCCAACTTTGTAGAGGAGATGCTGCCGTGTTCTCTACTGAATGAGCGTGTGGCCAACCTTGGGGAGACGCTGCCAAATTTTTTGTCTCCTTTTGCATCAGAGAAAGAGAGAGAGAACCGGCTTGGTGAGGCGTATAGTGGGCTGAAAATAAGATTGCAGAGTGAGAACTTTCGTTGGTAGCTAGTAGCTACTGAGTGGAGCGCAAAGCCATTTGAACATACACCATGGCCAGCACCTGACTGTGTGAAATCCACTCAAGATAGCCACCTTAGAAGGAAGCTGTGTGAGGCACTGCTATGGTTGGGAACATTCCACAAACATCCTAATGCCCCAACCTGTCAAAAATCTACTGTGGGCATTGCAACTTCCACCAACATGGAGACAAAGAAGTTCCGTGGTGCTACACGAGCTAGTGGCATCTAAAGTACAACGGCATCTCACACATCAAGGTGGCCTTCATTTCCAGCAAGAGGCCGTTCATCCACTGGCTGATTTCCAAGGCACAAGTGGGCTCTTGAGGGCCATTCACGTGGTCACACCGAATCTTGTCAGCTGCATAGCCACTGAGGTATTTCTCATTTGGCTATTGGTATTTTGGAAGGAGAGCTTCCCACCATATAATGCAGAACATCTTGGAATTGATGCGGGCAAGAGGTACCTTGGGTGTATGAGTGTCGTATGGGTGTGTTGTGAACATGTTTCTCATTGGGTTAGTCATGGTTGTGTGATACTAAAGAGTTGGTGTTATGGTGGTAGAGTTTGGCTATATTCAAAACTTTGTAACTACACTCTATGCCAAGGTGTGAGTATCTTGGGTACTTAAAAGGGCGGCTATCTACAACACTCTACTTCATATTCAATCAATAATACAGAACATCTTGGAATTAATGTGTGTGAGCCCAAGGGGCCTTTGTGTTACAAGTTATTTTGAAGTTGTGGGTGAGGTGGGAGTGTAGATTTAGTGTGTGGGTGTGTGTGCGTGTTTGTTAATGTGCCGAGACCCCCTTGTGTGCACAAGGATGCCATTCACATGCTAATCTCTCATTCTCTCTCTTTTCTTAATTGATCTATTACTTAAGGCTGTTGAGTCTATGCTGATCTATTACTTAAGGCTGTTGAGTCTATGTAATCAAGGTTTTTCACCCATATATAGCACCTACCAATGGAGTTGTAAGAGGTAGAGAAGTCTATGTACTCTTTTCCCTCTCTTCTCTTGGTGTGAATGTGTATTTTGGGTTGTGTTCTGTGTATCTGGATGATTGGATGAGGGTAGAGAGTTGTTTGTGAGGATCTTGGGATTGTGAGTGTGCGAGTTCCCTTTTCCAGCTTTAGTAAAGACTAGTGGTGTCCCTGTCGTTTTCTTTGAGTGTGTTCCTACATGTGTGGGTGGATACTGCTATAGAGGACTGTCCCTTTCCTTTTGCCCCAAAATGCATAAGTTACAGCTACGTCTATACTAGCATCTATAAACGTATCTATAAGCGCGTCTAGTTCCTTTGAAGTTAGACGCTCTAATAGACGCTAGTATAGACGGGAGGATAGATGCGCTTATAGACGTAGTCTGTAACAATTTCCTATGCAGTTGCAATTGTGGACCTTGCAAAGAAAACAGAATCTACAATCCCCAAAAATATCATTTGCTAAACTATATGCACAAGATTTTAATAATATGCATGATTGTTTGGTGCATTTATATACAAATGAATCTCTAGAAAGCATATTTGCAAGGAAAAATATACTAACGAAAGAGAAACGAAATAGGTATAAATCGAGTAATATAGTGAAAGGGATGGATACATGCAAAGGCTTAGGTATATCAAGTAATACCATGAAAAACAATCCAAAGGACAATGATTCAATCCCCACATCTTTTTATCAAAGTGAAGCTTTTTTTTAAAATCTTGAACCTCCATAAAAAGCAGTCCAAAGGTGAATGATTAAGTAATGCCACGAAAAGCAACATATCACAATAAATCTATACATGTAATCTCAAAAAGGCAGATTGCCATAATATGTGGCATTGTGCATGCTCGATGGATGTTCTTTCTTGAGCGTTTCATGAAGACCTTGAAGGATTTTGTAAGCCAAAATGCAAAGCTAGAATGTAGCATGGCTAAGGGTTGGTTGGTACAAGAATCACTTGTTTATATCTCAAAATATCTTGCCGAAGTGGATTCCTCTCTCCCTCACCTATGGAGCAATGAAGAAGACTTGAGGATGACCTCTCATGTTCCTCAAGGAAAGAAAAAGACCAAAGTCATGGATACAGAGATGCATAGTAAGCTTAATACCTTTTGTGTGCTTAATTAATAATGATGTGATGAGAAGATGGGTGGCAAAGTATGAGGATAAAAAGGCAAGAAGACAAAGTGAAAGGTCAGCATTCCGTGCGCTATGGACGTAGTGTGCCATACCGCGAGCACCTACGATCATTTCCAACAAAGGATCTTGATGTAGATTGGCTACATGAGGAGATGGAGAGAGTGGTGTAAGACGAAAACATGCATATCACATTGGAGGAGTGGGACTATACCCGAGGATGCTTCAAAAAGGTAAACAAACTTGTGTTCTCATCATATTTTAGTGTGTTAAACTTGCAAAAATTTATTTTGAGGTATTTATAAATTTTTTAATCTTGGTATAGTGCACAATGTTTAATGCTTTGTGGTCGGAGGGTAAACATTTTTGCACACAAAGGATTGATGATAAGAGGAACACCCAAGATTGTGGGGTAATTGCAAGCTTTGAGGGAGCCAATGGAGCCATGGATGATTATTGTAGATTGATCCAAAATATCATTAAGCTTGACTTTCGAAGCTTTTTTGTATGTATTTTGGATATCAAGTGGTTTAAGGATGTGGTGGAAAGAGGTCCTAATGCAACAATCAAGCGTCATGCAAGTGGCTTTGTGACCATTGACTCTACAAAGATTTGGCAACAAGGAAAGGATGGGACTCTAGTGCTACCATAACATTTTGAACAGGTACATATAATTATTGGTAATTACAATATTTGCATTTACAGATAGTAGAGATGTAATTTTTTTGTATGATGTACCTTTATGCTTGAATAGATTGTGTATCAACCAATAATTGACAATAAGAGATGGTGGCATATAATCCCAATCTCACCACGTTTAAGAGCCATTTATAGTGCATTCAATGACATTGAGCATATGGAGGAGCATGTCAACTCAACTATGAAGGGAGAAAGCTTGGAAAACATTGATGATGATCGTGCCATTGGTTCGTTCTTGGATGGGAGTCCCTCCACATCCACTAAGCATGGGAGACTGGAAGGCATTATGGAATGGAGTGGAAAGTCCTCCTCCCCCCGACATGAATAGGTAATATATCTTTGACATAGAATTCCAATACAAGCTTTGATTTGAAAAGATAATTCTCTTAATATTTGTTGTTATTTGATAGGGTACTCTATCTTCTTTCGCCTACCATATTGGACGAGCCTCAAAATCAACCATCGTCTCGATCCAATGCACATCTTCAAGAATTTTGCCTCTAACATTTGGGAGCACTTGAGAGGAACACGGGACTCCTTGCTTATAAGAGAGGATCTACAAACCATAGAGAGGATGGTGTTATATGTACATTATGTGTGCTATGTTGTATACACATTATGTGTGCATATACTAGGAGGCTAACCCACATTAGGCTTGTGAGCATGGGAGCATGGGAACAAGCTCTAGTGGAGCATGGGTTAGGACTAACCTTAAGGTTTAAGGTTAGGGTCAGGCATCCAAGGGTCACACATGAGGAATGGAAAGTCAAGAGTCACTTGAGGGCCCTCCTATATAATAGGGGCATGGGGCACACTCAAGGGAGCTTGGGGGCTTGGAGGTTTGGGCTCCATGAGGCCAAGGCTATGTTATGCTCTCTTTGTAGAGGTTCATATCTACTCATCTACCATTTCACACTATAGCTACATGCTATTGGATTGTGTTATACCTCTTGATGGTATGGGACATCAAGGTAGAGGTATGATGTATTTCATTCATTATTCATGTGTGCATCCCTTGGGCTCGGGGGTGGTTGGGTGGTTGAGTTTATGCCTGTTTTATGCATGTTTTATGCATAACAATTATCTAGAGAGATCTTAGGGTTTTAACAGTGGTATCAGAGCTATCTCTATTTAATTGTTGATTTTTTTTAGTAAATTTTAATATTTACTAATAAAATGTTATCTTTTGTTGATTTGTGTTGATGAAATGCACATGGATCATCGTTATGGTGATTGGAACGTGTGGTACTTCAATTCAATGGACGAATCGACGTTGCGGGGGAATACCGTGAGTTAATGCTATTTTTCCCTATTTTTTATGGTTAAAATCGAGCATTAATGGATTTTTTTTCAAAAATACCATAAAGTTTATGGTGGATATTTTTGAGAGGATGGATTCCCTGAATTTCTAGAATTTTTAGAAATTTTTTCCTAATTTTTTAGGAATTTTTTGAGCATTTTTTTGATTAAAAATGTATTTTTATACATTTTTTGCGGGTTTTTTCCGCGGGAATGCGATCAAATTCTGTCAATTTCTACTGAAATTCAGTAGGGGACAGCGTGTTGATGCATGAGATGCTCTCCCGTGTGCGTGGGGTCCTTTCCGTTTCTCAAATCTGATTTTTTCTCATTTTTTCCGTGAGAAAATCTCTTTAAAATGATTTTTTTTAAACATTAATCATAATTAATGATAATTATGATTAAGATATGATTAATTAAAAAATTAATCAATGGATTAAATTAATCTCTGTTTAGCAGAGAGAGGAGATTGGAGAAAGAGAATGAAAATGAAAGTTGAGAGGAAAGGGAGGAGAGAAGGGAGAAGAGAGAATCTTATCTCTCTCTCTCTGGTCCATGCGCAGGCGACGGGAGGGGGGGGGGGCTGCGCAGCAGCCGCCGGCGAAAAATCGCCCCCCCCCCTAAAAAAATCAAAAGGCTAAAAGCCTTAATAAAACATATATTCATTTTTTAAAAAAAAATGAGTTTTTTTTATTTTTAAAAAAAAGGCTTTTGAATTTATTTCAAGGAAAAAGCTTGGGAAAAAGCCTGGAAGTTTCTGAAAATTACTGGATTTGAGTAAAAAATCTCAGAAAAAATCCTGAAAATTTCTTATTGAAAAATATTGGCTTTTCAACTTCCGGAAAACCTTTGGCTTTCCGTTTTCCCAAAACCTTTTGGCTTTCCGAATTCCGGAAAAACTTTTGACCTTCCGTATTCCGGAAACCTTTGACCTTTCACATTCCGAATTTTTTTTGTCTTTTCATTTTCCCAAAACTTTTGGCTTTCCGTATTCCGGGAAAACCGTTGGAATTCCGAAATTTTTTGACCGTTCGTATTCTAAATGCGTTCGGGGTTGATTAAAAATTTCAAAAAATTCATGAAAATTAGTGGAAAATTAGACAAAGGTTATTTTAAATTTTGGAAAATGTGGGGTTGGTGTTTGGCATGTGGTGTGTCCATTCGGGCGCCCGTGACCATTCAAATTCCTTTAAAAATATATTTTTTGACCCAGAAAATTAGAAAAATCCATTAAAATTGAAAATTTTCATTGGATTTGAGAATTGTCGGGCGAAATTGGAAATTTCGTGAACGATGGGATTCTCAGGGAAAATTAGGAAATTTCTAGAAATTATTTTTAGAAATCCTAAAAATTGGTATTTTTAAAATATCAATGGTATTTTGGCAAATTAAATTGCTAAAAATTTTCTGGAAAAATATAGGTTTGGAATGCCATGAGATAGGTTTGGTGGAATTCAAAATTATTATATTTTGAGGCCCTATAAATTTAGAAAAATTAGAAAAAAATCATGATAATTCTTTTTCTCGAGAATTTAATATTTTCGAGGGTTATTTAATGTTGAAGTACGTTTTCTCGTACTGACATTAGATAGATGCGTGTTATTCGCATATTATTAATACGATTATATCTCGTATTAATGGATATTTATGTTTGGATTAATTCTAAACGATGTATTCATGATTTTTTACCATTGTTTAGCCATTCTTTTTGGACATGTTCCTTAATTTCTTTTGATGGCTATAATTTTCGTTCAAAGTGTGTTTCACCTTTGACACTTTTCCATGATAATTTATTTTACACTTATTTAAGTGTGGCTTGTGCTTAATTTCTTAAGCCTCTATCATGGGTTAGTTGATCGGTTTGTTTTGGTGGATTTCTATTGGATGTTTTCCAAGTTTTACAAGGACTCATCAGGTTTTGCCTAGATCACTTGTGTCTAGGGGTTTTTCTTATTGAGTGCTACACACACGTGTTTCACTTTCTTACTTTGGAGTTTTATTTGAACAACATAACGTTCATATGCTCCAAATTGATGAGTTGGCCACCAATTTAAATGCTTCTTTTGGCATGATTTATGTCCATTAGATGGTATGCATTGTTTTTTATGATCAACTATAGTTTTTATGGATTTAAGGAGCTTCTATGCTTTTATCCATGCTTTTATAAGGATCTTTTGATCTTTTGAATAATTACATGTGCTTTGAAGGTAGCATTTGCCTTCGTTTTTTGCACATAATTTTGGAGTATATTTCTTATGCTCTTGTATATATTCCAACTCGGATACCTAGTTGCTTATATATCTAGGTGAGTTATTTTTTCTACCCTAACTTTATTGTGTTTTGGGTAGTTATCATTAGAAAGGCGCCAATAATACAATTTCTTTTCTAATGATGTACTCAAAAGGAGTTATTCCTTGATGTAGTCTCAAGTATATAGAGACAGGTTTAGTATGTGAAAGTCTGGATAAGGCCATCTTATTCCTTTTACACAAGATTTTATTCATATTTTCCTAGACGGCATACTAGGGAGTTTCAAATTGTTAAGGTATGTATGGGTGGTATCATGGTGGTATGGGACGCTAGGGATCCCTCACATATATTATCTTATGGGATAATTTGGGCTCAAGATTGTTGCTTTGCTTACATCACTTAGCATGTTGATCTCAACATTCAAAGACAATCTTATTTTCTAAATTCACTAGAAGTTATATTGTGGGCATTCTCTAGATAAGCTTCTTTTATCTATAACCTGCATATTATGATGAGGGCAATCTCGTCGGCATTTTCACTTGTTGAAATCTCTTTCTTTAGAGTTCAAACAAGTTTATCTTGTTGTGTTCGGATAAGGAAATTTGGATTCTTCCTTTGTTGGCATTTCTTTCTTTAGTTCCGTACTTTAGGTGATTTACACAATCAACCTGATAGGTTTACGGATGGACATATGTGTCTCATCGAGACGTTGATGATTCTTTATGTTGATATGGATAACTCGAGACGTTGAGTATTCCATATGCAGATGTGGGTATGTCGGGGCACCGATGAATCCCTGGTTTCTGCTGTTATAATGCCATGTTTTCCTACTTTATTCTGAAAGGTTTACAACGAGGAAGTTACTTTGAATGTGAATTATTCTGATCATCCGCAGTAGTCTGATGGGCAAACAGAGTGTATGAATCAGATTATAGTGTATATGCTTTGTGCATATGTCTCTAGAAAATCATCATATTGGAAAATATCTTCCAATGATGGAATTTGCCTATAACAGTTCTAAATTTACGGCTATTATTTTAGTCCGTGCATACTTATGTATGGGTATCAACTCAGGGCACCTATTGATGTCAGTCTTAAGGACATCGAGCTTGATGCATCGAGGGATTTCTTGCGAGATATGTAGGAAATTCTGACCGAAGCTCGGGATTCTATCAGGAGTGCTCATGATAGGGCACGGTTTTATGCTGATAGGAGACGCTCATCTCGGTCTTTTGAACCAGGAGCGTTGGTTTATTTTAATGTTCCTAAAGATTTACAGACTTTGTCAATGGAAAAATGCTCGAATTTATCTCCTAGATATTCTGGTCCATTTCGAGTTATATATCGGATTGGCACGGTTGCGTATGAACTAAAACTATCTCCAATTGTTAGAGTTCATCCAGTCTTTCATATCGATAGATTGAAAGGGAAACTGGGAGGTGAGGATGACACAGTTACTCCTCAAGAACTCGTTGAAGTCGATGAATTATCCTATGTTCCACATGAACCTGATAAGGTACTTGAATTCAGGGAAAGGAAACTTTGTAGTTGACTAATCCCTGAGGTTAAAATAAGGTGGAAATTGAGAATTCGACTTGGGAGTCGGTTGAGATGGTTCAGCGCAGTTCTTCTTCTTTTCATTGCAAGAGTGCAATGTTTTGAGAGAGGGGAAGTATGTTATATGTACATTATGTGTGCTATGTTGTATACACATTATGTGTGCATATACTAGGAGGCTAACCCACATTAGGCTTGTGAGCATGGGAGCATGGGAACAAGCTCTAGTGGAGCATGGGTTAGGACTAACCTTAAGGTTTAAGGTTAGGGTCAGGCATCCAAGGGTCACACATGAGGAATGGAAAGTCAAGAGTCACTTGAGGGCCCTCCTATATAATAGGGGCATGGGGCACACTCAAGGGAGCTTGGGGGCTTGGAGGTTTGGGCTCCATGAGGCCAAGGCTATGTTATGCTCTCTTTGTAGAGGTTCATATCTACTCATCTACCATTTCACACTATAGCTACATGCTATTGGATTGTGTTATACCTCTTGATGGTATGGGACATCAAGGTAGAGGTATGATGTATTTCATTCATTATTCATGTGTGCATCCCTTGGGCTCGGGGGTGGTTGGGTGGTTGAGTTTATGCCTGTTTTATGCATGTTTTATGCATAACAATTATCTAGAGAGATCTTAGGGTTTTAACAGATGGAAAGAGCTTGGCCACGAGAGGGACCAAATGGGAAGACAATTATGCCTTGAGCACCTTGGATATTGACAAAGAAGGAGGAGAAGTTGGTGAAAGATGCCATTACTACATTCCTACTCCAATGGGGTGCATGAGGTGTTTAAAAGGTGCCTTCACAAAGACAAAGAAGAGAGGTGTTGAGCAATTATATGGCTTAAAGTCCCACGATTGGCACAAGATGCTTCAAGTAAGTGAAACATTGAAGTTGTAAATATTTTCCTTGTTCAATCATGATGTATCTAATCATGGTGTATAAATGTTTATAGTTTATTCTTCCAACAAGTATTTCCAATTGTGCATCCCATGAAGTGCGAGAGACGATTTATAAGATAGGGGAGCTTGTGAGGTTTGTACCCCAAACCGTCATAGCCAATTTTCTACACGCGTTTTCCTCAAAATGATTTGTTTATTGTTTCGCATTGTAGATATGTGAGCTCAAAGGAAATCAATTCATGTACACTTAACTATGCAAGGGTCATGGCGGTGGAGGTGGTTTGTTTGGTGGAGGAGACATTCCCACCACACGGTCACTTCTCATAAGCCAAGTACATCTTATGGTTCATAGACTTCAACCTCATCTTCAATGAGGTCAACCCTTGCTAAAGTATCTATCTCAATGTCCATGCCAATATCCAAAGCTACAAAGAGATCCATCCCACTACTAGAATCATCACTATGAGAGGAAATATCATCATCTCCAATAGCACGAGCATCATCTCCAATGGCACGATCATCATCAATGTTTTTCCTAGAATATGGTAGGAAGTTCTCTTTTAGCATTATGCATAAAAATAAGATATGTGATATTTTTTAAAATTCGGGATGATGATGAGGGAGAAATCAATCATTATTCTCATATATCACTTTCTTCAAGCTCTTTGGTCTAGATGCCACCAATGATGGACCACAAATAGGACATGCATGGTATCCAGATGTGGAAAGACCTAAACAACATACACATTCAAGCATGTCAAAAAGCAATACAATGACGTGCATCGTCCACATCAAGATGGCCTTCAAGAGAAAGTCTCGTGAAGATGGAGGCCGACATATGTCATGTACATGGATACCTCTCCAAAGTATCTCAAGCTCATCAATCAAGGGCTCAAGATATATATCCATATTCTTTACCTTATGTTTCCCAGGAATGAGAAGGGATAACATAACATGTTTTTTCTTTATTGCCATGGATGGAGGAATGTTGTAATTCACCACCACTACCACACTGGCCATATACTATATGAGGTGCTCTTGATTCCAAATGGATTAACACCATCCATACCCAATCCAAGTCTTAAATGTCTAGGCTTTTCCTTGAAGCTTGACCACATTTCCTCAATGTGCTTCCAAGCAGGAGTGTCCTGCGGGAATTTCATTGGATCGATGAGAGGAATGCCATGACATGAGCTCTGCAATAGATTTGCAATTGAACATGTGTTGGATGTGAGGAATGATGGAAAAATGTTGCAACACGTTACGCAGCACATGTAGACCTTTAAGGTCCTCTCGATATCTTGGCTCGCCACAAATAGGACACTCTTGAGCCGCTGCATGTATCCCATGGAAGAGAACACAATCATTGATACATGCATGTATGCGAGTATAATCCAAGCCAAGAGATGTCACAAAGGGCCTTGCTTGGTCTCTTGAGGTTGGCAATTTATTCTCCTTTGGAAGCATCTTCGACAAAAGCCTATCGACAAAAAAATCAAATACATTAATATAAAAAATAATTTCTTCTTATATATCTATAATGGAAGTAGACAATTTATGAAAGTAAAAAACTCACTTGAGAAGTGCATTCAAACTTGCATTGCTCCATCCATAGATTGTTTGTTACAAGTTCAGCAACTCGAGAGCAACACGTAGAATGGAATATGTGCATCCCTCAAAAAGTGGGGTCAAAGCCACATTATAAAGGTGACCATTTTCCATGGCTTTTTCATTTTCACTATGCTCATTGGCAAATAGAGCACGTACCATATCTTCTAAAACCTCTTCGTCCACAATCTCATGAGGAAAGGGTGGTGGGCTTGTATCTCCATCATTCCAATCCTCCACCACTTCTACGTTTTGTGAAGCCTCTGCCGCCATTTCTCTACGACGCTTGGCCTCTTGATGCCGCCTATGAGTTAACATAGAAGGGTGCGGTACATTATCCTACACACGAGTATTTCAATGTGAGTCTCCATTGAATACTAATTCTTAATTAAATTCTTACAATATAAGCAAAGTATACTTACTGTTGACCATCCCGTCGGTTCGCATTTTCCATTCATCATAATGCTACATTGTCGATGCATACATCCTCGACAACGATCACACATACATTTTATTTTTTGTTGCAACCAATGATCTCGATTTTGAACACAAAGGGACTCATCATCACTAGAAGAACTGATTGATGAAGACATCCTGCATATTCAAAAAAAGAATAAATAATTTTCATCTTTCTATGTGTGTGCAAAAACTTTTCTGTTCTGTTTTGCATTTTATAGATACGCTTTTAGACGCGTGTACAGACACACTTATACACGCGCAAATAGACACACTTATAGACGCGTGTACAGACACACTTATAGACGCGCAAATAGACGTGCACTATGGTGAAAAAGATCGAAAATTAAACCCGAGAGTGTTTTACTAGTATTTTGACAAAACGGAGTTCTTCCAAAAAACATCCTTCCCTATTTCTAATCCTCTCTCACCCTCTCAAGCTTCATCACCAAACTACAAATCTGCTTTACAAAGGACTATGGAGTAAGAGTTTACCTTGGTACATACCTTGGTTGTGGTGAGTCTCTTTCTCTTCTTCTTCTTCTTGATCCTCTTCTTCTTGTTCTTCTTCTTGTTCTTCTTCTTGCTCTTGCTCTAGCTCTTGCTCTTGCTCTTGCTCTTGCTCTTCTTCTTGAACCCTTAATATTTTCTTGGTTTGTATATATGCATTACTAATCTTTTGCTCACCCTTTTGTTGGTTTTGTAGGTCCTCTAATCCTCTCTTTCAACATCACGAAAAAAGAGGTAAGTGCTTTCATATCTTTCCTTTTGTTGGTTTTGTAGGTCCTCTAATCCTCTCTTTCAACATCACGAAAAAAGAGGTAAGTGCTTTCATATCTTTCCTTTCTTTCCTCTATTTTTATTGCACCCTTGGGTGCTGGGGGGACTTGTTTTGTAGGTTTGCGTATAAGCTTTATGCATAAGCCTTCATATGTGCATAAGGCCTCATGCATAAGATTTATGCATAAGCTCTCATGCATAAGGCCTCATGCATAGTTTTATGCTTAAGGCCTCATGCATAGCCTTATGCATAAGCCTTATGCTTTAATCTTTATGCATAAGCCTTAAACATAAGCTTTATGCTTTATGCCTTATGCATAGCTTTATGCATAAGCCTTATACATAAGCTTTATGCTTTATACTTTATGCATAAGCTTTATGCCTTATACTTTAAGCTTTATGCTTAAGGCCTTATGGTTAAGCTTTATGCTTTATGCATAAGCCCTATGCTTTAAGCTTTATGCATAAGCCTCATGCTAAGCTTTATGGATAAGGCCTCATGCATAGCCCTATGCTTTAAGCTTTATGCATAAGCCTCATGCTAATCTTTATGCATAAGGCCTCATGCACAATCTTTATGCATAAGGCCTCATGCATAGCTTTATGCATAAGCGTTATGCATAAGCTTTATGTTTTATGCTTAAGGCCTTATTCTTAAGCTTTATGCTT
>NC_141071.1:51802338-51872338 GCF_041138505.1 Cibotium barometz | reverse complement strand
GTGATATTTTCTAGGGACTATCCTTTGAGATACCTTGATAGGTTGTTCTGCTAATATGATTAGAGATATCTATTGATTCTTTTTAGAACTACTAAGATGTTACTTATTTTTTCATAGGAATCAATATTGGATCTCTCTAATTGAGATCACTAGGTAGCCAATTATTTTCCAATTGGTGAATTATCCCTTTACTTTGGATGATACTCTATTCAAGATTTATCAAGGGATTGATCCTATCATTGTATAAACCAAAAGGTATTTTGGGTGACATCTATAACACGTGATAGGTCCTTTGACACCTACAAGACACACGCGGGCTAACTCTTTGTTTGTCTGTTTGGATGGATGTAGGTAAGAGGATCTATTCTCTCAAAATATCTTTGGGTTTATGCTCTACACCAAAAGTTTCCAAATAATGGAGTCACTGGCTCCACTTACTTGTAACATGATTATTGTATACAAATATGTTGTTATATAATCATTTTCTAATTGCTGATGTAGGAGACTGAAAACACATACTGTAACTGCAATATATATCTCTTTAAAATGGGAGATATATGGAACCTCTAGCTTGATATTGTTGATCTTATAAGTCTAGCTCTCCTCGCTATCATTATTCTCAATGAATTGATAGGTTTCAAGTAGGTGGCTTTTCTTTTGGGGTAAGATCAAGGCTCACAGCAACAATTTGCTTTTCATGCTGGTGGAAGGTAATCCTTATCTCTTACTCATCTCAAACTCTAATAACTTTATTTTGATTTTAGATCCTACCACTTGGGGTGTCGAGATTCTGATGGAACATAACCCGTCAAAATCTTGCTAGCATGTCTTGGCATGCATAAAGGATGAAGGGTCTTAGTGCCATAATAGATTTTTTGGTAAACATTGCCAGTAAACTCGAACTGGAGTCTTCACAACTTAATGCAATTGGCAGATGTTGTGCCTCACTTATTTATGGAAAGAATTAAATGGATCCCCAAGAAATGGCTATCAAAAGTTGGCTCTTGGATTAATCCTGACTTTTACACTTAGTAAAAATGTTACTTGACAAATTCATGTTGGTGATTGGGTTGGATAAAGCACCCAACAATGTATCCATAATTTGTAAAAAACATGCCTACATGGTAGGTAAAAGGGGATTATTTGGAGATGAGTTTTACAGACTCACTAACAATCTTTTGAGGCAGTAGCACCATACTCATGGGGCCTACTGCCTTAAACATTTATGAGTATGGTGCTTTGGGAATGGGTTGGTGCGCACACACACACACACGCACACACAAACATACATATGCTTTTCATGTTTTTTTTTTTTTAAACTCACTAAAAAATACTCCTCTATCTCCATCTCCCACACACAAACACACACAAACACTCTCACTTTCACATCTTATTTTGGGTGCATCCCTTAGCGTTAATCCTTGATAAGTTGATTCACACATACGACCCTATAATTCAGGAGCATTCACATACAACGTCTCTTTAATGATTAACCACACCTAATATCATGCATGCAAGGATTAACTCACCTGACAAGGTGTTTATCTCCACCGAGCCACAACTCTGACCCCATGGCAGCACTTTCTTTCTGGTGAGCTGGCTCTGGCTAGCTATTGTTTATGACCTTGCAAATATAATATGGTGGGAGCCGATGAAGGCATGATATGGTTCTGTAGATGTGCTCGTGGGGTGCGGTTATGGTGTTTTGGAAGATTCCTTATAAAAAGAGCAAGGTGAGTTCTTAGACACTCACTTAGCATGTGCATTGTGTCTTGTGGTTGTTTGCCATGTCTCTTGTGCTAGCATCAGTTGGGAGTTCCTCCTCTCGGGTAACTCTTGTTGATTTACCTCGCATGATGGTTGAATCCCTTTATAATTAGAGATGGTAACTCTGTGCTTAGTATAGACTTATGGGTTGATGAGTGTATGAAAACCTGTATTGTGCTATGTCCATACACCTGTGTATGACTTGTATTGCATGATTGGATGATGAAATTTGGGGAATCCTACACAGGATATATATCCAATTTTGGATAATGTACATGCTAGTTTTTAGAGATGTTTCTCAGTTCTTATGCCATAATCAAGTCTGAATTGTTTTTTAGAATATATTCTTAGTCTTTATGCAAGCATCAAGTATTAAAATAATCTAATTTAACTGATGATACTTGGCTATGCATATCTTATGAATAAAACTGGCTACGCTAGTATATGAGTCTTGTTATGCACTTTGTTTTTTTAGAAATTTTAAATAAATTTGTGTACAGCTCATTACATGGATTCAATATCATATCTGTGGTTTTTTGTGTGTGATGATCTTGTATTACTGAGGGATGAGCAAGGCTAATGATGCGGATTTAGTATCATTTATGATATATTTTCTAGTTTTTTTGGGTTGTATAACTATGGATTAAATATCATATTTTTTAGGTTTTTTTATTGGATTAATATACGCTATTTAGCAATAGATGAGGATTGATACTAGCATATGGAGATTTATCCTCAAAAGCTAAATTAGCCCCAAATAGATGGCACATCGAATATGGATGTGTATTACTTTTTCTATGATAACCAACATTCAACATATAGTTAATTGGCCTGTGATTGGTCATGCACGTCTGATGGTACCCAATGCTGATACACTAGGCAGACTCTGGAAATTCTATCAGACCTCAATATAGGCCAAAGAATTAGTTAAAATAACTTAAAAATTAAGAATTTAACCCTCAAGTTAGTTAGATAAAGAGAGGTCATGTGCATATGAGAATGAATACCTGAGTACCTATACCTTGATAGGCTATTCTGCTGCTCTGGTGATATGATTAGAGATATCTATTGATTATTTTTAGGACTACTAAGATGTTACTTATTTTTTCATAGGAAACAATATTGGATCTCTCTAATTGAGATCACTAGGTAGCCAATTATTTTCCAATTGGTGAATTATCCCTTTACTTTGGATGATACTCTATTCAAGATGTATCAAGGGTGATCCCATCATTGCATAAAATAAAAGGTAGTTTGGGTGACATATATAACATGCGATAGGTCCTTTGAAACCTGCAAGACACATAGGGCTTACACTTTGTTTGTCTATTTGGATGGATGCAGGTAAGAGGATCTATTCTCTCAAAATATCTTTGGGTTCATGCTCTACACCAAAAGTTTCCAAATAATGGAGTCACTAGCTCCACTTACTTATAACATGATTATTGTATACAAATATGTTGTTATATAATCATGTTTAATGTTTTCACTGGTCAAGTTGGATAAGGTTCTTGGATTTTTTTGACTGCTAATGTAGAAGATTGAAAGCACACATTCGACTGCTGATGTAGAAGATTGAAAGCACACACACACACACACACACATGGACATGGACATAAATATATACCTATGCTAGGAGGGGGTAGGGAAAAGGGGGTTTAAAATGCATGAACATGTGGAGAAGTAAATATTACTTGCATAGCTTTCACCAATCAAGAAAAAATCTCTAGATTTGTATTCATGAAATTTCTTGAACCATCCTAGGAGAAATGCTAAAGAATCTTACACTGTAGAACATTCTTCCAAGGTTAGCTCTTCACTAATCAACAAGATCATTGAAGACATCAAGATAAAAGTTCTTCCAAGGTTAGTCCTTCACTAATAATCAACAAGATCATTTAAGACGTCAACAGAAACATAAGATAGATGGACTTCTCAAATGTATGTGTGTATTTAACTACCTATTAATAAAGCTATATTGAGATCATACTAGGTACAAAATTTAAAAAGAATATAAAAAATTTATCTTTTTAAAAGTTTCTCATAAATCAATAAGGCCTAACAATAAAAGCTATGCTAAGATCATACTAGGTGCAAAATTTAAAAAGAACACAAAGCTTCTCATATATCTCCATCTATATGTTTTTTAAAATTTTCATGCCCTTCTAATGGGCTATTACTATACCTATATTAAGAATTCAAAGTTGTTATTGTTGGGAGATATTCTATCACCATATTGTACTCTCCAACATATCCTACAGCATGACCACACCATCTGCTTAGTTCTTCTTCTGCCAAATCTCCATCATGGTACTTTGTAGTTACAAAATCAGCAATGGGGCACCTCTATATCATTATCTAGGTTCCTCCTAGATTCTACAAGGAAAGAGTATCATTTATCACATATTTGTTAATTGGTTCCAACACACAAATGCTCAAATGCTTGGGCTTTGTCCCCCTTGATTTCATTTTCTCCTTTAGTCATGATTATACTAGTTATGAACAAAGGTTGGACATTATAAATACTTTTGTTAGGCAATAGCTAACCGCAATTAGCATGGTGCATATTTGTGGAGGCCATGAGAGTAGCTTTGGAGCAGATAGTTGAATTATTTATTGGTGAACCAACATTGTGGTTGGGGTTTGTTAAGAGGAATAAGGAGAGGGGGAGAGGGTCCTTGTATAAATAGGTCAATGTATGAATAGGTCCCTAGACAACTGTTCTTCTACCATCATACCTTCTTGTCAGAAAAAAAAGTTTTGTAATTGGGCACTCACATGGCACGAGACTATTGTCCTTTGCATGAAGGCGAGGAACGCCGACACGAAACCCAATGCAATAATAGTTTGTCAGAGCGCTGCCCAAGTAGACATGCATCTACAGTGGACACCGCAACAGTGGACAGTCCAGTGCACTGGCCACCGGCAAGCAAACACATTGGCTGCCGCCAGTGCACCGGCTAGCAAGCACACATAGCACCGCTAGCACACCGGAAAGCAAGAACACCGGCTAGCATAAGGGAGCACACAACACCGCTAGCACACCGGCAAGCAAGGACGTGTGCTACAGGAGGCTAGAACATGTAGCACCAACGACGGACGAACGGCACGGCCACGAACTGTCGAACCTCACCCCCCACAATCAAGCATGGATGTCTCCTAAGAGACAAGGGTTAAGTCAAGTCCCTTCTTCCCTTTATACCCATTTAACACATCCCTCTCCACGCTATATGGGATATTAGGGTGCCTGTGTGATAGCTCCTGGTGAGGCTGTGAAAGAAGGAGAGAAAAAAAGAAGAAAAGATAAGATGGAAGAAGAGAAAAGGAAGAAGAGAGAAGAAGAAGAGAAAGAAGAAGAAGAAAAAGAGAAAGGGAAGAAGAAGAAGAAGAAGAAGAAGAAGAAGAGAAGAAGACTTGTAGGTCTCTTGTCTGAGATGCTACCTAGCTGGTTTACATCTGTGGACCCATATAGCTTCGATGGTACATCTGCTGCATAAAAAAATGCATAATCGACAGTGGCCCTCAAATACCAAAGTGTGCATCGCACATTGTCAAGATATGGTTTACGCGGAACCTCCATAGACTGGCTCTCTAAAAAAATAGTGTAACTCAAATCTGGTATACTGATCATGACATAGATCAAACTCCCCACAATCTTCTTGTACATAGTGGAATCCTCCAACACAACTTGCATCTGCACTAAGATTGTCACAATATATGACAATCTTTCTCTCCACATGCAACCCCAAATCAGCAAGTAGCTTACGTAACCAAGCTACCTCACATGCTGCCACCACAGCTCCTCTATACTTGGCAAGGCAACTGTGGGCTACTTCTTGATGCTCCATGTCATAGCAGCACTCCCTAATGAAAACATAAATCCATTGGTAAATCTCCTGTATGAGATGCTACCCCCAATTTGCATCTATGTACCCATATAGCTCTAATATTACACCTTCTACATAAAACAATGCATAATTAACAGTGGCCCTCAAATACCAAAGTGTGCGTTGCACACTATCAAGATGTGGTTTGTGCAAAAACTGTATAAACTGGGTCTCTAAGCTAACAGTGTAACTCAAATTTGGCATGCTGATTGTGACATAGATCAAACTCCCACAATCTTCCTGTACATAGTGGAATCCTCTAACACATAACCTATATCCGCACTAAGCTTTCCATTTTGATCTAATGGCATCGAGATTGACTTACAATCAGCCATCCCATACTTGGACAACATGTCCAATACATATTGTCTCTGTGAGACAGCCAAATACCATTAGATATGCGAATGACCTCAATTCCTAAAAAGTAGCATAGATCTCCCAAATCTTTCATATAAAACTTTCTTTTGAGAAGACTTTTCACATGCTCAATCTCATCCAAATTGTCACCTCCAACAATAATATCATCTACAAAGATGGTGATGATCACAATACCCTTATCACTCTTGCACACATACAAAGAGTGATCTGCATCTGCCATATGAAAACCAATAGTGACAAGATACTCAACAATCTTGTCATGCCATGCACATGGAGCTTGTTTCAGCCCATACAATGCCTTAGAAAGCTTACATACATACTCTGGGTGACCTGTATCCTCAAAACTTAGTGGCTAATCCATATACACTTCTTCTTACAATTCAACATGCAAGAACACATTTTTTACATCCATTTGATGTAAAAACCAACCTTTAGTTGTAGCCACTACAATCACAGCTCTCACAGTTGCCATATTTGCAACCGAGAAAATAATCAATCCCATGTGTTTGCACATATCCTTTGGCTATCAATCTAGCCTTGTACCTACTTATGCTACCATCACTGTTATGTTTCACCTTATACATCCACTTACAACCAATAGCTTTCTTGCCTTCAGGCAATGGCACCAAATCCCAAGTCTCATTTCCATACAATGCATCCATCTCCTCATCCATAGCTTTCTCCCAACACACATTTCCAATAACCTCATCAAAGCATGTGGGTTCTACAACCTGCACAACTTTTGCCATATAAGCATAGTGGTGTGCCACATAACCATCATAAGTCAACCTCTGCCACCACAGGATTTTTGACTCTTCCATATCTTCAAAACTTTGTATTCATGGCTTCTATAGCCTTCTTCACACTAGGTATCCTCATTGCTGGAATCCCAAGCTCCTCATTAAGGCTAATCTCCAAGCCACTAGACTCCATCAACAAGAGAATGCTCTGCAAAAATATCATGCATACCAAGGGGCTCAACCACTTTCTCTTTGCCTTTATGTGATGTACCAACTTGTTGGAATTATTCAAATTATTTGGCATTTATGGATTTATTTTATGTGTAAGAAAGACTGATCACCTCTAACTTGTCACATATTTTGAGCTTATATTGTGAATGTTAGTGCAGATCAATGGGGGCAAGGTTAGTGTGTGGGATGTGCATGGATCCACTGGGCTTGCCACAATGGAAATTTACTGATGCATATGGAGCGTGGCGATTATTTATGATCGGAAATGGCATTGATTATTTATGTGCACATTAGTGTGCAACATTTTGATTTACATTAGTTCTATTTCATGTGAGTGAACCACCTTAGAGTATTCACAATTTTGTATTTAGACTTATGCAAGCCCAAAGTGGAGATCCATATTTTTGGCAACATGTATTTTTCATGAGTGAACCTTAGAGTATTCACAATTTTGTATTTAGACTTATGCAAGTCTAAAGTGGAGATCCATATTTTTGGCAACATGTATTTTTGGCTCTTGCTTTTTATACAAGGAAATATATTTAAATACACCATGAAGAGGATGTGAGCCACTCTCACGGTGGGGGAAATTAGCATAAGCTTTCATCTATTTTGAGCTTTGAATATTCTTCTCATGTTTGTTTTTATGGAGGGCCTACCGTGAGCTTCCAGCATTGGTATCAGAGCATTTATTTTGTGTGCAAGGAAGACTAATCACCTATAACTTCTCGCATATTTTGAGCTTATATTGTGAATGCCAGTGCAGATTAGTGGCAAGGTTAGTGTGCGGGATGTGTATGGATCCACTAGGGACTTGCATCAACAAAAATTTATTGATGCATGGCATATAGCAATTATTTATGAATGGCAATGATATTTTATGTTCACATTAGTCTGCAATATTTTGATATACATTAGTTTTATTTCATGAGTGAACCTTAGAGTGTTCACACTTTTGTATTTAGGCTTATGTAAGCCCAAAGTGGATATCCATGTTTTTGGCAACATGCATTTTTTTCTCTTGCTTTTTATACAAGGAAATATATTTAAATACACCATGAAGACGATATGATCCACTCTCATGGTGGGGGAGATTTAACCCATTCTTTTCTTGCGTGCATAAGCTTTCATCTATTTTGATCTTTGAGTATTCTTCTCATGTTTATTTTTATGGAGGGCCTACCATGAGCTTCCAGCATATGAGGTAAGGTAGGAGGTAAATCATTTGCAAAACAATCCTGAAACCTAGCCATGAATGCTTACTGAGAAGGAGTGAGATCATTTTTATATGCGTGCACTTCATTAACTAAAATCATGTATGCACGTGATTGCTTTTACAAAGTGCACGTTTAGCTTGGATATGGGATAATAATGGATACATCTCAAGAGAATAATGGATACATCTCAAGAGAACAATCACCAACTAATTGCATGAGAGTACCATTATGTGTGAAATCCATAGTATGCATGAAATAATCAATATGTGGATTGAACTCATATCTAAATGGCATACCAAGGATGATGTCACTAGAATTGCATGAGAGTACCATTATGTGTGAAATCCATAGTATGCATGAAATAATCAATATGTGTATTGAACTCATATCTAAATTGCATACCAAGGATGATGTCACTAGAATTGCATGAGAGTACCATTATGTGTGAAATCCATAGTATGCATGAAATAATCAATATGTGGCTTGAACTCATATCTAAATGGCATACCAAGGATGATGTCACTAGAATGCAAAGATGCAATGAGAAAGTTTTGTTTTTGTTTATAAGGTCCAATTTGTATCTCAAGGTCATGAACTTCATGAGTTCCCATGTAGCGTGTACCTTGAAATGCATATTTAACCTTATAATACGAACGATGAATCTCCAAATGCAACCTAGGAAATGCCTTTTCAGAAATAAAATCATGCGTACTACAATCATCATGCAAAATAGTGATGTCGTTTCCATTAATAGATCCTTTCACGACACGAAGCAAAGAGTGAGGAGTGATTGAAGTACCTGCCGATTCGCTTTGCGTACCCACTTCTTCATTGTTGAGTTAATCTTCCATCCAATCCAGAGTCGTATCACCATCCAATCCGGAGTCGTATCACCATCACCATCATAGTATAAGTCGTCTTCGATATTGTGAAGTTGTGCCACTTGACTAGGACAAAAAGTACACTTGTTGGCTCGATGTCCCACTCGATGGCACTTGACGCATGTAGGCACATTACCACCTTGACAAGGTTGGGTAGGAGGGCAGGGAGTGGGTGCATTACTATTGTGACTAGAATTGGGTTTGGGGTGTTCGTTTCTTGTGTGGTGGTAGCATTAAAATTGTTCTTTACATTTGAATTATAAAAAGTGCATGCATTGCTACTACCATTACCAAAATAATCACTATTACCTTTCCATGGACACCATTTTGTTATGAAGGAGATTGATAAAATTGAGAGGGTCGAAAAGAAGATCTAAAACCTTGATTCCCCACACAAAAGAAGATTGTCGATTGGGTGGAGAAGCATACCAACCATTATGAGGTAATTGACGAGGCAAACCTTTCTTGCGCTTGGAATCATGAGCAAGAGAGATTACATCATCAAGAGAAGTTGGCTTGAACATGTTCACATCCGCTTTTTGAAAAGATGCAGTGGAGAAGAGAGCTTGAGCTCTTGCAAGCACACACACACTCACAAAACCCTAATAGAGAACACACAAGGTGAGAGGCTGAAAATCTTCTTCTTCTTCACACAACACTCAACACAGTGGAGAAGAGAGCTTGAGCTCTTGCAAGCACACACACACTCACAAAACCCTAATAGAGAACACACAAGGTGAGAAGCTGAAAATCTTCTTCTTCTTCACACAACACTCAACACACCATATACAAAGATAAGAGTACACACATATGAAAAGGTACTCAACCAAATACATACTAGGGTTCTCTATAGTGTGAACCCAACTAAATGAGCTGGCACTATAACTATGCCAGTCTCTAGAGTGGCTGTCACACAGCCTGTCATCCCACTCACCGCATATCACCCATGATCTCACCAACCATGCTAGTGGTGTAAGTGTGGGGCCTATCCCCCATGCGGGTCATCAGTGTCCATCGCCTCACTAGATGAGCTCGATATCTCAACACTCCCCCTCGAGCTCAACTCCATCTCATGTACACCAAGCAAAGCCCTGAATCTGTGGAGCTTCTCTATACCCAATGCTTTGGTGAAGATGTCAGCTACCTGATCCTGCGTGCTGACATAACCAAGGTCAACATCTCTTGCCAAGACCTTCTCTTTGACAAAATGGTAGTGGACCTCTATATGCTTCGTGCGAGCATGAAAATTTTGGTTCCTGGCTAGCTGTATACTGCTAATGTTGTCACAGAAAATGACAACTTGTCTATCCACTGATAGACCCAAATCTGCAACAAGTAGCTTTCTCAACCAAGCTACCTCATATGCTGCCATAGCAGCACCTCTATACTTGGCCTCTGTAGTACTGGATAGAGCAACCGTAGGCTGCTTCTTGCTGCTCCAAGTCACAGTAGCACTCCCCAAAGAAAACATGAAGCCACTAGGAGATCTTCTATCTGAGATACTACCAGCCCAATCAGCATCTATGTACCCATGTACACATATCTCTGTCCCAGTTTCATAAAATAGTCCACAATGCAAAGTAGACCTCACATACCTCAGTATGCGTCTCAATGCATCCAGATGCGGCTTCCGAGGAACCTGCATAAACTGACTCACCAACCCAACAGCATAGCTCAAATCTAGCCTGGTGATCGTCATGTAGATCAAGTTTCCTACTATGCGCCTATACATAGTAGGATCCTCCAAAATCTCTCCTGAATCTGCACTCAACTTGCCATTCTGATCCAATGGCACTGAGATAGGCTTATAGCTTGTCATACCATACTTGGACAACATGTCCAAGCCATACTGTCTCTGCAGTAATCCAATACCATGTGGTGACCTAATCACCTCAATGCCCAAGAAATATCTGAGCTCCCCCAAATCCTTCATCTCAAACTTCTGTCTAAGCAAGATCTTTACATCAAAGATCTCTGCATCATGGTCCCCCATAATGATCAAGTCATCTACATAGATGACAACAAGCACAACCCCTCTATCACTGTGTCTCACATACAGCGAGAAATCTGCCTTGGCTACATAAAAGCCAATAGTGACAAGATATTCAAAAATCTTGTCAGACCATGCTCTTGGTGCTTGTTTTAGGTCATACAAGGCTTTCTTCAACTTGCAGACATGCTCGGGGTGACTCACATCCTCATAACCAGGTGGCTGCAACATATACACCTCTTCCTGCAAATCCCCATACAAGAATGCATTCTTTACATCCATCTGATGTAAAGACCATTGCTTTGACGCAGCCACTGCTATCACAACTCTCACTGTTGCCATCTTGGCAACTGGGCTGAGAGTTTCCTCATAATCAATGCCATATGTCTTGGCTACCAATCTAGCCTTGTACCTGCTTATGCTTCCATCACTGTTATGTTTTACTTTGTACACCCACTTGCATCCAATGGCTTTCTTGTCTTCAGGCAATTGCACTAAATCCCAAGTCTCATTTCCATATAGTGCATCCATCTCCTCATCCATAGCTTTCTCCCAACACACATTTCCAACAGCCTCATCAATGCATGTGGGCTCTACAACCTGTACAACTTTTGCCATGTATGCATAGTGATGTGCCACATAACCATCATAGGTAAACCTCTGCATAGGATTCTTTACTCTCCCAGATCTTCGCAGCTTTGCATTCATGGCTTCCATAGCCTTCTTTACACCAGGTTTTCTCATAGTAGCTAGGATCCCAAGCTCCTCATCAAGGCTCATCTCTGAGCGACTAGACTCTCCATCAACATGAGAATGCCCTGCAGAAATGTCAGGCATACTAAGGGGCTCAACCACTTTCTCTTTGCCTTTATGTGATGTACTAATCACATTTGCAGGACTGGTATTATGACGCAGCCTGCCACTCCATGGTCTATCAACTGAACCACTAGATGAGGACTCTCCTGGTCCACACTCAAAGACTGTGATTGCTGACTTGCATTCTGTGCAACCACATTTCCACTCACATCAGCCCCAATAGCTTCTTTTTCAATAGCATACTAGCTGCTCATGTCATAAAAAACAACATCCCTGCTTACCCTCAACTCACATGTAGCAGGGTTATAACACCTGTATCCCTTTTGCTCAAGGGAATATCCAATAAACACACATTTTTTAGCTTTTGGATCCAGCTTAGTTCTCAGCTCATCTGGCACATGCACATATGCAATGCATCCAAAGACTTTCAGATGCACATATGCAATGCATCCAAAGACTTTCAGATAAGACAAATCAGGTTTTCTACCAGTAAACCTCTCCTCTCTAGAGTTACATCATGTATGGCTACAGTTGGAGTCGTGTTCATGATGTAAACTGTTGTAGAAATAGCCTCAGCCCAATAGCTATGTGGCATATTCTTCTCTTCCATCAATGCTCGCGCAATCTTAGCAATGTGCAGTTTTTCTACTCAGCAACTCCATTTTGCTACGGAGTGTATCTACATGTAAACTGTCTCCGAATACCATTCTTCTTCAAAAATTCAGAGAACTCATTGGAGAAGTACTCTCCCCCTCCATCTGACCTTAGGCACTTTACATATTTCCATGTTTGCTTTTCAACCATAACTCTGAAATTCTCAAAGTGAGTGAACACCTCACCCTTCTCCTTCATGAAGTATACCCACACTTTCCTTGTGTGGTCATCAATAAACGTCACAATACCTGCAGCCTCCCATAGACATGGTCTTCGTAGGACCCCATACATCTGAATGCACAACATCTAGTGCATTTCTGCTCACATTTCTGTTACGTGGAAATACATGCTTTGTTTGCTTTCCAAATTAGCATGCTTCACATATTCTCTGCATACCTTTAACTTTAAACTTTGGCAGCCCTGTCACAATTCCTTTAGTCTGCATAGACTTCATTCTCTGCACATTCACATGTCCAATTCTTTTATGCCAAATGTCTGTGTCTACAACAATTCCTGAACCATTTGCAAACATTGCAGCACTCACTTCAGGCATGTTTACATTTAACGTAAACATTCTGCCCACTCTGTTGCCTTTTGCAAACAACCAACCTGCACTTGTCTTTAAAGTCTTCAACATAACCACCATCAGGGTTAAACCAAACCTGCAAACCCTGCTGAATCATCTGGCCAACTGAAACCAGATTCTTTGTTATATGTTCGAAACATGAAGTACATCTGCAAGGTACTTCACTTTGCCATCCTGCATAGACAATGGCACATCTCCAACATGGGCAATTGGATGAGCAATGTCATCCCTTGTTTCCACAAAACCTTTCAAGGTTTTTCATCTCCTTGAACCACTCCCCATGACTTGTCATGTGGTTCGAAGCACCTGAATCAACGTACCATACATCATCTTTATGTGCTGCTTCAACATTTTCAGATATGGCATCAACGACATGCTGTATAACAAACAACCTTTCATTATCCTCATTATTTTTGCTCGAGGATGCATAGTTGTTTTGCTATAATTTTTCATTTTGCATGTCAGCCTGCTTCTTATAAAACAATCCGCCTGCACATGTCCAGGCTTACCACAATAAAAGCATCCACGTGTATCATTATACTACCTTTGCCAATTTCCACGACCTCTTTGACTCCCCCTTCCTATGAATTGGCCTCTTCCACCTACGTGTTGTTGTTGTTGTTGTGGATTCTAGGACTGTTGTTGTTGTTGCTCTGCTGGCCATAATTCTGATTACCTGTTCGACCACCTCCTTGACCGCGTCCATGGCCTCCTCTACCTCATCCGCTTCTTGAACTTGTGTAGAAGACCTGTTGCTCTCAACTGTTTTTGTTTTGTGAAGACTGTTGGTCTTCACCCAAGCTCTTCTCTTCTATAATCAGCATAAACACCAAATCTGTAAAATTAGAAATATTTTCTTGAGTTTAAATAGACGTCTTGAACGCCTTGTATTGTGGCCGGAGACCACGTAGACAGACTTTCACCTTATCATCATCATCTACTAAAACACCAACAGATGCAAGGGATTCCACAATACCCTTTATCTTCAATGCATAGTCATTCACAGACATACTCTTTTTCTCCACAGTATGAAGTTCATTCTTCAACTGTATCTTTCGTACCTTGGTATTCGTTTCATAGAGTTTTACCAAGGTATCCCACACCTCCTTGGGGGACTTGGCATCCTGTATGTGCCCAATCATGGTGTCCTGTATAATGATAGGAGAGCCAATACATAACTTTTCTGGCTCCTTGGTTCCAATCCTTGAACTCTTTCACATCTGCAGAGCAGTCGGATTGATCTCCGGTATCTCTAGTGCCTCTTCATGCTCATCTTCTATTATGTAGTCCCAATAACCCTTTCCCATCAGGAAATTCATCAACTTGAACCTCCAAGCATGGAAGTTGTTCTTATCAAGCTTCTCATCGGCAACAATCTGGTTTATGCCATCATTTGACATCTTGCCAGATACACAAATTTACCAGAAACAGCACTCTGGTTTGTCTTGCACAAACTGCTATATTTTCTGCAGCGGTACTGTAGTACACTCAAATGTCACAACCAGTGACCTCAATGTGCATACATACACCCAATGGCAACTGTTGACCTCCTTGCAGCACACACAGTGTCTGCACAGCCAATCTGTCTTCCTGCAGTTCTTAAAACAGAGTTCTGCAGAGAATCGATGACTTACCCGCGCAATGCTCGAAATCGCCTGCTTTCTGAAAAACGGAGGTCCTGACGCACCCAAAACGCGTTTTCGGCCAAAAAAATTCGTTCGATAGGACATTATAGTTGCCCTATAGCTTTACTCCCGCGAAGAAAGCTCCTCAATCAGAGATCGTTTGTCGGTGCCTCCCGTAGAGCTCCCGACAAGGGTGTAGTCGCTAACACAAATAGGGAAGAGTAGTTGAAGTTCTTACCCTCGTACTGCTTCCTGTGCTTCTCTTGTTTGCAGCTCAGCCCTTAGCATGAACCTAGCTCTGATACCATGAAAAGATACAGGGGAGAAGAGAGCTTGAGCTCTTGCAAGCACACACACACACTCACAAAACCCTAATAGAGAACACACAAAGTGAGAGGCTGAAAATCTTCTTCTTCTTCACACAACACTTAACACACCATATACAAAGATAAGAGTACACACATATGAAAAGGTACTCAACCAAATACATACTAGGGTTCTCTATAGTGTGAACCCAACTAAATGAGCTGGTGCTATAACTATGCCAGCTCTCACACAGCCTGTCATCCCACTGGCTGCATATCACCCATGATCTCACCAACCATGCCAGTGGTGTACGTGTGGGGCCTATCCCATAGGCGGGTCATCAGTGTCCACTGCCTCACTAGATGAGCTCGATATCTCAAAACTTTTGAATAGTTATCTTAAGACCATCTTCATACTTTTGTTGGAGTGACTCTTCAGGAACATCCTCGAGCATACAAAGCATAAGAACTGATTTCCAAAATCTCTCCGTGTATTGAGAAACAATATCATGATCTGTCATGTGGAGACCATTCCATGCTCGATGAGTGTTAAGGTGGAATTGTGGAGAAGAATATTTGAATTTGTCTTGGAATTTATCTCATGTGAAAGGCTTGGTAGGACCCATGTGAAGTGCGTTCCACCACAATGAAGCTCGATCACTCAAATGATTAGTAGCACACTTTATTTTATCTTCCTCTCATCAGCAGAGAAGTGTTGGTTTTCATTAGGGAGTGTTGCTGTGACATGGAGCAGCAAGAAGCAGCCCACACTTGCCTTGTTCAGTATAGAGGTAGAGTACAGAGGAGCTACGATGGGAGCGTGTGAGGTAGCTTGGTTACACAAGCTACTTGTTGCTGATTTGGGGTTGCATGTGGAGAGAAAGGTTGTCATATACAATCTTAGCAGTATACAATTGGCTAGGAACCCAATTTTCCATGCGTGGATAAAACACATTGAGGTACATTACTACTTTATCAGGGAGAGAGTCTTGGGCAGGCGACATAGACCTGGCCTACGATAGCACACAAGATTAGGTCGCTTGACATCTTCACGAAGGCCTTGGGAGCTAGGAAGCTCCGCAGATTTTGAGATATGCTTGAGATATGCTTGAATTTCGTGAGCTGAAGTTGAGCTTGAGGGGGACTATTAAGACTTTAAGCTCAACATTAGCTGACACTCACGAGCCGCCTGCATGACCATTTGACATTTAGATCACTAGCGGGTTTGGTAGCTGGCACCGACATATCTTTGCCAGAGATTCTACAACTGGACTACACCGACTAGTCACACCTACCCACTCCACTTAGCGTGTTCATATTATGGACTACTTGTATATACTCTATTATGTGTGTTAGTCACTTTATCTTTTTGTGTGGTGAAGAAGAAGAATTTTCACCCTCTCACCTTGTGTGTTCTAATCTAGGGTTTGTGTGACTGTGTGTATACTTCCAAGAACTCAAGATCTCTTCTCCCCTGCATCTTTTCACAAATCTACATCATCTTTACTAGCAGCTTGTTGGCCCTAGGGCCAATCTACCACAAGAAAACATGGTGTAGCTCTAGTGATGGTAGCTTGGCCCTAGGGCCAAGCTAGCAAACCAAGTTGCAAGCAAAGAGGATGTTGATTTATTCTTGGATGCTTGGACCTAGGGCCAATCTACTAGCAAAGATGTGGTTAATTTGTTGATGGTAGCTTGGCCCTTGGGCCAAGCTGCCAAGAACAAATCTACTATAGCAAAGATGGTGTTAATTTGTTGATGGTAACTTGGCCCTAGGGACAAGATAAGCTAGATTCTTGTACAAGGAAGCTTGTAGCTCAGGCCACCTAGATTCTCTTACAAGGGTCACTCTTGCTATGAACATGCACATAGATGGGCCCAAGGGCCATTATATCATGCAATCTTGAAATTAGGGGGTTCACTGAACATGTGCTACTGCTATGTACTTCATGGTCATGCAAAATAGCCTTGGGGGGTTAGTAGTCAATGTGATATACTAGTGTTGTGAGCTATTAGTAGTCAATGTACTCTATGAGTAATTCTTTCAGCTATATAGCCCGTGCATAGTGCTATTTGTGAATCTTAGACTTATACACCATTGTACACATGCTATATAACTGGTTCAATGCTATATACACCATTGTACACATGCTATATAACTGGTTCAATGCTATATAACTAGTACATGGCTATGCAATAGAACCCTTGGATTAATGATGTGTGCTATATTAGGGATGGCCATTCAACATGTGCTATGTAATTGGTCAACTATGTTATATAGCTCGTAGAGAGTACTATTTACTACATGATCATGCTATATTAGGGATGGTCATTCAACTTGTGCTATGTAATTGGTTAACTATGCTATATAGCTTGTAGAGAGTGCTATTTACTACATGATCATGCTATATTAGGGATGCTCATTCAACATGCAGTATGTAATTGGTTAACTATGCTATATAGCTCGTATATAGAGACTACTATTTACTACATAATCATGCAAAATAGCCCTGTGCATTAGTCAATGTGCTATACCAGGGTGTTGTGAGCTATATAGCATTCTTCAATGAGTTATCCCCATGACCTCTACACCATGATATGCAAGACATGAATAACAAACTACGCTCTTATCCACAGTGGAGGTATGTATGTGAGATTCATCCAACACGTGTACTAGATGTTCGATTGATTTCTTGTAGAGCCAGTTTGAAGACGACAAACATCTTTCTTGTTTGAAGACACCCTTGTATGCTCCGTCCAAAATTTCACTACTACTTCCTTGACCTCTTCAGTCAGCCTAGAATGGGAACTCTTTCTTTTACATTCTTACAGTGGCAATGGAGAAGCCTGAGCATCACTACTAGCTCTACTTACTGCAGCATAAAGTTTTCTTGGGTGAATGTTAAGAAGCTTTGCAGCTTGAAGAAGGCTAAGGTCTTTGTCACCATATCTGAAAACGTGATTTGATCCATGAACAAGCACTGTTAGAGCTGTGCTTCAAAAATAATTCATCCGAGGATGTGGAGACTTCAACACTTATAATGAGGTACTGATTGCAGAGACCAAAAGAGAGAGCCTTTTTTATTTGTCCTTTGTATATGGTAGAATCTGTTCATTACTGAGGACTTGCTTAACGATATCTGCCCTGTCATTTTTCCCCTGTAAGGTTTTAGCCCTGTCAAAATTTGCTCAACTAGATGCTCTGTACATTTTTGTTTTCTTAATTCAATGTCTTCCTCATTGTCTATGACCTGTGATTGGTTCTGTAATTGACGCCTTTTTCGATACTCCCTCTTCATAAAACCTTCATACTTTTTAATTGCATCCTATTCATCTTCAATGAGAAGTTGATTTCTTCCTAAAGAATGGGAACATTCTTGAAATGAAATGAAATGTGCCTGTGAAGAGTTGCTTACAACCATCAAATGCGCAACAGAACATCCTTCCTAATTTGAAGGTTCTATGCTATCTTCTCTGCCTTCCATTAAACAAAACCAAGGATAGATATGTAAATAGCCTTAAGAAGATATGGAAATACCCTGTTAATCTCTCTTTGTGTGTGTGTGTGTGTGTGTGTGTGTGTGTGTGTGTGTGTGTGAGACACAGAGAGAGAGAGAGAGAGAGAGAGAGAGAGAGAGATGAGAGAGAGAGAGAGAGAGAGAGAGATGGACAGAGGTTCTCTATACAGCTCTCTGTGTGTGATGAGAAGGAGATGGGCAGAGAGAGATAGGTACAAAGAGGGAGGGGGAAGCAACAAAGGCTTTTGAAGAAAGAGGAAACCCACGTAGCAACCCCACTATGTGGGAGTTTCAAATCCGAGATGGGCAGAGAGAGATAGGTATAGAGAGGGAGGGGGAAGCAACAAAGGCTTCTGAAGAAACAGGAAACCCACGTAGCAACCCCACTGCATGGGAGTTTCAAATCCGTTATACATATAATATAATTTAATTCTTTTGTGTGACTTATGAAACATAAACCAACCCTTGAAATATAGCACAAATATAGCACAATAGCTAGTGTCACATCTATATGAGCCACCATACCATGCATTCACCCTTCTCTTAGTCTTTTAATTCAAACAGTCCTTAACTTCTCTTGGTCTTTTAATTCTTTCAAGTCATACATGAATCTTTATTTTTAACATAATTAATTATCACTTGCTAAAAACGAGCGAATCATCTCTAGTTGCTAAGTCATAACTATACTTACGTGTTAGTCCATCCGGTCTATATAGATAAGATAGTCAATCTCGATAGCAATTTCTAAGGAAAAGTGTGACAACTGGTCTCTTTGGGAGAGTAGTATCTTCCAATCTATTTGGAATTAGAGAAAAGCCAAAACTATAAAGTTTTAGGAATGCTAATTCTCCGTAAAACATATCTCTATTACGGTTCTCTAAAAATGAGTTCTAAGGTCTTTTGAGAGCGTTCAAAATGGCCAAAGTTGTGTTCTCAGCATAAAATTTTCAAAAACAGCCAAGTGCCTCACTTTGCACTCTAATAACTCAAAAATAAAAGGGATTTGGCTTTGTAAAGTCTCATACACTCTTGTAAAGTTTCTTGTCCTCTAAAATTTTCATGTTTACTTCAACATCTGATTCTAAATACACGAAAAGATAAACACTTCACAAAATAGCCCCTAATGAAGGTTATACCTAAAGTCTAGTAACATAAACTAGGCAAATATTCTATCTTCTAATTCTTTAACTCCAAAATTGTTTATTCTATGAGTCGCATAGACTAAGGTGATCATGTATAGTTATGAAAGTCAAGAATGAATCATCGTTAAGTGTTCCATACCTCAACTCGGATTCTCTCATATACATGTTTATGGATTTATTTATTTAATCTTAAAGAACATTAAAGGAAAACAATAAAAAGAGGTTTTGTATACTTTCTTGATATATTTGATGTCTTGAGTGATTGGTATCCATGTCTAGTCTCTAGAAGTTGTGGAAGTGCTATTTGGAGATTTGGCTAGCCTCTCGGATCTGGTGTCAGGGCTGCAACTTGTAAGTAACTTCGCACATAATTATCAAAAACTAGTCATGTGGATATAAGACTATATTAGGGAGTTTGGGAAACTCCCGATTCCCATTTTGCAAGATAAGAAAATGGGGGGCATGGCAAATCCTTTTAAGATTTTGTTAAAAGCCCCTCCTGTGGCATGTCATTGGAAAGCTCTTGAAGAGTAGGTTCTAAATCCACAGTCTCCGACAACTTTGGAATTCATATGCTCAAGGTACACCAAATAGTAGATTGAAAAGAAAATTCCCAAAGTAATGGGATTTTTCCAAACTCCCTAATATGGTCTTATATCCAAAATTACCAAAACATGCGTGGTCTACAACCCAACACGGGTAGAATCATCAAACTCACCTGTATGTGAAAGTTGATTCAAAAAATAGGTCACGTTTTACTCCTTTATCAAATTTCCATACCACAATTGCAGCAGCTTTTCCTCTTGCTCCACGAACATTGTCATTACTTGAAAATCCATGTACATTTTCTTACATACTCTACCTTGGTTTCTGAGTTGCTGTGTTAATTCCTCATGCACCTCACATGATGCTGCCTGGTTTTTGCACTCAAAAGTTTTATGGCCCTTTTGTAAACAATGGAAACATAGGCCTTCATGCTGCGTCTTTTCTACCATCTCTAGGAACAAATATGTGAAAGATTGGTTACCATTCTTCTTCTTGCCTATTTGCATTCTCTTATTCTACATAAAATTTTTCCTTCTCGTTGACACTTTCTATCATCAAAATTTAAATGAGCTTGCATCTCTTCATCTTCTCGACCAACCTCTTCTTCTTCAATTAAATCCATGGAAGTTCAAATGTGCATAGTTCCCATTCTTTCATCCAATTCTTGATTCCTATCAATAAGACTGATAATTTTATTTGAAGTTACATGCACACGCAATAATTCATGTAAAAGCTCCTCCTCTAACCTAGGTTGACTTCTAAATTTGTTTAATGCGTAGCCATCTTATGACTGTACAACTAGGGACATTCTTTGAAGATAAGACTTTTGCATGTTTCTGATCTTGCACAAAATTGCAAAGATAAAAAACTCTTGGTCGTACCACAAAAAACAAAATCACCCAAGACCTGCAACATTCGCAATTACGTGCGGGCTTTCCAACCTATGCTCTGATACCAGCTGTGACGGTCTTGAATCTAACCATATCTTAGTCGTATAACTTAATCTAAGAAAACATTAAAATTCACTTTAATCATGCTATTTCTACATAGTAATACAATCAAATCAATCCTCTCAAATAGCAAAATAAGCATGCATGCCATATCCAAGATTCTTATCACATAACAAAAGAATCATAAAGTCTCAAAAAAACATTCATATAATATAAATTTCTATCAATTAAATTATATCATCTCAATCAATTAGCATATATGTGTCTATCTCAAAGATTCTAGCATCATCACCATGCTCAACAACATGGTTAGTCATGATGACCAAAATCCAACCAATCTAGGGCTTTCTACGATGCCCGTCCACCCAACCTCCACACTGGACATCGCGGTCATCCCAGGTTCACCTCCATCTCATTCTTTTCCTGTCTGGATTATTCTACCACACGGCTCCTGAATTGAAAGGGTGTTGTCGGATGTGGGTGTGCACGTGGACCTTTCAGAGTATGTTGCTTTGCATCATCCTCAGATAAAATCATCATCTGCTCTTCCCACTTTAAGTGCTTCTTTTCTAGATTGTGTCTCTCCTCACTGCTCTTCATTTCCCTCTCTGTGAATGGAGCCCAAGCGATGGTGTACTGCTCCTTGTTCTCTGCCCTTTTTGTAACCTCACAATTCTACAGGGCAAATGCTTTTGCAAATTGATGCCCGATCTCACAATTGAATGGTCCTTCTTGATAGACATCCCAATGTCGATGGAGCAAGCATTCTGCAAACTCTGGCTTCACATGATATGATTTAATCTTCTTGCTATTTCCTGGAAGGGGCTTTGAGCACAAAAAAATAGAGCTCCAATTTTCATGAGAGATGTCATTGTTCCCATACTAGGTGGGATCCCCTCCTACCATGAAAAGACCCCGATCTTCATGAAAGTCATGTACATAGCAACAAATTTTTTTGTGGTGAGGTGGGGCATCGATGTGCTTCCCTCTGCTTTCCTAGAAGAAGCTTATGACTTCATTGAAGAGCCTGACCTTCCCATCCTTCACTGCACCACATGCCAAAAAAAAACACCGATTTAGCATTGGATGCATTAGTATTCTTCTTGATGAATAAACACAATCAGGAGAGAGAGAGAGAGAGAGAGAGAGAGAGAGAGAGAGAGAGAGAGAGAGAGAGAGAGAGAGACCTGCAATATTTTGGCAACATGCAAACTGTGTGTGTGTGTGTGTGTGTGTGTGTATTGCATGTGTGCAATAGGTAAACAAGCAAACCTGTCTAGTGAACATGTAGAGTGGGAAAACACAGACAGTAGAACAAACACAGAGCAGGAATACGCGGCAAGGAAGATAACGTTTTAGTCACACCATAGTCCAAACAAGTTTGAAATGACTGTGGGCTCATTATTGTTAAAGAAGGTGAAGCTCATGCCAGTATACTTTTGAGTCCGTGAAGCATGGCCTTGTGGGTTAGAAAATGTGGGTTGGATGGTATAGCTGGGTGATACTACAAAAGTAGGATCTGCTAGGCTCACATGAGGTGTTACCATTTCACTCATTGTGGGCATTCTTGCTTTGGATGTCCCAACTTGCACCATAGGCCTTTGGATCCTTTCATGTTCAATGCCCTATATATGCAATTTCAAATACCCTTCAATCGTTTCTCCTTTGTTGTGGCCCCAGATATTTATTAGACAATCCCCTCCCAACTAACACCATAAGCTTGGCCTGTGGCAAAATCCACAAGAGTCTCTGTTGATGTGTCATACTCCAAATCATTTGTAAGAAGACGTTGATCCATGATTTGCAAGCCTAGATCTTTTCCCGAGGTAGACACAATGTTATTTCTTGTGTCGAGATTATCAATGTGGCATTACTTATGTAGTCTTGTCTTGGGACTTGTTTTGGGTGTACTCGGCTATTTGGGCTCCTAATCGTTGTTGTGCCACTTGCAAAGTCTCTTCTTCCTTTGCTTTGGCAACCTAGATTAGTGCCTCTACTTTGTGCACTTCTTCTAATGTCCTACCATTGGGAACAAGCACTTGTGTAGGAGGTGGTTCCATGGTCACAGTTGCGGCAAGTGCAACAGGAGTTGTATGGATAGGGATATCAATGTGAACACTCCCTGCTTGTAGCAATGAGATTACACCAAGTGTCTCTCTGGAGTACCTTAACTCCTTCATCATATGGTCTATATATAGTAAGGTTTAGTTCAGAGTGCTGAAATATACAAGTGAATAGGGTGTGTGTGGGAACAAGCTCTTGGATAGAGGCTGTAAAAGAGGAGATGTAATTGTGAAAGAACCTGTGAAAAGGTGAGAAGAATCTACTGGGAGAGAATAATGGGTAGCATGAGGGAATTTAGGAGTGTGGAGATATTCTGGGAGATATTCAGGGAAAAGAGAAGAGGTGGAGAGAATCAGGCAAGAGGTGGAGATATTCTGGGAGTGAATCATGGAGAAATCAATGGGATTTCATGCTTGATGTAAACTCTATAAATTGAGGCATAGCCCTAATGAGAATTTGTTGGTTTTTGAGTATCCATGCCTACATTAATCTATTTGCTAATTATTCACTAATTACGTCTTAATCATTTACTAATCACTTTGTTAATGATGTTGATTCTAGTATTTGATCCACCATAGCTCATCATTTTGCTCAAATTTCACTATGGTATCAGAGCCATGCCTAGAATCCATCAGATTTATGAGCCCATTAGTTAATTAATTTTGATTAGTAGATAATTAGCAAATAAATAAATTTTTAGTGAGTTTTCACTTCTCCCCTTCACCCCTAGCCAGTGGAGGATCTCTAGCATCTTGCACAGTCAAAATTAGGTCTTGTGCTTCTAACACAAGCTAGCCAACATCATTGGCTTCAAGCCCATCCAAAGGGAGCAGCAAACCGCTGACAGATGCAGCCGGAATTACGTTTTTAGCAGGCGCCATTTTTCTGAAGCAGTTTGAAGATTTCTCCTTGCTCAAGTCAAATCCTTCTAATTCCTCTTAGCCCAAGGGGTAATCAAGCATGCTCTACAAGCTGGTGAAGACAGAATTCAATTTCATCAAGTCTACATTGAGATCAAAGCTCTTCATCAAATCTGCAGGTGACTTTGGTAAAACAGAGATTAAGCTTTCATTATTTGGTCAAATCTTGTGTTTCTTGGCTTAATCCTCTACTAGACTCATTGCTATTGATACCTTTGAAATCATTTGAGCTTATTTGAAGTGGAAGGCACCAGATCTGGGCTCCCCGCATACTCTGTTTTTTGCACACATCAAGAGCATTAATTTACTAATCATTGATTAATCAGTGCTAATCACTGTATTTTGGTACAATTGAGGGTTCAAATTAACCATTAGGTATCTGATACAGATCCCTAAAGCTTCAGATTGCAAATCGGAGTTGGTTTGATACTCCAACCATCCCGTACAAATTGGTTACCCTTAATTTAATGTAATTTCTGGTGATTTTATGCTGATAAAATTGTTGTAATCATCTATTCAACACCAGATTGAGTTGTAAAAGGGTAGACACTGTCCTTGAATCTTGAATTTGGATCAAGAGGTAAGACCCCCATCACATCACCATGAGTTCAGCATAGGAAATAGCCAAATTTAATATGGAACAGCTCTATACATGGCAGACAAAAACCATGTATTTGCTGATGAGGAAAATTTGTGGGGATTAGTTGAAGGGAGAGATGAATGCCCAGAGAGAGGGGAAAATGAGTGGAAGAGAAAGAATGAAAAAGCATTGGGACTTATTGCACTCAGTTTAAATGATGAAATCATTCATCATATCACAGGGATACAATGGGCAAAAGATGCATGGGATGAACTCAATAAATTATTTGGTACACAAGCAAAAAATTCAAAGATAAATTTATTAATGCAATTCTACAAATTGGATATGAAGGAAAGTGAACCTTTAATCACACAAACAAATATAAAAGCATTAAGCAACAGCTGGCAGCTATTGGCAAAAAGATAGGAGATGATGAAGCATTAGCTGTACTTCTGAAGAGTGTGGACAAAGGAGATTATGAAAACATTGTAGCAACACTAAAGAATGTACCTAAATTGAAGATACACGAGATAGAAGCAGCTCTACTAGAGCAAGAGAGCAGAGGCAAAGAGAAGAAAGGGCTCGACTCAACAGCAGGAGAGGAAAAAGCATTCTTCACCCGAGGAGGATTCTCTCGAGGACGAGGACGAGGAAGAGGCAGAGTAGGAGGGAGGACCTTCACTTGCCACAAATGTGGAAGGCCAGGACACATGGCGAGAGACTTCTACAGCAAACCCAGTGAAGAAGGAACGACATCGGCAAACTTCATGGAGGCTCCAAGGGAAGTGGAGTCAGATCATCTTTTCTGAGAGAGAGAGAGAGAGAGAGAGACCCCACAACCCAATGTAACCTGCCCCAACAAAGTAAAACCACCTCTGAGCCACCGATGATGTAGGCCACGTGGTAGATGTATGTGTGAGCACTTTAGTCAAGGTCGCGGGCACTTATAGTAGCCTTGGACACATAGAGAGAGAGAGTGTCAAGGACTATGGAGTTTAGGGACTTGAGGCACTGGTCGCAGACTATCAAGTAAGAGGGAAACTTGATACAAGGTCCAGGTGTGCTAGGATTATTCACTTGAGGGGAGGTGTTGAAATATACAAGTGAATAGGGTGTGTGTGGGAACAAGCTCTTGGATAGAGGCTGTAAAAGAGGAGATGTAATTGTGAAAGAACCTGTGAAAAGGTGAGAAGAATCTACTGGGAGAGAATAATGGGTAGCATGAGGGAATTTAGGAGTGTGGAGATATTCTGGGAGATATTCAGGGAAAAGAGAAGAGGTGGAGAGAATCAGGCAAGAGGTGGAGATATTCTGGGAGTGAATCATGGAGAAATCAATGGGATTTGATGCTTGATGTAAACTCTATAAATTGAGGCATAGCCCTAATGAGAATTTGCTAGTTTTTGAGTATCCATGCCTACATTAATCTATTTGCTAATTATTCACTAATTACATCTTAATCATTTGCTAATCACTTTGTTAATGATGTTGATTCTAGTGTTTGATCCACCATAGCTCATCATTTTGCTCAAATTTCAACACAGAGGTAGTGGTGGTTGAGGTCGAGCCGCTGAGGTAGCTAGCTACGCGGTCAAAAAGATTGGTACTGAAGCTATCTGTACTTAGAATCTTTAATATGTAAGGTTTGATATTCCTCTAAATTTAGATTATACTACCCACCTCGGTTGGCTTGACTAGTGAGACCTGGTTAGGGTTCTCACTTCTTGGGACTGGGGATCCTTCCATTGACTCAAAATTCGATGAAGTATCACAGGCCCCTAAGCTTGTACACTTTTGTATCAACTAGCTATCAACATGCTCTTTGCATAATATTGATACTCAGATTTGTAATAGAACAACATGCTATACCTCTTCTTGATGGCAACGTGTAGATTTGTACTACTTTAATAGATTTGTAATCTTTGTCTAACTTCTTTGTAAGAAAGTATCAAGATTAGAAAGATTTGATCAAGAATCACTTACTGTCCTATTCTGTATATCAAGATTTAAGTTCAGCACAAATAACTTTGCATAATCTGTAAATTGCTCTGTTTTGTATTGTAGATCTACAACAGAATTGTACTTTGCACAATTATCTTCAAAACTATTTTTGAATCTGCACAGTAAACGGTATTTTGTATACTTCTTGAAATTGCACCAAATCTTGAAAATTTGTTCAAAACTGCAATGAATCTGCAATCAACACATCACTTTGTAACAAAAACAACAAAAATTTGAGAACTCTGCACACAAAAATCTGTAATACTCTACACAGTTACACCAATCTTTGTTGAGAATTGTAATGAAATTTTTGCAAAACTGCTTCAGCAACCAAACTTCTTGTTGCAAATCTACTCCAAGAACTCTAAGATTTGGGAAAATAGGGTAGAGATAGAGGCTTAATGGATTAATAATTAGAAATATAAGCTCTCTAATCAAGATAATGCAATAAATTTGCTAAAAACTAGTTGCTAAAATCTCTACAAACCCTAATCCAAAAATCAAGAAAATCTTGAAATTCAAGAGAATCAAGAAGTTAAAGAACTTCAAGAAAACCAAGGGATAATGTGGATTAAGGGTTTTGAAAATAGGTATTAATGTGCAAATTCGAAAATGATCGTCACATATTTGATTGCTAATCTTCTCATATTAAGAAAAAGCAACTCTAAAAATTGTGTAAAAATCAATTCCAAAAATGATTAAGGATTTAATCACTCAAAACAAAGGATCCAAGCCAAGAGCTCTGATACCAATGCAAGAGACCAGGGTTGGCCACTCCAAGCATGGAGTGACAACATGGGTGTGGGTCTCCATCCTAGGGTAATAGCCAAGAGATGGATGTACAATTGTGATGATGTAGTAGACGAGAACTTTGATATTGGACGCACGTTGTGCACCACCCTTGAGTTAGAAGACAATTTAGACATTGACTTAGATGAGCTTAATTTAGCAGACGAGAGAGTAAACGGTGAAAGAATTTTGGAGCAAGATACTGACATAGAGGAAGAAGTCATTTCATTAATTTCATAAAAAGTACTTGTACAAATGATCGTATTTGGAGAAATTATCAATACAAAAGTAGAATTTATGTCTTTCTTAGCTTTCATCTTGAAATAAATTACGAATTGCACTAGGAGTTGCATCTAAAGGTCCTGGTAGTTTATATTCGCTAGCCATGCCGAACACTGTATAAATACCTTGATTTATTGGGACATTGCACAATGCACATCTGGAAGTATTTTGCATTTGCCTCACTAAACATATTAAGTGGTAGTAGTGTCCACAGGGTAGTATATACTGGCCGCTCCACCCATCGAATACTTTGTAACATACAGGACATTGGGGGGTGGAGGAACTAGTAGCCTCAGCAGAAACTCCCACAAGATCAGGATGTATCAAAAAATAAGAGATGTGGTTTCCTTGGCGCACAGGAGCAATACGTGAAGAGATGCTCTGTACATCTTGGCTGATCTTTGTGAGCTACTCTTGAATCCCTCTATTGGCCGGGGGAGGAGTTGAGGCTTGAGATAATCGCTCAGCTTCTTTCTCCTCTCTGCTAGCTGTGCCCCTAAGCTTTCTTTGACCTTGTTTAACTCCAATCCAGCGCCCTCCACCATGAGAGCAAGTTCTTCCCTTGGGAATGTCACTGTCTCTTCACGTATGTCGTGGGTGTTGACAGTGGCCTCTCTGGAGGTGAAGTCCACTGGAGTTTCTAGGATAAATTGTGCATATAGCATCTTAGCAAAATAGAGTGGAGCGTCGGCGTTATGGAGAGGACGACTGTACACCTCCAAGAAAATGCGCTCGGCATTAGTTTTGATATCATTGTGAGTGCAACGTGAAATCTTCCATCTTCCCTTCTTAATCTCGCCATCTGGACATGGCCATATTTCCTTTATCATCTCTGTGGTTACGCGTTTGTTTATGTCTTTCCATTGGGCATAAGTAGGATTTGTCCATTTCGACAACCTGCATGCTATTCTTGTAGCTTCACGGGCTATCAGGCCATGTGCAAGGGCCTTCATTCGCTCATATGCCTTCTTGGCTAACTCTTGATGCTCGTTTGCTTGCGCCTTTGCCATATCTGCATGAACATAAATGACTTTAGGATTTTAATGAACTGTAAAGATCAACGTAAGATAAATTGACCATTACCCTCAAAAACTTAAAGTTTAACACCACGAGAGGAGATATGTATTGCAAAGACTCAATGAGAAATATCCACTTGACTCCAAAAATACTTCAAACAATGCGCGCACATCAAATTTTGAAGAGAAAACATAAACTTAAACACCACAAGAGGAGAGAGATATTGCAAAGACTCAATGAGATACCTGTTCTACCACCATAACCACCATAGGCTAAAATCAACCAGGTGTTGATTGAGGAGTCCTTGGATGAGGGGGAAGTCATGCGTGAGGTAGAAATCAATAATGATTACTATGAGAAGCCCGTGAAGATCACGCTAGAGTTTTATGTCTTATAGATTAACATGGCAGTGCCAATGTTTCAAACCACGGTACAATGGAAAGGTAAAGACATAAACTCAAGTATGAGAAGGAGACCAATTTAGTGATTTGGTTGTAATGGACCTCATTGAATAGTGGAGTTTCCTCATAAGAATGTGGCTAATACGAGCTAAGCCTAGACCTTGGCAGCACCGACACTAAAGACATATGCACCATGGCTACTCCTCATAATGGGAGCCTATCAAATGTGCATTATACATCAAAGTGAGATACATGCTGAGAGGCAAGCATTGAGTGTACACTGTATACTAACACAATTACCATATGGAAACCCTAAACCCATCTCGAAGATGGATTTTCCAGTCTCACACCTTTTTATGGAAAGGAGGTTGCCCAATTAAGTGGAGATCCTAAATTGTTAAGCAATGAGAGCTCTCCTTAATGGAGAACTCAATGTAGGATTACTACCATTTACTCGCATACAGAAGGCATATCCCCACTACAAAACAGAGACACTTGAGTCGTGACCAAATCAATAGTCCCATTGGAAGAAGAAAATGCCAAATTTGTGGTAAAAATCTCACTTAATAAACTAGGACAATACTTTGAAGATGACAAGTTTAATGCATTACTACCCAGCCACCGAGGGCATCGTGGGTAATGGAGTCCTAGATGGTCGTGCGGGTAGCGGGAGTGAGCATAATCACAAGAAATGCTGAGAGAAGATGGCCAAGCTGTGTCTAGAAGTCTCAAATATCATTGTCAAGATGGTTGACGGGACTATCACCAAACGTATTGGGATGTTACGAGATTTAAAGATCAAGGTTCTTAAACATCGAGTTAAACATACCTTCATTGTTATGGACTTTTCCAAACAACCCATATCATATGAAATGATCTTAGGATGCCCGTTCATGAGAGAGGCAAAGATGGTATATGGATGGTCTAAGAACCATGTCTACCTCCAATTTGATGATTCGATCATCAGGGTTGACCTTGATTGGTCACCTACATCCTATGGGTAGTGGAGGACTATTTAAAAATCGTTCGGACACCACCACTTTTTTAGCCCATTGTAATACTACTTGCAAAGAAGAGACCGATGTAGGAAAGGACCCATCCTACAAGGATGCTAAAAAACAAGCTATTAGGCTTGAAGATGATCTAAAATGGATACATGTAATGGCTACAATAGATAGTTGGGGAACGAGTGGATATACATGGGTTACACTTGATGGTGGCAAGGAGCTCGCCAAGGTTGTGTCATTATAGATGATTCGTACTCTACCTTCTAATGCTGAGTGCAATGGTTATAGTGACGAGTCCACATGGGATGACTCAGACACAAGCACCAATGGTGGGGATGAGGAGTCTGAACCAGAGACTGTAAGCGACACCAACAAGCAAGTTACCACAAGCAAAACAGATCTAACAGCATCAAAAGAAACTGTAAGAAGTAGCTCTGAATTTAATACTGGACGAGTCCCAATCTGAAGAAAGGGAAAAAAGTTCTTTAAAACACCCAGGAGGCTACAAGAAAGGACAACCACTCCCCAATGGCTGTAATATATTGGTGCATTCGATGCATGTTGCAAGTTTATTGATAACTGGGGAGAGCAATTACAAAAAAAATATGTATTGCAACCCTTATCCCATTGAGTTGATAGCCAAATTTGATTTCGTCCGATGAACCAAAGAGTAATCATTCCGAGAGGTGGAAGAAGAACAAATAGTTGGCCCAGAAAGAGAGGAAAGCAAAAGCTACAGTTAAGGCAGCTGAAGAAAATCAGGAGCCAACACCTAACTTACACCCTACCCCAGAGCACTATAAATCTTTTACAATTAGGGAGCACAAGTTAATGTTTGATAATGCCACACAAAAACCAACAAGTGAGGCAGAAGGAGTTTATGATGGTCTGGCTGAAGAAGAAGGAGACTTAGCTAAACCTAGGGGGGAGACTCTAAACCAGTCTTTATAGCAAAAGACCTCACTTCGAATTAGGGAAGCTGAACTTATCAATCTCCTCAAGGAATATAGGGATTTTTTTTGCATGGACTTACCATGATATGAAGAAGGGAGTACCTCTGCTGAGGTTGTGTAGCACACAACCTCCCCATGGTACCAAATGCTAAACTTGTCCATCGGCAATCTTATCCAATGAATCAAAAGTATGCTAACATTGTTAAAGAAGAGATAGATAATCTCATTGAATGTGGATTCATCTATGAGATTGAACATTTGGACTGGGTGTCACCCATTGTGGCTGTGCCTAAAAAGAATGAAAAATTACGAGTATGCGTCAATCTTAAAAAGGTCAATGCAGTAACAAGATGAGATCATTACCCCTTGTTGTATTCAAAACACATACACCTTCTTAGATGGGTATTCAAGATATAACCAAATTTTAATTTCTCTACTAAAAGGATCAGGTAAAAACTGCTTTTATTACAGAACACGAAGTTTATGCTTGTAGAGGTATGCTATTTGTCTTGACAAATGCACTAGGGGGGATTTTTTATGGTGAGTAATTTCTAGCAAAAGCTTTTTTGGAATCAGGCGAGTGGGTTCCAAAATGATTCCCTTCCTCCATAGAGAGAGAGAGAGAGAGAGAGAGAGAGAGAGAGAGAGAGAGAGAGAAACAAGTCAACATTACATCCTCTAAATTGAGAGTGTTACAAGACACCAAGCAAACATAAGCAAGTACCCCCAAACTTGAGTAACTATAAAAACCCATAGTGCTCTTGGTGATGGATCCATCCGCACATCCAAACCACTAGGTCTTGTAATAGCTTTTGAATATATTAACACATATTGTCATTTAAGACTTCTCAAATCAACATGCAGTCATAAAAGGCGAATCACGAAACATACTCAAAGCACTTAAATGATTACAAAAATAGACAAAACAACCAATGCTTCCTCACCCTACAACCATGTGGTATTCAAGCATTGATTCATATTGACAATCTACCAATACATGCGAGAGACATAAACCAAATAAAAACCAAATCAAATTCAAAGTGTACATGTCATGACATCAAAGAGGGCAAGAGTATTCATTCGAGAGGATGGTTGTTAGTACACTATCTAACCCTCCTCACACTCATCATCCACATAAAAGCATGATGCTTGATGAAGTTCTCGTTACATCCTTTCGTACTTCTTGTCAACAACCATTCTTCGAGCTGTAGCCTCCGCATAAGAGGGCAATACACTATAATGACAACAAAAGCACACATGTGTCAACAATACAAAGCTTGCATTGAATCCCAAAGGGTTAAGGGTATATTTGTTAATTCCATTTCAACTGAACAATCAAAGAGAGAGTGACAAAAATTACATCACTAATTTTGATATAAAATTAAGTGCCAGTGTCCAAACTATTAGTGCCAAGGACAAGCCAAATACCTAAAACACAAGCCAAATACCTAAAACACAACACAAAAATAGTCATCCATCACCACATATAGTGAACAAGAAATACTCCATATGATAGAGACAAGTACATAAAAAAGGAACAATGTCAGTAGAATATCTCCACCTCAAACCTAGAGAAAAAGGACCAAAATAAGTTGAAGAGGGACATTCAAAGATCACTAGTCATAGGAGTTCACCCCTGCATGAGGATCAATCTCATCCTCCAAGTGCTCATCCACTCTCATCCTTGTAGAAGATCCTGCACTTGTGTAGTTGTGCAAGTACGGATCTACATAGCCTGAGATGATGGCATCATCTACATCCAATGAAACACATGATCTCCCTGAACGGAGGCATGCCTTCAGAGCAGGCACCGTGCCACACCCCAACTTCAAGACAATACCCCATAGATGACACAGAAGCTCCAAGAAACATGATAGAAATGTATGGCTCATCTTCTCTAGCCCACATTGAAGCTCCAATCCTGCACTACTGATAGTGCACTCACCCACCGACAGCTAATGCATAACACATGAGTCCATGGCTCCTATTCACAATGCCTCAAACAATGGTCTACTTGCAATTGTAAATAATTACTTATGTGAGGACTAGGGAGGAATATGAAGGCAGGTGAGAGTTCTTTTGTAGATTTGGATGAATGTTTGTTTGTTTGATGGTGTAGTGTTCCATTTTTGACATGCGACTGAGATACATTTCTAGTTTGCATAGATCAAGGGTGAGACAATGAACCCAAAGAGAATATATTTTTGGATGCTTTCTTGGTGGGAAAGTTGAGCTCCGCTGGCTTCTTATATTGATGTAGAGGTACCTGATGGGAAGGAAAATAGTTGTAGATCTAGCACGGAAAATGTATGTTTTGATATCATCATTGGCAAATTCGTTCGCCAAATTTTTTTGCGCTCGCTTAGAGATGCTTCCTGCTCGGTTTTGATCGCTCGCATGGTGTTAATGCTTATATATTGAGGTTATTGCTACCAAGTGAAAATAAAAACAAGTTCATAAAGAGAATGTGGGGGAGAGGGAGAGCTTCAAACCCTAGCAAGCAAACACACACACACAAGAGAGAGCAAGACACAAGAGAGAGATGGATAGCTGAAATTTCTTCTCTCTTCTTCTTCTCTACTCAACCAGCATAACATAAAGATAAGAGTACACACTATATGGGTTGGTACTCAACTGCTATACAACATACAAGGGTCAGTCCATAATGTGAACCCAACTAAATAAACTGGCGCTATAACTATGCCAGTCTCTAGTAATCCAAAATGGTTGTCACACAGCCTGTCATCCTACTAGCTACATATCACCCATAATCTCACCAACCATGCCAATGGTGTAGATGCGGAAGCTATCACCTAGGCGGGTCATCAATGTCCGCCGTAGCACTCGATATCTCAACACTCCCCCTCGAGCTCAACTCCACACACTGTACTCCAAGTAAGCTCCTAAACATGTGGAGCTTCTCTGTGCCCAATGCCTTCGACATGAAGATGTTAGCCACCTGATCCTCTGTGCTAACATATACCAGATCTACATCTCCTCAAATATAGAACCTTCTCCCTCAGAAAGTGATAATGCGTCTCAATTTGCTTCATTCTAGCATGATATATTGGGTTACTGGCCAACTGTATGCTACTCGTGTTGTCACAATATATGACAACTACCTATCCACAAGCTCTCCCATGTCACCAAGTAGCTTCTGAAACCAAGCTACCTCACAAGCTGCCACAGCAGCACCCCTATACTCTACCTCTGTACTCAACAAGGCAACTGTTGGTTGCTTCTTACTACAACTCATAGTAGCACTCCCAAATGAGAACATAAAACCACTGGTAGATCTCCTGTCTCCAATACTACCAGCCCAATCACCATTTGTGTACCCATGCAGTTGTATCTCTATTATACTAGCCTCATTGAAAAGTCCATAATTAACTATGGACTTTATATACCTAAGGATCCATCTAGTCGCGTCCAAGTGTGGCTTCCTAGGGGCGTGCATAAATTGAATCACAAGTCCAACAGCATAGGTCAAGTCTGGTCTTATAATGGTTATGTAGATCAAACTACCCACTATGCATCTGTATGTAGTGGGGTCCTCCAAATGCTCACCTGTATCTGCAGAAAGCTTTGTGTTCTGCTCCAATGGCACTGAAATAGGCTTACAACCTATCATAGCATACTTGGACATGTCCAAGCCATACTGCCTCTGCAAATAGCAAAATGCCATCAAGTGATCTCACCACCTCAATGCCCAAGAAATACCGCAGCTCCCCCAAATTCTTCATCTCAAACTTTTGCTTCAAAAGCATCCTGACATCATGTATGTCTGCACGCATCACTATCACCAGTGATAATCAAGTCATCCACATAGATGACTAATAGCATGATCCATGTATCTGTCTTTTTCACATATAGTGAAAAATCTACATTGGATATCTGAAATCCAATGGTAACAAGATACTCCCAGATCTTGTTTGACCATGCTCAGGGTGCCTGCTTAAGGCCATACAAGGCTTTCCATAACCTGCACACAAAATCTGGATCTGCATCACTCTCATAATGTGGTGGTTGCATCATGTACACTTCTTCTTGCAAATCACTATGCAAGAAAGCATTCTTTACATACATTTGATGTAAAGACCAACCCTTCGCTGCTACCATAGCAAAACGGCAGCTCTCATAGTTGCCATTCTTGCAACTGGGCTAAATGTCTCCTCGTAGTCTATGCCATAAGTCTGCGCATAACCCTTGGCAACCAATCTTGCCTTGTACCTTCTCACTGAATGTTACATTCCCGTAACGCCGCTATACGGGCATTACCACAAGAGGGGACGGCCTCTGGCTCACCACCCACCAGCCATAGAGGAAGAATGAGGATTGCCCCTCATCCCCCCAGGCTATATAGTGCGTGGCCTGCCGTCCACACTAGCCTGGCCGCCCATGACTCCGCATGGGCGTCCTCTCCCACTGAACCCCGGATATAGCCATCCGGTCTGCCGTCGGTCACAGGCGTTACAGCCTACGTGACATTACCCCCCCTTAAGAAGAGTTTTCGTCCTCGAAAACAAACTGGGGAAACCTTATGGAAATTGCACTACAGCATTCCCAGGTAGCTACCTCCTCATCCCTATCTATCCATTTAACAAGTACCTCCTGGTACACTTTATGTCGGGTTTGTCTGTCTCGATACCCAAGAATCCTTTCCGGTTCATGTGGTATCTTTGGTGGCTCTATCAAGTCCACCAAAATTTCTGGAGAAACTGCGTTTTCTAACCCGTGAACTGATTTCTTCAGTTTACTGACATGGAAGACAGGATAGACTTGAGAACTCTCCGGTAACTCAAGTTTATATGCTACGTCCCCAATCTTCTTAAGGATTTTAAAAGGACCACAATATCTCGGAGAAAGTTTATCACACTTTCCCGTTTTCATGGTTTCTGACTGCGCAGGAACCTTAAGGAATACAAAGTCACCTTCTGCAAAGGTCACCTTTCTTCGTCCTTTATCCACATAAGTTTTAGCACGATCCTGGGCGCTACGAATGCTCTCATGTGCGGCTCTGAGCATATCATTCATATCTTCAAGGAAATCCTTGACAGATTGAATCTTCTCCTTCTCGAGGCCTACAGCCATCGGAGATCTCGGCTGGAATCCATACATTAACATGAATGGTGTAAATCCAGTCGTTGAGTGTTTGGAGCTGTTATAGGCAAACTCCAATAAGGGCAAGTACTCTTCCCAATTAGATTGTTTCTTACTAACATAAGAACGCAACATATCCTCTAGAATTTAGTTAACTCTTTCAGTTTGACCATCAGACTCCGGATGATTTGCCGTACTCATACTCAGAGTAGTATCCAACTTTTTTGAAGATTTTCCTCCAAAAATGACTGTTAAACTTTCTATCTCTATCTGACACTATATCTGCAGGCAGGCTATATAGCTTGTAGAGATGTTCAATAAAGAGTTTTGCTAACTCTGGCATTTTAACAATTTTCTTCGTGGCAATAAACTTTGCCATTTTAGTTAACCTGTCCACTACCACCCACACCGAGTCATTCCCTCGACTCGTCTTGGGTAAACCGGTAATTAAATCCATGGAAATGCTTTCCCATTTCCCTTGAGGAATCTCCCTCGGCCGGATGGAGTAGTCCTTCACCTTAAGGCGTTCATGTTTATTGACCTGGCACTTACTGCATTTCAGCACGTAAGTCTGGACGTTCTTAAACAAACTAGGCCAATAAAACTGCCTTTTTACTAGTGCATAGGTTTTCTGAATCCCAGGATGACCCGCACTTGGACTATCATTACTTTCTTTAAAAATTTGGACCCGAAAGTCACCAATAGTTGGTACACATACTCTACCCTTGTAAAGTAAGTACTCGTCATCAATGGAGTAATTAGCATATTTCTCCCACCGACGAAGTTTAGCATCATGTTTTGAAATCGTGTAGGAAAACAAAGGTGATGAAGGGCCTACGTCTGAGCTCTTCGGCTCAAAACTATACCCCCCGAAGACTCGGCTAGCCTCTCCGAACTAACTCTCGCCTCGCTACCCGCCGCGCTAGACCTCTATAAAGACAGGATCATGCTCACACAAGCCATGATTTGGTATTTCAACCAAAACCTTAAGGCCAATTTCATGCCTTGATTTTGCATCATGTCATTAGCACAGAAGCTAATGTACTGGAGAGCACTCTAGTAGTGCAAGTTCTTAGACTATGCTACTAGATATTTGTAGACTACGCTACCATGTTGCATCACCAACTTGTTAAAACTTCTCCTTGGAAAGCTCTACGGCCATAGGAGAAATAAACTAGAGTCAATCTAATCATGCATCACAAGGATTAGTTCCAAAGTTGAGAGATACTTTTCTCTTAGAGTAACATCTTTGCACAAGCATATGCTCTAGAATTTTGTTGAGTTTCTAACTACCATCAATCTACGGATGGTTAAACTCTACTCTAACTCAGAGTAAATGTAAGTTTTGAAGATTTCCCTTCAAATATAACAATCAAATTTCCTATCTCTTATGCCATACTATGTCTGCGGGGCAGACCATATAGTATGTGGAGATGTTTGATAAAGATTCTTGCACCACTACGGGTGTCTGGAGTTACATCTAATCACTTACAACTCTTTGTTGCTATTACCAGACACATCCCTTCAAGTATTGTCTGGACTTACACAACTATTTGAGTTTATGTGATATTTGAGGATATCCTTCCTTTCTCTCAAGAAAGGTTTTTGTCCTCAAAAACTCTACTCTCAAGCGGACTACGCACTAGTGTCATAGGTCTAAGAACAAATCTAGACCGTGTTTATTATCATATGTTATATTCTTGAGTCCTTCCAAGAAACTTTAAAACATCTTGCAACGAAGATGTGGTATAGTGTCTACGCACATATGGTGGTACTATCGATAAACTGCTTTGCAACAGATCAGTGGTTTCACACTTGTAACAAAGTGCTTCATTGTTGCATATTATTACCCTTCATAAGCGGTTACACACTTATGAATTATTTGGGTGGGTTGTACCATCTATCAAGAAAAATTTTAAACTAATAATAACCACATTATCAATCCACAGATAATGACTAAGCTTGCTGCGAAGCCATAGGTTGCTATATAATTGATGGTAATTACACAAGCCCAATGTCTCATTACATCATACATTCAATATAAATGCAAACATCACAGTACTTCGTGATGATGAACTTAGGAATTTCATCCTATCCCTGTTTGGTGTTGGTATGAAGTATAACTATGAGAACATTATTTGCTGCCTCCTCATTATAGTGGCAAAGCTACCTACCCATCACAGGTGGCAATCTCTACCAAGCTATAACCAATGACAAGCAAATAAACGAGTACTCTTGTAAGAACTTCATAACCATATCTCACATTAAACTCATAATCACTATGGATTAAATGCCAGGGCTTGCAAAATTGAATGTTATCTGATAGGTAGAGGGGATCATCAAACTACGGATGACCTCGACAACTCACTATGACTAGTGATGTGTAACTTTTAAGTTACTCCACTCTCCTTGCTTTTCCATACCATCGAACAAATCGGTCCCTCGATTTGAGCAACGTCAACATATTTATGAGTACCTCGATACTCATCGATTGTGGTTCGGTAATTTAAAATGTTGATCTAGAGTATCTTTCACTCGAGGATCTTAATTTTATTAGCAGCTATGTATTAGTAGTGAGTAACTACGTACCCACTATCATCACACTAGTAGCTCCATACTAGTCTGTGAGAGTAACTCCGTACCCAATGGCGTACCTCCCCCGAGTGGGAGTACCATATACAACCATCTATAACAAGATGCTTAAGTCACTGTTGCTAAGAAGTGACTACACAAATTGACCCCTCCATTGCACATTGCAATACAATTTCTGGTATTACAACACGAATTTTTGGACGTCCTTATCATAGAGGTCAACTTAAAAACTAGTGCATAGGTCTTGTGGAGTCTCGGCCGACCTAACCACACCACTGGTGACTTCCTACAAAAAATGTGGCGCCGAAGTCACCACCTATGTACTTTAACTCCGTAAAGTACATGGTCTTCATCTATCATCTATGGAAAGTTGTAAAACATTCCTGCGATGGATTTTTATCACCCTAAAATTATTGTGCACTATTTTAGTGTGAAGAGCTGTTTTCCTGGGTACCATGGTTCACCCCAAGCTCATCTGTTGCTAAATTCTCCGATTTAACAAAAGATATGTCTGCCTCCGAACATTCCAGTTCAGCCCCAGACTTTGAGTTTACTTCTTAACACTCCGGTTAAGTCAAAACTCACCAGATACAGTAGGATTTACCACTAAGCTCTCCGGCTTAGCCTTCTATCCTAACTCAGCCCGAGTTTATGTACACTACATATGTCGGATCCGATACTAACAACAACCAGGCTCATCTGGAGTGAGATACTACTCACTATTGACATGTAAAACCTTATTAAATCCTAGAAATGCTCCACTCATTTCCCAGGGGTCATACGACTTATAGGGTTTACACACACATGAACTTTGTAAGCAAAATAGCCTGTCATGCAATATTACAATTGCTTATGTAGGAAAGTAATATATTTCCCAAATTCATATGGTAGCAACTAAAATGTGCTCACAACCGCACACTTATGTTGAACATAGGCAAGACTACGCTTGCAAAATGCTATAGGGCATCCCCCATGCATGAAACTGTCCAACCAAACTAGTCTTACTGCTAACCTCTAGATTTAGATCACTCCAGAACTAAATCACTCTGTTAGCACTAGCACACCATGATGGTCTTGCTACCTAGAGCTTCTCCGAACTCTGTAACTGGGTTTTATCCCAACTTATGGCTATATTTGGTAATTTTCAAAGTTCAAATTTTATCTTGCACACTTTATCACTACAGACAAGTGTACATACAGACCTGCCAAAGAGTCAAGTTACATGCACAAGCCTTGGCGTCCCATTCCACCAAGACTACAATCGATTCCGTGAGAATTTGATGTCCCATACCATCAAATTACCACCAAACCAATTGATGTGACATATAAAAAGGCTCTTTCCCCCCTCGAAAGATCACCACAAACTCTCGAGCAGTGGGATGTCGACGCATCGCAATAAAAAGAAGAGAAAACCATGGTAGTAAGTTTAAGAACAGTTCTCTTCGATCAAATTCTATAAGGGCATTGAGCATTACATCTCAAGACTATATCCCTTCAGATTTACCTTTGATTTCTACAAATCAATCCTAAATCTGCTATTATTATCTAGGCGTATGCTAATCCTTCAGATTAGTACTCCTAGATAAACCATTCAATTGAGTACTGCTAGCAGCACTGCTAGCCCCTTTATCCCAAGTAATACACACCTTAGGGATTACTTTTACTAGGCAATCACGTGACTAAATCAAACTAGTCACTAATCTCTAGGCCCAAGTAGTGACACTATTTTGTTACTACCAACAAGGGCCAGCTTGCCTCTACGGGCCAAAGCTCTCTTGTTGCTACAAACAGTAAGCAACTTGTTTAGACACAAGGTATAACCTCATCAAGACTACGCTTGTACATGGTTCTCATTTACCAAAGTTTATCACAATCTTCTAGCAACTGTTAAAAGATTGTGAAGGGTTATGAGCACTACGGCTCAATTCGGCTTATCTGATTTCTCGTGATAAGCACTTCGTCTAATTTGGGCACAACTGACGCCATTGCCGGTCCTCTTAGCCCAAGCAAAACACACTGCAGTTTTAGATTACACTATAGCCAAACTACGTGACTTTGATGGTCAATACTAAGTCTATGCTCAGCTTAAATTTAGTCTCTTCGAACCAAATGTGTGATCACCACATGTGCTACTTTCGAGGCGTTACGGCCATAGACGTATTCACTAGGCACAACGGCCATAGAACGGCTCTCTCTCGAAGGACTTGGCACTACGGCCGTGGGATTTGTCTCTCTCTTAGCACGCGGCGCTACAGCCATGTGCGATGGGTTTCTTTCGTGGAAAACGGGCACTACGACCACACGACGCGATGGCCGTGTTGGGTTTGTTTCGTGGGGTGTGCCGTTGTTTTGTGTTTTTTTTTAATAAAATAAAATAACGGGCCGGGCCGGCCCTCGCCGCTCCGGGCATGGCCGCCCGCCCGTGAGAAGTGTCCACACAATTCTGGCTGGCCGCCCGTTGCCAGCTGTGCGCTGGGCAGCAGGCCCATATGTGATGGCATCAAGGGTTGGCCGCCCGTTATTTTCATTATTCATAAAAATGAAGAATGAAAATATATTTAAAAAAAATAAATGTTTTTTTTTCTCTCTACTCGTGGCGTTTGCTGGGCTGGTGGCTGGCCGCCGCCGCCCCTGGCTGGCCGGCGCCGCCGCCTGGCTGGCCTGGCCGGCCACCGGGGCTGGCCGCCCAAGGCTGGCCGTGGCCCTGGCCACCCGCTGGGCTGGCGCCCGCCTGGCCGGGCCTCAGCAGGCCCTCAACTCCGCGTGCCCGCCATTACCCGCCCAGCAAATCCAGCTCAGTCAACTCCGCCCGCTCGCCATTTACCCGCCCAACAACACCAGCGCAGTTCTGCAGCAGCCGACGTTGTGCGTCTTCATCTCTTCCTTAACGCAAAGGTCTAGTTGGCCACGCAGCCTACCCTTGGCCTTTGACTGTTCGCTTTGGAAAAGCAACCCCATAGTTGCAATGGTGGGGCTGGTCTTCGCCCGGCCCCCTCCCCCACACGCAGTATAAAGGCGACTTCTCTCTCTCCAATGAGCTTTTACACAGACGCAAGGCTACGTCCCATCTCACAGGCAAAGGTGCTGGTCTTTGCCAGCCATTCTTTCACGCAGCTCTTCGCCCACACAAAAGCTTCAACGCTCCCCCCACACACAATCTTCAACGCAGACAATTTCAATCGCATAGAAAAAAAAAACAAAACGAAAATCGCTTACTTGGTTTTGCTTGTTGTGTGTGACGGGGAGAGAGAGAGAGAGAGAGAGTTCTTCCCCTCCATTCTTCCTTGGCCTCCTCCCTCCACACCCTCCATTCCAGATAAGGGTGAGAAGATTGTGGATGAAAACCATCGAGTGGGCTCCGGTCCCCCGTTCACGCGCGGACTCTCACGATCCCCTCGAACCACGCTCTGATACCAGTGTTACATTCCCGTAACGCCGCTACGGGCATTACCACAAGAGGGGACGGCCTCTGGCTCACCACCCAGCCATAGAGGAAGAATGAGGATTGCCCCTCATCCCCCAGGCTATATAGTGTGTGGCCTGCCATCCACACTAGCCTGGCCGCCCATGACTCCGCATGGGCGTCCTCTCCCACTGAACCCCGAATATAGCCATCCGGTCTGCCGTCGGTCACAGGCGTTACAGCCTACGTGACACTGAACCATCAGCATTGTGCTTGACTTTATACACCCACTTACATCCAATTACCTTCTTTTCCTTAGGCAAAGGCACTAACTCCCATGTTACATTTGTATCCAATTCTGCCATCTCCTCGTCCATGGCATCTTCCCATTTCTTATTTCCATTTGCCTGCTCAAAGCAAGTGGGCTCAACCTCCTGTATTACTTTTACCATGTAAGCATAATGATGGGCTATATATCCATCATATCTCAACTGTCAACAGGGTATCTAACCCTCATAGACTTGCATACACTTGGATCACTACCAGGTGTCCTCAAAACATCCTTGGTTCTCCTTACACCAAGAGTAACCACAGACGGAATGCCAAGCTCCTCATCAAGGCTCTGCTCAGAGCCACTAGAGTCACCATCCACATATGACTGACCTACTGACAGATTAGGTACAAAAGGTTGATCTACCTTTTTCTTCCCTTTTCGTGATACATGAGTACTTGCATCATTCCTCAACGTGCATGACCATGGGCTAACATTGGATCCACTGCTTCAAGGACTCCCTAGGTCCACTTAGCACCTGTGATTTTCCTACTCTACATGTGGTGCAACATCAGCACTTCTTACATCTACATCTTCTGTTGCCTTCACTACTGGTGCATACCAGCTGCTCATCTCATCGAAGATAACATCTGTGCTTACTCGCATCTCACAAGTGGTAGGGTTATAGCATCTATAACCTTTTTGCTCCATAGGATAACCAATGAAGATGCATTTCTCTGCCTTTGGATCCAACTTTATTCTCACTTCATCATTAGGAACATGTGCATATGCAATACAACCCAAACACTTTCAAGTGAGACACATCCGGTCATATGCCTGTAAATTTGTTTTTTAGGAGTCATACCATGAACAACTGCAGTGAGTGTCTTGTTCAGTCTTGTTCATAATATACACAATAATTGCTACTACTTCTGCCCAAAAGTAATGTGACATATTCTTTTCAGCCCACCATCAAGGCACGTGCCACTTATGCAATGTGCCTATTTTTCCTTTCTACAACACCATTATATTGCAAAGTCTACCTGCACGTAAACTGTCTCTTAATTCCCTGCTTTCTTAGAAAATCGCTGAACTCATTGGAGAAATATTCTCCCCCACCATCTGATCTTAAGCATTTTATTTGCATGCCTTTTTCCTTCTTGACCAAGGGTTTAAATCTCTGAAAGTGAGCAAACACCTCACTTTTCTCCTTCATGAAATAAACCCACACTTTCCTAGTGTGGTCATCAATAAATGTAACATAGTACCTGCAACCTGCAATTATTGCAGTCTTGGTCAGTCCCCATACATCTGAATGTATAACATCCAATGGCCTTGCACTCACATGCTTTTCATGTGGGAAAGCATGTTTGGCATGGTTCACATACCTTATGCATACCGTCAATCTTAAACTTTGGCAAACCTGCAAAACAATATTTTGGGCCTACATAGACTTCAGTCAATGTACATTCACATGACCAATGCACTTGTGCCATATGTCAATATCTGCAATGACACATGTTCCATACACAAACATGCCTACCTTTATCTTAGGTATGTTCACATTTAAAGTAAACATCCTGCCATTTCTGTTACCCTTTCCAACCAAGCGACACTTATTTTTAAAGTCTTCCACAAAACATCCTTGAGGATTAAACCTCACTTGTAGACCCTGCTCAACCATCTATCCAACAGAAACCAGGTTTTTTGTAATATATGAACATAAAGTACATCAGCCAAGTACTTCATTTTGCCATCTTGCATAGACAATGACACTTTACCAACATGCGCAATGGGATGTGCAGTATCATCACCTATTTCTACATAACCTGGTTTTTTCATTTTTTGCATATCTCTAAACCACTCAGCATGACTAGTCATGTGGTTAGAGGCACCAGAATCCACATACCATATATCTTGAGATCATGACATATCCCCTATTATGGAACTAAGCATGTGCTGAATCACAAACAACAGCTCACTTCTGTCACCACCTCCATGTTTACTAGATGATGCATAGTTGCCTTGCTTCAACTTTCCACTTTTAATGTCATTTTGCTTTTTGTAGCAGTCCTTTGCCATGTGTCCTGGACCCTGGTTTGCCATAGTAATAGTACTCTATGTTATTTCCAATTTGATTTCTTTGCCAACCACCTCGGCCTCTTTAGCTCCCCCTACCTCTAGACTAGCCTCTTCCACCTGTGTATGATTGCTGCTCTGTGAATCATTGGACTGTTGTTGTCCAGAATTCTGATTTCCTTGTCGGCCACCACCTTGGCCTTGACCACGGCCTCTACCTCTGCCTCTACCTGAATTAGAGTAGAAGGCCTGCTCCGATGTGTTCTTGCTTTGTAAAGAAGAATCCTCACCTAAAGCCTTTTCTTCTATGATCAGAAGTCCTGAAAGTTGGGAATATTCTCCCTAACTGCAAAACGGAGGTCTTGAATGGCTTTTACTCTTTTCCAAGCCCATTCAAATAGACACTCACCAAATCATCATCCTCCACTGATACATTGATAGACCTAAGGGATTCAACAATGCCCTTGATCTTTAAGGCATATTCATTAATGGACATGCTTTTCTTTTCCACAATATGCAACTCTTGCTTTAACTGTAACTTCCTTGCCTTTGTGTTAGTCTGGAATATCTAAACCAGATTCTGCCATGCAACTACTAGAGTGTTTGCATCCTGTATATGTCCTATCATAGTGTCTATGACACTAATTGGAAGCTAGTACATGACTTTTCTTGCACCCTGATTCCAATCCTTGAATGCCTTTATATTTGTAGGAGTGGCATTCTCCTCAGATAACTCTGAAGGCTCCTCATTGTCTTCTCCTACTACATAATCCCAAAATCCTTTACCCAATAGGAAATTGGTCATTCTGAACTTCTAGGCATGGAAGTTATTCTTATCTAGCTTCTCACTAACAATCTGATTAATTTCGTTAAACATGTTTTCCTGCAGTAATCAAATAACTTACAAACATACAATTTATGTATGCAACTTGTAATACAGCAGTATCTCCTGTAACTTCTGCTCTGCAGCAGTACTTTAGCACAGCCTCTATGTCACCAAATGTGACCAGAGTACATGTACATACACCCAATATCAACAATACACGTGCAAACCATATCTGCACTTCCACAATGCACTGCTGCACTACAATAACCAAATTTTGAGCAGAAACAGTTCTCTATCACTCATCAGAACTTCTAGACAACTATCGAAAATACCCTACAATGACAAAACGGGGCCCGTAACGTGCCCAAAACGTGAATTTGGCCGAAAAAAAGTTGTCCAATAAGACAACATACTGTAGCTCCGCTCCCGACAAAGACAGCTCCTTAATCGGAGATGTGTAGCTCCCAGAGCTACTAAGGGGGTGTTGTACCTAAACTAAGAAGGGGAAAGAGATGATGGTGCTCTTACCCATGTAGTACCACTTCCTTCCTTGCTTGTTCTTGACTCTTGCTTGCCTCCTTAGCTCTCACACAACCAGGCTTTGATACCATAAAGAGAATATGGGAGAGAGGGAGAGCTTTAAACCCTAGCAAGCAAACACACACACACACAAGAGAGAGCAAGACACGAGAGAGATGGATAGCTGAATTTTTTTCTATCGTCTTCTTCTCTACTCAACCAACATAACATAAAGATAAGAGCACACACTATATGGGTTAGTACTCAACTCTACTACAACATACAAGGGTCGGTCCATAATGTGATGTCTGCCCGCAGCACTAGTTGAGCTCGATATCTCAACAGTTCATTCACATACAACTTCCAAATACAACTCTTTAGTCAAAACTATTGTTTAGTCTTGGTATCCAAGATACTAATAAGTACACAATCTTGTTTACTTCCATGGGTTCGCTTGTCCTCCGAGGTGAATGCAGAAAGTAAGCAAATACCATTTGTTCCCTTCTACACTTCCTCAAGCAAGAGACGCTCATACCCATCATTAATAAAACCACGGGCTTGCCATATCATAATTAAGCCCACCAATTTGTTCTTCACTTGAGAAATATAATCGTCACTACCCTGAAAGCGGTAAGGATGTGAGACCTTTCCATGCTTGTGCACCATCTATGCTCTTTTGCTTGACCTCTGCATTGGTAGCCTTCCTCGCAATGCACCTAGCAACAACTTCAATGCTAACATTGATGAGGCCATCACAAGCAATATGTATGAGGGTTGTGGATGGTGTCCTCTACTAACAAAGCTTACCTAAATGGTAATTGACAAAGTGCTATGGAGCTTGTCTCTATATTTATGGGAGTGGAAGAGGTTCATAAACAGATATTCCTTGTAATTTTGTAACAAAAAAAAAACATCTTTCTTCTTTTTTAATGACAATAATAAAGACGTCTTTCCTCATTTTCTAGTGCACAATAATAAAGGCATCTTTCCATATTTTTTGGGGAAGAGCAAGTATGTATCTTTTCTGTTGAAATTAGGGCATTGTGATGAGCTATGGTGGATCAAACACTAGAATCAACATCATTAACAAAGTGATTAGCAAATAGTTAAGACGTAATTAGTGGGTAATTAACAAATAGATTAATGTAGGCATGGATACTCAAAAACCAGCAAATTCTCATTAGGGCAATGCCTCAATTTATAGAGTTTACATCAAGCATCAAATCCCACTGATTTCTCCATGATTCACTCCACCTCTTTTCCCTGATTCTCTCCACCTCTTCACTTTTCCCAGAATATCTCCACACTTCCTAAATCTTTGTTGCTATATATATAGGCAGTGATGTGTGTGAACACACTTAGGACCGTCGGGGCACATTTTCCCTCTTTAGGAGGTTTCTTCCCCGGCTTGTTTATACGCCCATCATTCTAGGGCTAACTTATCTTTTGTACATTGACACAACCTAATACACTTTGTGTTGTGTGCATTCTTGCTTCTTCTTCTCCAAGCTTTGTGTGCTTTCCTGCAACCCTAATTCCAACAATTGGTATCACAGTAGGCATCGGCTCCCAGGGCTACGCCGTCGGCACCCTCCGACTCACGTTCTCCGATTGAGGTGAGCTTTCACGAGCACTTGCAGGTCCCTATTCTCTGCAAATAGACCCGTAGGGCTTTGAGTTCTCAGAAATCGCATCTGAGGTCATTTCGGGCTCCGTTTTTGCATTTCAAGTTCTGCACAGGTGTTTTCGTCATTTTGTGCAGAAATTTCGACAGTGCAGTTTTCTGCAAAACAGGCATACGTATTCTATTGTGGACCGTGCTACATAGCATGAGTTGTTTTCTATTCAGTCTTTGCTTCATTACAGGTAGCTTTTGCATCAGTTTCAGTCAGTGGCCATGGCTGATAACAGCAATGATGTATTTCGCATGTTGTCTGCTGCTGATGACAAACTGGATGGAGACAGCAACTACCCACTTTGGGCATACATGATGCAGTATGTTTTGGTTGCAAAAGGAGTGTGGAACATTGTGTAGGGTATGGATGTACGTCCAGGTTCTGTGGATGTAGGATCTGTTGAGGATGTTGCAAGTTCTAGCAGCTCTACTGTTACTGCTGTTTTACCCACTACTACTGAACAAGCTCGTTGGGATGGTAAAGATGCACAAGCTCATGCCTTGATTGCACTTTTTGTCAAACGTAACATCACCCCACATATTCGTTCAGCTAAAACAACGAAACAGGCTTGGGATATTCTAGTTGGTTTGTATGCAGGTCGTAACGAGGCAAAAATCTCTTACCTGCGTAAAGAGCTAGAATCGAAGATTATGCAGGAAGATGATGACATGAATGTTTTTCTTACTGAGATTAAAGATCTCAAGGAGCAGTTGATTTCTACAGGTGAGATTATTCTTGATCATTCTCTTTGCAGACTGTTCTTGATGCTTTACCTGAGTCATATCAGACTTTTGCTTCCACGTGGAGACTTGTTACTGAGGACAGACCTGATGTTGTCAAGTATGATAATTTAGTCAACAAGCTCTTGCAAGAAGCGCAGTCCAGGCAAAACAGGGCTAGGCAGCGTGCAGTTGATCAGGCATTTATTGCTGCCTTGCAGAGAAGAAGTGGTAAGGCAGCCCCTTCCACTGTTTCTTCTCCTATTAATAGGTCTGCAACTTCTTCTCCTTCCACAGGTAGCAACAATAAGTCTGAGAAGGCTCTTGATAAAGGCAAGAAAAAGATCAGGTGCAACTATTGTAAGGCAAATGATCATGTCATTAAGAATTGCCCTAAGCTAAAGGCTAAAGAGGCAAAGAAGAAAGAGTCAAATGCAGCCACAATAGCAGATGCTTCTACAAATGCAGATTCTGCAAATGTTGTACAGGATACAGAATGGGCGTTTAGCGTGTATTGCTAGTATGACCCATCTGTACATGATGCATGTTTGGCAGTTTCTGTTGAATCTCATGTATGGTATTTTGACAGTGGTGCTACAAAGCACATTACCTCGCATCGTGATATGTTTACTTGTCTTAAGGCTGTCCCTAATGGGAATACTGTCACATGTGCCAATAATGCTTCTTACCCAGTGAAGGACATTGGTAAAATTATGCTTACTGCTACAAATGGCAGTGCTTTCACACTTTCAGATGCTTTGTATGTGCCAAGGATAAAGAAGAATCTATTATCTATCTCTGCGCTTGCTAGACTTGGACTTGTAGTCAAATTTGTGGATGACAGATGTATTGTTCATGATTTGACTTCTGGTGATACGATTATTGCATCTGGCACCTTGTTTCGTGGGCTGTATAGGCTCAATTCTTATGACAAGTGTGTGGAAGATTCAGCAAATGCAGTTTCTGATGAAAAGGCAGTTTCAGATGCAAAACTATGGCATGCTCGTTTTGGTCATCTAAACTTTGCTAGTTTGCTGCGTTTGCAGAAATTTGATATAGTTGCTTCATTGGCCCCTCTTGAGGCACCATTGAAACATGTTTGTGAAGGCTGTATTTTGGGCAAAATACAACGTTCTGCATTTCCAAAGGATGGTTCTGTGTAGGCCACTCGCAAATTGCAACTTGTACATAGTGATGTATGTGGGCCTATGCAAACTCCGTCATTTGGAAAACACTTGTACTTCGTGACTTTCATTGATGATTACTCAAGGCATGCATGGGTATATCCACTGAAGGCAAAGTCCGAAGTGTTTTTGTGCTTCAAATAGTTTTTGCTTATGGTTGAAAATGTATCCAATTGTAATGTGGGCACCCTCCGTTCTGATCAAGGGGGGGAGTACATATCTAAAGAGTTTGATGCATTTCTTGCTAGTTGTGGGATAAAACACCAATGTACAGTGCCGTATACCCCTCAACAAAATGGTGTTGCTGAGAGAAAAAACAGGTCACTTATGGAGATGGCACGATGTATGGTCAAGAGCCAAGCTTTGCCACATGCATTTTGGTTTGAGGCTGTCATGTGTGCTGCATATGTACTCAACAGGTGTCCCACTAAGGCCTTGCAGTCTATTACTCCATACGAAGCTTGGCATGGCAAGAAGCCTTCTATTAGTCACTTGCGTGTCTTTGGTTGCTTGGCTTATGCTTTAGTGCCTATGCAACAACGCAAAAAATTGGATGATAAGGCTGTCAAATGCATTTTTGTTGGTTACAGTGCTGAGAGCAAGGGTTACAGATTGTATCATCCGCAGTCAAAGCGTATCTTAATTAGTCGAGATGTTGTTTTTGTGGAAGATGCTGTGCAGCCTTTGTTATCATGTACCAAAGAGACAGGTGTCAGCTCACAGGATGTATTTGATACGTTGTTGCCTCTATTTACAGGTGGGAATTCAAATGTAAGTCCTAATGATGCAAATACTCAGCCTATGCAGATTTCAAACGACATCATAGATCAGCCTATTTCTGATGTAGATTTACAGGATGTAATCTATGAGGATAGGGCTGAAAATGAGCAAGCTAGAGGTATGCCTAAATGGCTGGTGCAAACTTTGCGTGATAGTAAAATTAATGCACCTATGTCTAGTCGTACTCGTTCAGGTTTTCAGCATGCCTCTTATGCATCAGATTGTTATGCTTTGGCTGTGTCTAGTATGTGTCTAATGAAGAATGGTACATGGTCTTTGTGTGATTTGCCTATTGGTAAAAAGGCCATTGGATGTAAGTGGGTTTTTAAGTTGAAACGAAAGCCAGATGGCAGTGTTGATCGCTATAAAGCTAGACTTGTTGCAAAGGGTTATGCTCAAGAAAAGGGCATTGATTTTGATGAGACCTTTGCTCTCACTTATCGTATGACTACCATTCGTAGCATTTGTGCATTGGCAGCTCATAATGGTTGGAATGTACATCAGTTGGACATAAAGACTGCGTTCTGGAATGGAGATTTGCATAAGGAGGTGTATGTATCGCAGCCTCGTGGTTTTGTTCAAAGAGGGCAGGAAAACAAAGTGTGCAGGTTAAAAAAGGCTTTATATGGTTTAAAGCAAGCTCCACGAGCTTGGTATGAAAAGATACATGCATATTTGACTGCATATGGTTTTCAGAATAGTCCAACAGAAAGCACTTTGTATGCTAAACGTGTGGATGATGTACATCTAATCATTGCTCTATATCCATGACATGCTGCTCCCAGGACCAAATGAGAGTCATATTGCTGATTTTAAGGCTGATTTGAATGCCTCTTTTGAGATATCAGATTTGGGACATTTGCATCATTATTTGGGGATACAATTTAAGCAGTGTGATGGAGGTATTGCTTTGTGTCAAAAAAAAGTATATTGAGACATTGTTGCAGAGATTTGGCCTTGAAGATTGCAAACCTATTGCTACTCCAATGGAGACAGGTTTGAAGTTGAGTCTTCATGATGCTGGAGATCAGTTTGATGTCACACTCTATCAGACAGCTATTGGTTGCCTCATTTATGTATGCATTACGAGGCCGGACATTCAGTTTGCAGTCTCACAGGTGAGCAGGTTTATGCATAGCCCAGGGTCTCAGCATTGGAAGGCAGTTACATGCATCTTTTGCTACTTGAGTGGCACCATACATCTTGGGTTGTTTTATCCCAAGGGGGGATCGTTGCCACCAGATTTGCATGCTTTTTCGGACTCAGATTGGGCTGGTTGCTATGACACAAGAGTGTCCACAAGTGGTTTTTATTTCATGCTCGGTAGCTCATGCATATCTTGGTTGAGCAAGAAGCAACCTACTGTGGCCACTTCGAGTTGTGAAGCTGAGTACATGGCAGCTTTCACAGCTACGGTTGAGTGTGTGTGGGCTCAGACGACTTATGGCTGACTTGGGTGTTGGACAGGAGTCTGCCACCTCTATCTTCACTGACAGTCAGAGCGCATTGGCAGTTACGAGAAACCAAGTTTTTCATGCTCGCACAAAGCACATTGAGGTGCATTATCACTATGTCAGGGAGAGAATCTCAGCAAGAGAGATCAGCTTGGCCTATGTACCAACACAGGACAACCTCGTCGATCTTTTCATCACAAAGGCGCTTCCTCGTGAGAAGTTCGAAGCTTTCCGCAAAGCTTTGGGCTTGCTTCCCTTTGTGGATTGATCTACTTCAAGCATGGCACTCCCCTATACATGAGTGCCAGCTCTCATTCACACCATCACTCCCAGGGGGATTTGTTGCCATATATATAGGCAGTGATGTGTGTGAACACACTTAGGACCGCCGGGGCACTTTTTCCCTCTTTAGGAGGTTTTTTCCCCCGGCTTGTATATACGCCCATCATTCTAGGACTAACTTATCTTTTGTACATTGACACAACCTAAGACACTTTGTGTTGTGTGCATTCTTGCTTCTTCTTCTCCAAGCTTTGTGTGCTTTCCTACAACCCTAATTCCAACAATCTTCTCATGCTACCCTTTATTCTCTCCCAGTAGATTCTTCTCACCTTTTCACAGGTTCTTTCACATTCATTTACTCATCCTCTTTTACAGCCTCTAACCAAGGGCTTGTTCCCGCACACACCCTATTCACTTGTATTTTCAACACCTCCCCTCAAGTGAATACTCCTAGTACACCTAGACCCTATACCAAGTTTGCCTCCCCTTACTTGATAGTCTGCGGACTAGTGTCTAGCACACCTCCCCTCAAGTTATCTTAGCACACCTGGACCCTATACCAAGTTTCTCTCTTACTTGATAGCCTGCGACCAGTGCCTCAAGTCCCTAAACTCATAGTCCTTGTTGACACACTCTCTCTCTATGTGTCCAAGGCTACTATAGTTGCCTGTGACCTTGACTAAAGTGCTCACACATACATCTACCACGTGGCCTACATCATCGGTGGCTCAGAGGTGGTTTTACTTTGTTGGGGCAGGTTACATTAGATTGTGGGGTCTCTCTCTCTCTCTCTCTCTCTCTCTCTCTCTCTCTCTCTCTCTCTCTCTCTCTCAGAAAAGATGATTCGACTCCACTTCCTTTGGAGTCTCCATGAAGTTTGCCGATGTCGTTCCTTCTCCACTGCTGTAGCAGTCTCTTGCCATGTGTCCTGGCTTTCCACAGTTGTTGCAAGTGAAGGTCCTTCCTCCTACTCTGCCTCTTCCTCGTCCTCGTCCTCGAGAGAATCCTCCTCGGGTGAAGAATGCCTTTTCTTCTCCTGCTGTTGAGTCAAGCCATTTCTTCTCTTTGCCTCTGCTCTCTTGCTCTAGTAGAGCTGCTTTTATCTCGTGTAGCTTCAATTCAGGTACATTCTTTAGTGTTGCTACAATATTTTCATATTCACCTTTGTCCACACTCTTCAGAAGCACTGCTAGTGCTAGTGCCTCATCATCTTCTACCTTTTTGCCAATAGCTGCCAGCTGTAGCTTAATGCTTTTATATTTGTTCAAGTGTGTGATTAAAGGTTCACTTTCCTTCATGTCCAATTTGTAGAATTGCATTAACAGATTTACCTTTGAATTTTTTGCTTGTGTGCCAAATAATTTATTGAGTTCATCCCATGCATCTTTTACCCATTGTATCCCTGTGATGTGATGAATGATTTCATCATTTAAATTGAGTGCAATAAGTCCCAATGCTTTTTCATTCCTGCTCTTCCACTCATTTTCTCCTCTCTCTGGGCATTCATCTCTTCCCTCAACTAATCCCCACAGATTTTTCCTCATGAGCAAATACATGGTTTTTGTCTGCCATGTGTAAAATTGCTCCCCATTAAATTTGGCTATTTCCTGTGCTGTACTCATGGTGATGTGAAGGGGGTCTTACCTCTTGATCCAATTTCAAGATTCAAGGGTAGTGTCTACCCTTTTACAACTCAATCTGGTGTTTAATAGATGATTGCATAAAATCACCAGAAATTACATTAAAGGGTAACCAATTTGTACGAAATGGTTGGAGTATCAAACCAACTCCGAATTGAAATCTGAGGTTATAGGGATCTGTATCATATACCTAATGGTTAATTTGAACCCTCAATTGCACCAAAATATAGTGATTAGCATTGATTAGTAAATTAATCCACTATTTTGTGTGTAGAAAATAGAGTATGCGGGGAGTCCAGATCTGGTGCCTTAGACTTCAAATGAGCTCAAATGCTTTCAAAGCCATCAATAGCAATGAGTCTAGTAGAGGATTAAGCCAATAAACACAAGATTTAACCAAATATTGAAAGCTTAATCTCTGTTTTACCAAAGTCACCTGCTGTTGCTGCAGATTTGATGAAGAGCTTGGATCTCACTATAGACTTGATGAAACTGAATTCTGTCTTCACCAGCTTGTAGAGCATGCTTGAAAACACCTTGGGCTAAGAGGAATTAGAGACATTTGAACTGATGAAGTAGTAATGTCAAAAACAGCTCAGAAAAATGGTGCCCCTTAATCTGCGAAAATCTGCGCTTCTACTCGGTGGTTTGCTGTGATTCTTGCATAGGCTGGAGCACAAGAGAGTTGGCTAGCTAGGGTTAAAAGGTTTTGGCTAATGATTGAGTATGCAAGGAGCTAGAGCTCCTCCACCAGCTGGGGGTGAAGAGGTGAATTGAAAAAAGAGGGAAAATTATAATTTTTTACTAATCCTAATTAGCAAATTAATTAGCGAGATAATGGGCTCACAAATTAGCATGGCTCTGATACCATGTTGAAATTAGGGCATTGTGATGAGCTATGGTGGATCAAACACTAGAATCAACATCATTAACAAAGTGATTAACAAATAATTAAGACATAATTAGTGGGTAATTAATAAAGTGATTAGTAAATAATTAAGATGTAATTAGTGGATAATTAAGACATAATTAGTGGGTAATTAACAAATAGATTAATGTAGGCATGGATACTCAAAAACCAGCAAATTCTCATTAGGGCAATGCCTCAATTTATAGAGTTTACATCAAATCCCACTGATTTCTCCATGATTCACTCCACCTCTTTTCCCTGATTCTCTCCACCTCTTCACTTTTCCCAGAATATCTCCACACGTCCCAGAATATCTCCACACTTCCTAAATCTTCTCATGCTACCCTTTATTCTCTCCCAGTAGATTCTTCTCACCTTTTCACAGGTTTCACATTTACTCATCCTCTTTTACAGCCTCTAACCAAGGGCTTGTTCCTGCACACACCCTATTCACTTGTATTTTCAACATTTTCTTTTTATAGCTACAATTTTAGAAAAGCTTTTTTGCCTAGTTAAAGTCTTCATGTGATTTATGGCCCACCATGCTTCTCTCTCTCTCCCTCATTCTTCCCCTCATTTTCCTAAGATTTATACACATTTAAAGCTCGTAACGCAGTTGCCATTTATCAATAAAAGACCACATTTTGCAATACAATACCTACTTGAAAATGCAATGGACTAACAATATGCAGCAAAACTCAACTTTAATCTAATAATGCAATATTAAAAGCTTAACAAACTTTGTTTGGAAGCGGGATCGCAAAGTTCATACGCATTCCCTCCATCGAGAGAGAGAGAGAGAGAGAGAGAGAGAGAGAGAGAGAGAGAGAGAGAGAGAGAGAGAGAGCGGGAGGGAGGGAGAGAGAGAGAGAGAGAGAGAGGGAGGGAGGGAGAGAGAGATGGATAAAGATAAATGAGCTTGCTTCTAGTGAGGTTATAGTAGTCCCAAAATACTATAGGACATGAAATGATGAAAGTTGGCCTGTGAAATTCTATGCATTCAATGGTCTTAATTAGGGTAGGTTATCCTACCAAGCATTGTAGAGCTCCAAGTCTAAAAGGATAGGTTGGTGGATGAACATATTCTCGTTCTAGCTCAAGCCAGAAACATGAAAATATATGAAGTACAAGTTATTACATGCAAGATAAGGCTTCTTCTTGGATTCTCCTAGTGAGAGAGAGTTTCCTCTTTAGCAAGGCTGAGTAGTTTGAGAGTAAGTATCATTGTGTATGGTAGCATTTTTGTATGAGCTTTGAAGTTTGTATAGGGAGTTTATAGTTGCTATATGGATTGGATGTGGAGGAGCAAACAAAGGCAAGAAGCCAGCCACTAAGCAACAACCCAAGGAAAAGGGTAAGAAGCCAGCCGTGTAGAATGTCTCCATCATCCGCAAACCATGACGAAAACGCCTAAAAAGAGGACATAGCCAGAGTAGGAAGGGGAAGACGATGATGAGGACATTGAGGAGAGCTCCCCTCTTGATGCTGAGGATCATGAGAGCATTGTTCATCGGTGGGAGTCCCATGCAGGGGATGGGATGAACAAATGATCCCAGAAGGTGAGAGCGAAGAGCAGGGGATGGAGAGTCCAAAAGGAAGATGACATAGACATATCATTGGATTCAGTAAGTGTACTTAACATCTTTGTGTTTTAGCATAAGTATATTATTTGAACATTAAGAATAACATCTCAATAACATGTGATTTTTCTTGTCATCAAAAAGAAGACTTCAATTCAAAAGTGGTGGACCCTTTCCACTTGGGTCTCAACTCCCACATTGATCACCTTTGTCTCATGCTTTTGGGAAAGGGAAAACACATGTATGATCTCTCCCCCGTGACAAGTCACTCTCTCCATTCGTCAACGGTTATATAGTTTGCAAACTAATTATATGTTATGGTGTACCAGGAATCCTGCACTATTGCAATGATTCATGGGATCGTTGATGAGGATGGGAACCATGGATGCTTCTAATAGCCTTGGAGGCCTGCGCTTTGTGTGGGTAGATTTTCCTACAAATCTTGCTCTCCCTAAGGCCGAGCATGTATTTCCCCGATGGAATGTATTTAGGGAGGTGGTTGTGGAGTTAGCTTTTGTACTTGTTGTAGAGTTTCTACATGCCGACAGCACTGTGGTTTGTACTCTACGTATAGAGCACTTGGGTGGGAATTGTAATGCAAGAGGCAAAAACTTGCAACTTAACATTAGGTAGGACTTTGTTCATGCGCCTCTTGCAATACATGTATCTCATGTGAGAAGATGGACAAGAACAGGTGAGTGAAAGAGTGGATTGTACTTATTTTAAATTTTAAGTGAACATGTGTGTGCACATAGGTCTCTCTTTTAGTCATCGTCGCCATCTATATGCACCCCCATCACACTACATCTAGTTGATTGAAGTATGACATGTGGGGAGGTGAGGTAGTTGTTAATCATCTAGGGTTCAAGGTGGAAGTTGATGTCTTCATAGAGCCTAAGCCGTGAGGGGGAACCCACCCATACATGTTGGATGTGGACAGAAATCCCATTCAATATGTTGTTGAGCATAGTGAGGCTTTTGCAAGGTAAGACTAGAGCTTTGTCTGTGGCACTCATTTCATTGTTGCAATTCATTTCAAGCAGTGTAATCATTCTATATTCATTATCTTTTATATTTTTGTTCATTCATAGATATATGTAAACGAAAGAATCATGTATGATGGCAGGTGGTTACTCGAGACGTTCACCAATCAAGGGGATGCAGTTCTAGATTGCTTTGTCGGAACTGGGACCATTACTAGAGCATGCAAGGGACTACATCCACATTGCATCAGCGTGGAGTGGGACAACATTTGCTTTAGCTCTCATCATGGGCACGTGTGTGGAGACCTCATCTCCACACACGTTCAACACCACCCTCCTCCACCCATTCCATTACCCATGAGCCCAACAAGGTCGAGTGCCTCGTCATAGCCACCCAATGTATGCTACTCTCATCATGGGCACAACGTCCCAAACTTGCAAGGCTGCTATTCCCACACCTACACTGTTTGGTAGAGCTCCTCATATGTAGCCACCTTATTTCCATCTCAGTCGCATCGCCCTCTTTGATGTAATCCATCTCTTTTAATGATAATAAATTATTGATTTTTATATTATTTTAATGCAATTTGTACACTGAACTTAGTGCTATGACATTTTTTACCAATTGCTATAACATTTTAGATAATTGACTTAACAATAGAGAGAGATGAAGCAAGATGGAGAGAGGGAGAAGAGGGAGAGAGAGAGAGAGAGAGATTGAGTGAAAGAGGAAAAGTTTGAGTGTGAGAAGGAGACCGTGTTGTTAGTCTTTGTATGTCGTAAGTCATGTGCATAGATATTTAATATTCTTATATGCTTTCAAAAGTTATTTTTTTATTATATCTTTAAGACCTTATAAATAGAATAGAGATTTTCATGTTCCACTACTCTTATTTGGGGGATACATCCCACCAAACCCACCTCTTATTTCTTTATATTGTCATAGGTTGGGCATAAACTCTATTTTCATGGGTTCATCCACTAATCCTGTTAGAAATAGACCCAAAATCTACACGTACTCCATAAGCATGTTGAGCAACAAAATAACTCAAGAAGACACAAGATGTAGTCCACAAAGAACTAGGCACATAGCCCTATTATTCAAGTGCTAATACAAGAGTTATATGATGGTTATATGGAGCTAAATGTGACCTCCCAATTTATAGGGAGAAGGAGAAGAAGGCGCCTACTTGAATGACATCATCCATGATGTCTATGCCCCTTGAGAGCATCTAAGGCCACCTCCAAGACCTCTTCAATTAGGGTGTCCACTTGACCCATGCCACCTAAACTCCTATTTTTGACTAGCTTATCTAGTCTCTTTTACTCCTTGTAAAAGCACCCACCACAAAGGTTAAAGATAAACCTAAAGATAAACCATTAATTCCAATACTCCCTCTTGGTTTAGCTTCACCACGCGGGGTAAGCTCTCACCAAGTTTAAGTTCTTTGAAAAAAAACACAAAAACATAAAAAATGCCCACTGGCTAAAAATATTTACAATGTTTACTCGGCCCTTTGCCTCTTCCTTGTCCTTGTCCTTGTCCTTAATCCCCTTTAGCTTTCTTTCATCAGCCTTCTTTTGAAAACAATTTTTAATCATATGACCTTTCTTCTTTTGCAGTAAAAGCAAGGTTTGGATACCTTCTTCTTCTCTTCCTTGGACATCATGGCAGATTCTGTAATTGGTACTTCCACACTTGAGGACTCAATGCCATCTGTTGAAACTCCAAGTCGAGCTTCTTCCATGACCAAATGAGATGTTGCACTAACAAGGGTTAGATTTGGTTGGTTGTTGGCAATAACACCACCACATTATCAAACTTTGGGTACATTGAAGAAAGTAACACAAAGATAGCTTCTTCTTCGGTAATGATTACCCCCACCCCTGATAGTTGATTCATAAGACTTTTGATATTGCTTAAATGGGTTGCAACATTATCCTTGTCTCCCATATCAAGCAGCCTATACAATCTCTTTCTTAACCACAGTCTTGAAGTAGCATTGGTTTGACCGAAGATACCTTTAAGCCTAGTCCATGCCTCATTGACTGAAGCAGCACTTGCTACCTATGATATTTGAGTGTCATCTAGTCCTTTGACAAGGAAGGCTAGAGCCTTCATGTAAAGTGCTTCTCCCAAAATTTTTGTGCCTCTTCATCCTTGGTTGGATTCTTATAACCACCCTTTGTTATGGTCCAATAGTCCTCTACCATGGCCATTTGCATTTTTATGGACCATGTGTGATACTTTGTACCATCCAAACTGTCACTCTTCTCAAAGAAGTCCTTCCCCATCACTAAGATTTTGAAGAGCAAGATTAAGCAACATCAAACAACTTTGGCTATATAGAAACAACTGAAAGATTAATACAAAACAAATGGTAAAACAAATGTTTCAACGTGTGAGATATTTAGAATCCATCACCACACCCATAGAGCCGCATATTAGAAGCCAAGAAATCTCCAAGGCCTTGAGGTAAGGCAGCCTCGTAATACCATGGCTTGTCTTCTGCTTCTTCCTTGTTTTATTCTTCCTTCTCAGTTGATTGCTCCCTTTTTGAATTTTTATTTTTAGGTTGTCTAACCCAAAGTGTATGAAAATGCCTTGTACTTTTTCTGGCAGTTTGTTTTCCTATAGGAGTCTGCTTCGTTCTTCTGGATGTGACCTCCTCTGTGCTTTGAGCTTGAGCTTCAAAGTACTCCCTCTCGATCCGTGCTTGAGTATTTTGAAACTCAACAGACGAGTCTGCCACCATCCCTTGTATTCTTGATTCCTTGGTATCTGAAGAAATTTCTATTGTGTTCATTTCATCATACCTAGTAAGGACTCTTTTACAAGTGATTTTTCTCCTTCCACAATGTTGAGTGTACACAAACCTTGCCCAAATATGACTCCACCATAAATACACTATGGTTGACCGACCCACCAAAAAATACTTTATTGAATGGTGCACCAAGACGTGTTTTTTTTCTTTGGTTTGAAAAGCCGTCACATGGATGGTTTAGAATTTATCCATTTTTGGACTTTCCATTTTGGAGGTTTAGTCCAACTTACCAAGTGATGCGCCACCTACTCAATTGGCACCTTCTCATACCAGTTCACCGCCTTAAAGATTCTCAGTCGGCCCACGCTCCCTGCTCACCGCCATGAAACTAAGTCGCTTCTGTGACTAGTTTCTATCTTTCGACCATCACAACTGATTTGGCAGTCACCTTGCTACTGTCTCACTGTGAGTTTCTTTGCTGCTGCCCACGAATCTCAGCGACTGTCGACTACTATGACCCTCAACCACAATCGTCTACTACAACTCTCAACCATTGTCGACCAGTATGACCCTCAGCCAAACAGTCATCTACTACAACTCTCAGCCACTATCTCTCGGCCAAAACTGTGAGTTTCATTGCTGCTGCCACGAATCTCAGTCACTGTCGACTACTATGACCCTTAGCCACAGTCCTCTACTACAACCACTATCAACAGTTTGTAGTAAATGGACCTCTGCTTTTGTCCGTAACTGGTAGTCGACAACTAACATTCAACCACCCCTCTCTCGACCACTGTTAGCAAGATGACCACAACCTCTGTTTGTTATTACTAGACAAAGTCCTTTGACACTTCTATGGCCATGGTTTTTACTATGCCTTTGACAGTTAGACACCAAGAAGACCACTCTCTTTTGTAGCTGTACTTCAGGATTGGCCTCAATAATGATCAATATAAGATATTGAATGCTTCTCATTTGAAAGAAACACCCTCTCTTTCAAATACAAGGCTCAAATCTCTTTCTCTCTCTAAGAAAAGCTTTCTCACAAAGCACCCTCCTCCTCTCTAATAATAGATCTCTCTCTCACTAAAAAGGTTTCTCTCTTAGAGAAGTGAAATTTATATCTCTCTCTCTCTCTCCCTTTCTCTCTCAAAATAAAAAATGGCTAATGCCTCACATAGAAACCTCATCAAACATAATGTTTAGGTTCTCACAATAGAGATTAACTCTATATAATATTAGCCTCTACTCTCTCAACAAGGTTGAGAGAATGCTTCTTATTACATAAGCTTTATAGGATTAAAAAGCATGATTAGACAGACACGAAACATAATGAGAACTTAATCAATTAAATAGCTCCACATAGGATACTATCTTTAATAAGATAAGTCCTACCCAATGTATAGATCAGGAACTTAACACATAGTTAACTCCTACCCAAACATGCATCACAAAGAGCTAAACCACAAGCTAGACATGCTCCACAAAATACTTGACCAAGAGCTAGAACAAAAAACTCATATAGAGAGTGTTGCCATGCAACATGGCTCTGATACCATGTTAGAAATAGACCCAAAATCTACAAGTACTCCATAGGCATGTTAAACAACAAAATAACTCAAGAAGGCACAAGATGTAGTCCACAAAGAACTAGGCACATAGCCCTTTTATTCAAGTGCTAATACAAGAGTTATATGATGGTTATATGGAGCTAAATGTGACCTCCCAAAATTTATAGGGAGAAGGAGAAGAAGGCGCCTACTTGAATGACATCATCCATGATATCTTGTGCCCCTTGAGATCATCTAAGGCCACCTACAAGACCTCTTCAAATAGGGCACCCACTCAACCCATGCCACCTAGACTCCTATTTCTGACTAGCTTATCTAGTCCCTTTTACTCCTTGTAAAAGCACCCACCATAAAGGTTAAAGATAAAACTAAAGCTAAACCATTAATTACAATAAATCCTTCTAATAATATGATGTTTACAAGCATCTTAATTAAAGCTCTTACATCTTTCATGTACCACAAAGAAAAAGAACCAAGATTGAATACCCTTTCGGACAACAACGTCCCAAGTGCAGGAGCTCTACAAGAAGCTCACAATAGAGAAGGTGGTAGACCTTGCGCTGCAGAGAAATGCTAGAGGTGAAAGCGGAAACATCCATTGGGATGTGGAAAGCCTTTGGCATCGTTGAAGAGGCAAAAGAGGCTCCTCTTTTAGGATAAGTTTTCACCTTCATTGCAAATTTAGGGTAGTCAAAGTAGTCAAAGTTGATACTTGAGGTCCCACATGATTTCATGTATTGTTGCTTATGTTCAACATCTCATAGGTGTTTGTCATAATATGCTAGAGTCTTGTAACTTTACTTTGGAATATAATGGAAGTTTCATTTTTCTATGGTGTCTTTGTAAAAAGTAGCAATGAAATTGTAGTAAATTGAGAGAAGATAGAAAGAGAAAGACGATAGCTGAGTCCCAATAGTATTACAAGGTCTCAAATGCTTTCTTGTAATGTTGCTTGTGCTCGGCATATCATACGTGGTGGTCATAATATGCAAAAGTCTTGGAATATATTGGAAGTTTCATCTTTGTATGGTCTCATTTTAAAAAAGCATGCTATAAAATTGGAGTATATTGAGAGAGAGAGAGAGAGAGTAGAGAGAGAAACCGCTCACCTTAAAACCAAAAAGCGCTCGCCAAAAAAATACACCTTAAAACCAAAAAGCACTCGCCAAACCGCTCACCTTAAAACAAAAAAGTGCTCGCCAAACTGCTCACCTTAAAACCAAAAAGCGCTCACCAAAAAAATACACCCCATGCACCGGCCACATTCCAACAGCTTATGAATATTACCTTTAAAGATTTTCTAAGGACATTTCTTGGAGCTTTCTTAGATGATTTTTTCATTCATTCATCATGGAAGGAGAATTTATCCTGCTTTACGAAAGGTATTTGAATGATGTAGACTTTATCGCCTATCTCTGAACCCATTTAAACGCCAATTCTAGGTTAAACACGAAGTCATCTCAAGACATATAATGTCCAAAAATGGGATTTCCACAAATGAAAGTAAAATCAAAATTATCTTGGAGGAATTACCCCCACCAACAAACTATAAGGGAGTCCAAAGGTTTATGAAATATGTATCCTAGTAAAGGCGATTCATCCTCTTCAATGCCAAGATTGCACATCCCTTGTACAAGTTTCTCAATATATTCGAGTGGATAGAAGAATGCTAATAGGTCTATGATACGTTAAAGCAAGCTTTGGCTAGCTCTCCCATACTACGAGTGCTAAAATGGGATGTTATCTTCCATGTGCATACTAATGCTTCTAACTTTGCAATTAGATACGTCCTAGCCCAGCAAATGGACTACCCTATAAGTTTTGCCAAGCGACAGTTATGTGGGGCTGAGATGAATTATACAACCACAGAGCGTGAAGGTTTAGGAATGGTATATACCGTGAAGAAATTCTGACATTACCTTCCTACTAACAAAATTTATTTTCTATGTTGATCATTAAGCCTTGATATACCTTGTCAATAAACCTTACTCCACATGGAGAATCACTAGGTGGTGGTTGATTCTTCTCGAATTTGATTTCACATGGTGGTACGTCCCGACAAGAAACATGTCATTGTGGTGGCTGATCATCTATCTCAAGTACCTAATGGTGAAGCACCAATTGGAATAGATTATGATCTACCTGATGCTACACTGTTTAAAGTTGAGGCTATACCAGAGTGGAGTGATAAAATCGTTAACTTTCTAGCTAATGGTTTCTAGAGGTAAAGAAGCTAAGGAAAGATCTATCAAGGAAGTTGCTTAAAGAAGTATAACCTTATTAATTGATTATTGAAACTCTTTATAGAAGAGGTAAGGATGATATATTAAGATGTTGCCCCAGAGAGGATGAATCCTTATACATCATCGAACAAGCACACCAAGGGGTAGCTAGTGGGAACTTTCCAACATATATTACTACAAGAAAAATACTCCATTCAGGGTATTGGTGGTCCACACTCTTTAAAGATTGTGCACTATTTGTTAGAGGATGTGACGAGTGCCAAAGATGCGCTAAACCACAAAAGAAGGACATGATGCCCTTGCACCCTATTAAAGTTCTATAACCCTTTATGAAATGGGGCATTGATTTTGTGGAACCCAAGCAAGGTACATTTCAATTGCTATGGACTATGTCACAAAATGGACCAAAGCAAAAGATTCAAGAAAAGCGAATGTTGTGTGGCAACAGCTTTCTTTAGGAGAATATCATTACCTACTTTGGTTTTCCTTTTGAGCTAGTGAGCGACCAAGGGAAATAGTTTATAAATTATAAAATCCAACATCTCACCACAACGTTCATGATCTCAAACTGCAAGTCCACTCCATACTACCCGCAAGCAAATGGTCAAGTTGAGAGCACCAACAAAGTTTTCATTTCCATATTAACAAAAATTGTTGAAGCTCGATGCAATGATTGGGAATTCAAGCTCACAACAGCTTTTGGGCTCTTACAAAGTTGCAATTAATTACACACCATTTAAGATGGTATACGGGGTTGAGGCGGTAATGCCCTCGGAATTCATGATACCCAGCTTAAGGGTAGCAGCAGTTGACTGAAAGACTTGAGAGTAACATGTTGGCTGACCGGCTGTTCATTCTTAAACAGGGGAGGAAGAAAGAAAAATTATTGTACAAAACATCGTAACAAAAAAGGATCGAAGGAAAAAATGGTTTGATAATAATCTCAAGGAGGATAAGGAAATCAATGAGGGAGAGCTTGTACTTATATAAAGATGTTAACAAAAAAGGATCGAAGAAAAAAATGGTTTGATAATAATCTCAGGGATAAGGAAATCAATGAGGAAGACGTAGTACTTATTACAGAATCCGCAAAACAACCAAAAAAAAAAAGAAACTAAAGAATACCAAAAAGGACCATTTTTCGAGTCTGCGAAATAAGAACTCAAGGTACCATGCATGTTGAAACCTTTGACGAGGTTGAAACCATTGGCTTTTTTAATGGTAGTAAATTCAAAAAGTAGTATGGTCCTCTTACGGAGGAAGCCATGCGGGTCACACATGATAAGAAAGTAGCCAAGGAAAAAGCAGAACTAAAGAAAGCTCAAGCTTAATAAGAAGTTAAAGAAAGGTAAATCTGACAGCTGCAACGATGAGAAGCTATCCTTGGATCTCCACAAGCCTTTGTGGGAGAAGTTGAAGCAGACACAGAGGAGCACATAGCACATCTACGAATATCCATTCAATTGCCTAGCCCTCATGGTAAAGTATTTTACAACGTATTGCTTGGCATGGGGGTTGTAATTTAATTTCCTTCAATGCATGTAACCACTTTGGAAAACCTCAACTCATAGACACCTCTTTGAAGGTGTGAAAGGTATCAATGGTAGGAATAACAAGGCTCTTGGGCTACTTCAAATAAATACATATTGTGATGGAAACAAGCACGTGGTAGGAAACTTCCTGGTTATGCCTACAAGAACATTACCTAAACCGATAATACTTGGTCAAACATGGATGAAGGCTACTAGATGTATGATTGATTGGTCAATGGGGTGTGTCTCTATGGGTGAAGCAATAGCTGAACATTCTACTAACCCCCTGCCACCTCTCACTCTTGGCAAGAATCGTAATGAGGAGGAATCTTCAATATCAACCAAAGCTAGGGAAACCCCCTCCACTTCATCGTCCACCACTATTCAAGGAATGCTCGATTCTTTTACCTCTACACGGCAAACACCTCCATGTAACAATGACGAATAAATATGACAAACTAAAAAGTGGCAACCTAAATCTACCTTGAAATGGGTTCCCAAGATTTCTTCATATGTACCACCTCAACCAACAAAGAAGGCCTCAACATAATAATTGGCATGAGAAGTCCAAATTACAAGTTACCCTAAAATTACATAAGAAGTCCAAATTACAGATTGCCCTAAAAGCTCAAGGCTACACGAGGGTAACCATTGTATTTGAGTACCAAAACATAAATGTATACCACTAGCCTCACGTCAAATTCCGAAGTCTCCTCAGTGATTAACAAAAGCTTCAGTAGTAGCTCAAATTTAAATAAGGGAAGACTATTATAAGAGAACCTTCACCACCAACACCCAAACAAGTTTGGATTCCAAAGAGAAACCCTATCACATAAGGCAGGGTGATTGATGAGGAAGCTTCTACATTACAAAATGTTACATCACCATTGTTGGCTATCTAAGCCCCAATCCCATTGGTTTCCTTAAAGCAACCCACTATGCAAGTACAAATTGCCTTACCGCAAGTGTCAACTCCATTACTCATCAATGAGGGAGAACCCATAAGTTTCATCCAATCTTATGAACGCCCCTTACTACCCTTAAAGCTGGAGATTAATATGTGGCAACAAGTAACAAAGGGTGCTCCTAACCAACAAGCACCGATGGAGCAAAGTTGGAAGGGATGGTTACAAAAAACCTACAATACCTTCCGTGAGAGGTGAAGGTATGATAGAAAGTAGTAAGGGGGGAACTATACTAATATCATCAATTTTACGCCCACATTTTTCTCCCCAACATTTTTCATATGCATATCAGGAGGGAGAGCCTATTGGAAAAATCTAACCCATGACAATATAACTTGCCAACATGTACAACAATATAGCACCTATACACATACAAAAAATTCCAACTAATAATAATTTTTTTTTAAATGATGAGAAAGAGCACATACCAAAATAAGAGAATGAAACTACGACTCTGCCGCTACTATAGGCCTTGAGCATGGACTTTTCTAGACTAATACGAGGGACCCTATCCTAGATTTTGTCCTTTGTGCATTTCACTGAAAATTTATGAATTTCTCCAACAAATTTCATGTCCTTATCTCAGGAGGGAGCCTATTGGAAAAAGCTAACCCATAACAATATAGCTTGCTAACATGTACAACAATATAGCACCTATACACATACAAAATATCCAACTAATAATAAATTTTTAAAAAGATGCTGAGAAAGAGCACATACCAAAATAAGAGAATGAAACTACGAGTCTGCTCTGCTACTATAGGCCTTGAGCATGAACTTTTTATGGACTGATAAGTGACCCTATCCTAGATTTTGTCCTTTGTGTATTTCACTAAAAAATTATGCATTGTTCCACATGAATTCATTCATTTAATTTGCTAATTTCATTAAAAATATTTGCTTATTTCACATTTTTTAAGAAAACAACTCCACATAATCCTAAGAAATTTGTGAATTTGCAAATAACTCCACATGAATCCTAAATTTAAAATTTTAAGGACATAATTATTTGAAGCAACAATCTTAAAAAAAGGAATTGGGTGATTAAAGTCTTGGGAATCATAAATCATGTCTTGCGAAAATATCCCATTACACACCTCCATGCGGGGAAGATCTATCTCCCCCCCCTCTCCTTTTTTCCTTTTATACAAGGATCCTTTACTTGCATCTTTTTTAGAGATATACTTAAATTCCAATAGGTCAAGATACATAAACAATGATTCATGAAAAAAAAATCCCTTTTTTAAAATCTATCTTGTTTACTAGCCTATGCTATAATAAGTAAAACAATGGTTATGTTGATGGATGTAGCCTAGCGATCCACAACACATACATATAACATTATTTTAACATATGTTACAGCCATACACACAATCATACCAATGTCTACTCAACAGTCACACGTATAAGCAAAAACCAATATTAATCTCAAACCGGTTTGTATTCACGTCCTATGACTACTCAGGTGGCTATTCAAAATCATCATCCCTTCCTCTCTTGCATAGAAGAGAAGCTCTTGCCACCAACGAGTGTAAGAAGCCTCCTCAACCTACAAGTGCAATATCTCAGCCTTCTTCTCATCATGTGTGCCGTATACATGGGTGGTGGGAGGTTCATATGATGAGTAACATCCATCATACACAACTGTACAACCAATAGATTACTTGAAATAACATGAGGTTCCTATGTTTTAAAAGGTACCAATGCTCCTGGTGCCATACTTTTGGGGTTGGACTTGCATGCAACAAAACAAGGGAGAGTGTTGTGGGAGGTTGACATGAACCCAAAACAATATAAAATATCAAAAACTAATAGAACAAAGAAATACTCAAGACACAATATTGGGTCCAATTTGCCCGCACACAAGGGTGAGCCCATGCTTCCTCTTAGTATACTTAAATATATTTCTTGTGATAGGTTTTGGGGCTCAAAATAGCGTGCTTTACAAATATGTCGACTTCTTCAAGAATAGCTTACTTCAAAAGTAGCTTGCTTTAAAAATAAATTTCTTGAGCGTGTAAGATAACATTCTTTAGATGTGAGACTTGAATCATATAAAAGTGTATATATCTTGAAAAATCAAATATGCACAAGGGAGCTTTCACATGTCCCAAATAACATATACATTGCTAATAAATATGAATGGCACCCAAGATAAAATAATGGTGCTTATTGTCACAAAATCAATATTATTCATCGACATTCAAAATTGGTAATCTCAAGATATTTTAACCAACACTAGCTTGTCTCCTCCATTATCCACTTTAATGATCTGCACTTGCATCAACTAAGCTAATAAATTAATAAATTAATTATTTAAAAATAAACAACCATACAAAAATTCATATCATCAAGACGATGCATCAACTAAGCCAATCAATTAATAAATTAATTGATTAAAAATAAAAAAACCTTATAAAACTTTATATCATCAAGACTTTGTACCCAATACTCCCACGTATGTATGTATTCACCCGTGTATACGTAAAGTAAGCTACGATCACCTATATACGTGTAAAGTAAGCTATGATTACCCGGATTTAGAAAGGCGTCCCAAGGTAAACCCATCTAGGAGAATTCATAAAAGTGGAAAACGTGGGAATATATATGTATGTATATGCATATACATATATATATATATATACATATACAACCATATATGTATGTATATGCATATGCATATGCATATACATATACATATAGATACATATACATATACATCATGTGGATACCTTTTTACCATTCATTCACTTGAGTGTAGTTGGGTCTTAATCTATTCTACGTACGTGTCATTTAGTTTCTGATTCACCGTTTCGATTATTTTCATAATCCATACTTTCTTCTAGATTAAATAAAATTTAAAAAATATTTCATTAATATATTTCTTAATGATGTACAGTATGGATAACGAGGGGGAAATTGTGAGGTGTTCCATGGACGTTCACGATAGAGGCCATTGTGCAGAGTATTCAAGATCTCAACAATCTGAGGTAAGAGAAGATAATGAGAAGACTCAACGAATAATGCATGCTTTTAAGCAATGCCAGAGGAAACTAAAAACCTCTACTAAGTGGGTGCGACGTAACCATGGTAAGAAGACTCGAAATGGAAAGAAGACAATAAATGTAACATCAGAGAATATACTCCATTTGGTCAACGACACAAACTCCCATGTGTTAAATGTGGAGAGCTTGATTGCTGGTCTTGGTCAGTGCATAAGAAATCATGGAAGTGGGGAGAGCAGTTCAACTCGAGAATCAGTTTCTGCCATTATAAGTAACAATCACGAGATTAAGGATATTGTCGAAGCTACCTACCTCCGCGTAATGGATACATGTGGTGCTTTTGGAGCACACCTATGTGATATTGGTTGTCGAAAGACAATTGATGCTATAAAAGAGCAACAAGACAAGTTAAGTGCCCATGTTGATAGGCTTGGAATGGAAGTATCAAGCCTTAAAGTAACATTGAATAGGTTTGGGGCTTTGCTTACCCAAATGAGTCGTAGATTGCAAACACGTGGAATGTAATTACTCAATTGGTTCACCAATTAGGAGTTGATCTTATGATCCTTTTGTAACACTTATGACACTATTATTTTTTTGTAAGTTTGGGCTCTAAGTACTCTAATGATAATGATGGTCGTTTACTTACCAAAATGAGTTATAGACTGTAAACA